>NC_141137.1:40777134-41083392 GCF_053477565.2 Lygodium microphyllum | reverse complement strand
TTTTGAATTGCTAGATACCACCACTACACTTTTGGAGTTCTACAACTTCATGGATTCCTCATTCTTTTTGCCTTTCTCTCCAAAGACTACCAACTTGTAGTCCAACTCATCATCAAAATTAGCCTTTCCAATCTAGTCTTTAAGCTTCCTCCTCTCTAGACCTCCATGCACTCCCAAAACAGGTGCTAGAGTGATTTTGACTCTCATCCACAAAGTAGACACATGGGGGAGGCTACAAAGACCTTATGTAGCTTCTTTTTAGTAGAAAAATTATTCATTACTACCCTCAAAGTTAAAAAATTAGTTTCTTAGAGAGATTTCAAATCAAAACTCTCTTGATTCTCTTTTCCCAAAATTTGGTCCTAGATCTTGGTTTCCATCTCCTCCAATATGAAGTTGTCTTCATGATAAGTTCCTTCGACCTACGCCTTATATCTTTATAGTTCCTATATCTCCATAGAATCTTGTCATTAGGAACCTTCAAGAACTTGGTAGGATTAGCATTGTTAGTAACCGTAGAGGTGGGCTAAGGGGGCTTGATATTTCTCATGAATCTTTGCATAAATGGTACCTCCCCAAATTTATATTGATTGTTAGTAACCCTAGAAAGGAGAGATTGCTATTGCCTAGATGTCCTTCCACCTAAGAAGTCCTTTGGCCATGATGTTCCTAGATTGCTTCACAAGAAATAAGGGGGGTTTGAAGGAAAAGCAATTGGTCCAAATCACATGCATCAAAGAGGAATCCCCGCTCCTATCTTGGGCTGTAGCCCAACTAGCCTCTTCCATAACTTTCTGTCACATATTGACAATCTATTGTGCCACAGGACAACATGATTTTCTACCTAGAAAGAATGAGGTCCATCCAATAGGCATCCTCTTGAGGCAAGCCTTTCATCTTAACCAAATTGAGTGATTGTCGTAACAAGTTAGTCCAAGGATGGTTCTCCTCCATCCTCTTGATCAACTTGAAGATCGAGGTCTTAGCTTTATCAACCACTTGAGGGATTCCCAAACCTCCTTCCACTTTTGGAGTCATGAGACCAAAGCCCAAGAGATAGATGTCTAGCCTCTTCTCCCTAAAGTCTTTCCCAATAGGAAGTCCACAAAATTCATCTCCAACACATTCCAAGAGTTTTGACTTAGATTCAAAATCATCATCCACCACAAAGGCGATCAAAGAGGCAAGCATAACATTTATTATTATAGCTCTCCTTGACCAGTTCATAGGGACTCCTTTCCATTTTTCCACTTTTTATTTGACCTTGTGTATGAGCGAGTCACCTCTTTGCTTCATTGTGATTCCAATACCAAGAGGACACCCTAGATGAAGGCCTTAACTTTGTTAGCTAGTTCAAGGATTCCTAAACCTCCTTACGCTTTTGGAGTCTAGACTAAAGACCAAGAGATAGATCTCCAACCTCTTCACCCTAAAGGCTTGCCCCCCATAAGAAATCCACAAACTCCCTCTCTACGGCATTCTAGGAGTTTTGACTTAAGGTTCAAAATCATAGTCGAAAAGGTGATTAAAGAGGCAAGTATACCTTTTATTATTACAACTATGCCCAACCAACTCACATGGACTCCTTTCCATTTGTCCACTTTTTCTTTGACCTTGTGGGTGAGCCACTCAGTTCGCTCCTTCATTCTGATTCCAAAAATCTTTAAAAAGGTTTGACAGACCTCCCTTCTAAAATAGCCATATATTAGCACTTTGTACATGCTAAATTATTTGTTCTTTTATTACATCAAATATCACACTATTTTAAAAAAGATGATAAAAACTCACCATTATGACATTTATCTTGATCAAGCAAGTCTTGTCTATGTATTTTGTTTGTGTATTAAATTGATAACTCATTATGTATTTTGGGTCTATAAGAAAGATAGTATACAATCTTACACTTTTCAAGGTTTTCTATGGTGATTGATTACAAGAGTTTGCTATAATGGCAACACCATGATCTTTGAAAACATCTTGCATAACATAAAACACATCAAAGTTCAATGTTGAAAAGTATAATGACAAGACATGCAATGGCATATGGCATTATGGTATACTAAAGCATTAAATGCTCCTTAAATAGTTGCATAGTATGGCAAAGAGTTGGCACAAGTGCTCCCTAAGATTTCATAATCAATGGGAACAATGTCCTTCCCCATTGTAATGTATCATCTTGTATTATAAAAAGAAATAAAGAAGTAGAATGTGTTTGACTTAACCAATGCATAAGTTGGGTGGATTTGATACTTTTGTTGAAAGATTATTTGCAAAGATAATAAGAAGTAAATGGGTAGCATGTGTTTCACTTAGCCAATGCATAAGTTGGGTGCATTTGCTATACTGTAAGAAGAAGTAAAGAAGTAGAATGTGTTTGACTTGGCCAATGCATAAGTTGGGTGCATTTTCTCCTTTTGTTTAAAGCTTATTTGCAAATAGAAAACATAATCATAATGGTGAGCATAAAATCATAGTATAAACATTCAATAATCCACATTGTTCATTTAGAAATAGTATGTTATCTAAAGTGAATACTTTAATATACCCCCACATTTCTACCAAGTGCTACTGCGCCACAAGGCCTTTTACACAACCTTGATGTGCCATGATGACAAGGTTGAAATGGGTTGAAAATTTTGATTTGAGAATAGTTAATCATATAAACTGGGCACTTCATGCCTACATTATTTCGGTGATTCATAACAATTACAACACTTTGTGTCTGAAGGCATATTTCAAGCTACCTAGTCATTTAAACTTAATGTCCTACTTTTAGGGTTATTGCAAAGAAAAACCTACAAAAGACACTTTTAGAACCATCTATAAAAAACGAGAGATTTTTAAAAGGGGGAGAGACTAATTGGTTTAGCTAACTATGCTTTAAAGATAATATATGAAGTTATGGATATTTTGTCTAAGGTAGCTAAGAAGATAGCACCTTGTTTGCCCTACCTAACACCCCTCATGTTGCGTCAGGCTTGCCACCCATTGTACTAGCCCCAATGATGCAAAACATACCCTTGTGTATTTGTGTACATATGTGACACTTTTTTGCTTGTCTCTTCTCCAAAATAATCTCACATTCTCCATCATTTATAATTTTGATTTCTATGTAATTTATTTGCAAAGTAGGTGCATGCACATTATAGTTTTATCATTAAGAGTCTTTGTATATACATCCAAATACCTTCATGTATACATAGAATACAATGCCCTTGACCTTATGCAACCCATCATATGTCAAATTGTATATAACTCCTCCAAACCAATGAAAGTTTACAATAAAATAAATATACACCAAATGATTTGTCAATGAATCTCAATCTCAATCTATATGTATGTATGTATGTATGTATGTATGTATGTATGTATGTATGCATGTGCTCTATTCTATGGCATTTTCTTTACTAAAATTGTAAAGCAACTCATCCTTGCAAATCTCTCTACTCTGCCATATCCTTCTTCCATAGTCATTATAGGTCATCAAAAGGCTAAGAGTGTCATCAACCCTTGTATATCTAATTTGCCTATACATCATCCTCACCAACCCAGTCCATGCTTTGTGAGCTTCCGTATACCTTATGATCAAGAGGGAAAATTAAATGCATTGAACCCCTTATTGGGAGCAGAGCATGTGGAGAGAGAGAGAGAGAGAAAGAGAGAGAGAGAGAGAGAGAGAGAGAGAGAGAGAGAGAGAGAGAGAGAGAGAGAGAGAGAGAGAGAGAGAGAGGCATGTGCATGTATGCATCAATGCCAAGTGATATAATAGCATTGTGTACTAACAAATACATAATATAGCAATAATGAATAGATTAACCTTATAAGTCTAGCCAATATTTGAGCACCATTCTGACTCAAGTCTCCAACTTAGAAGTATGAAAGATACCATTTGAATTAAACTATACATCAATAAGATCCATGCAAACAAGGACAAAGAGTAGTAGGTTATGTCCCATGAGCTTCTGGAGGATTTGTGGTAATGTGGTTCTGAAGTATCTTTGAATCACTTCAAGCATGTATTATTGAGGAGAAGCCTGCAAATGTTTTACGCTCTAATGGTGCCTTGCAAGCTATGTGCTCACTGAAGCTATGTATGTATGGTGAAGCTATGTCCATATGTAGATTATGTACCCTCAGATCTACTTCAAGTTTCCAAAAAGAAAGAACATTAAGAAATAGGAAATTTGGCAATACATTTCCTCTTAATTGTTCATGCACATGCTAGTTTTGAGCCTTATGGGCATCCAATGGCTAATCTTTTGCATGTTGCTAGTGATATACAAATATTTTAGGCAAATACTGCTCATCTAACCTACAAGAGTTTTTCGAGCACCTATCGGTTGTACTACAATTCTAGTATATTATGAAAATGAAGACTCAGCAGCCAGCAAGCAATGAGGATTCTCTGATTGAGTGGAAGTTGTTTGAACAAGATCTTCATTCGACTTGAGTTAGAGGATGACAAAATATGATAATATATGCCAAGTTTCAAGAAAATGCTGGTATGTATGAAGCAACGTTTAGTTTTCAAAGTTCACTTGAAATCTAGTGAGCAGTATAGAGTAAAGATGTGAGAATAGCATAGCATAAAATCCCCACTATTTAGTAGCTATTAGAGTAGTTATTTAGGCCACAAGCAAGTGAAAAATAAGTCTCTATTTATAGGTCTCTAGATTGGTTTGAGTTCAAGGATGCCAGCAGAGGCATATGCATCAAATCAAGCCTTTCTTCAACCACAGAAGCCTATGGATCTATCTTTCACCATCTACTAAAATTCTTTGACTAGAAGGAGAGATGTGAAGATTTCCAACAGTTTTGGGGGTGGGGCTGGCAACATTGCTTTAGAAAAGTGTGGATGCATGGTTATAAGAGGCAACAAAGGTACCAAAAAGAGTGCTAAATATTCTACCATTAAAGGCTACAGTAGCCTTGTATGTGGCCAAAGGCCTGAATGGAGTGGCAAATACTGAGTCATAATATGAAGGTGACAATTGTTTTGAGCTAGGTATGAGAGATTTTAAAGGGGCTAAAGGGAGGCTAAATGCTTTCACAATAGGTGTTGTATGTAGGTAGATGCTCCAAAATTTTAAAGGCAAGTGTTTTCTCAGTGTTGGTTGTTGCTTGATCATAGACTAGCTTGAAGTTTTGATATAAGATGTATACATGGAAGTTTGTGTGATGGTTGCCATTTTCATGCTCAAAGGGCCAAATGATCGTCAACTTTTCCACTACACTAGAAAACGCATCTCCATCTTCAACATTTTAGGCTTGCAATAGGGCAAGGATCCCCATAACCAGGACGAGTTGGAACAATCATCTTTACAATCGGCCACATGATGAGATACAGCCTAGTCATAAGATACAGATTTAGAGAACATTCAATCCTAAACTGCCTAGTCATGAGGATGTTTAGCCATATAGTGAGGAAAACACATGCAAATTTCCTTAACAGAGTTTGGCCAAAGGTTTTGCCACCTCATTAATATTCTGCATTATGAGGCAGTTTGTGGTTTTTAAGGGTGAGAATATTGCACTGAGAATGTGGTTAAGGCAAAAATCAACATGTATGAGGCCTTCTCCAGCTCTTCTTTTCCAACGAGGTTGCATCCAGGTTACTTGGCCCAGGCAATGAGATGCCTGTTTGTTTTGTCTGTGCTCACATCATGACATGCAGTGGGATGGGCGTATCCTCACTGCCAAAGGTCTCCACACCGAACAGCCCCAAGGGTACAGAGGGCACATTGGTAGAACTAGTTGATGGCTTCCGTCTAGGACAATCAGGAAATAGGTGTGAGATTCCACACTTGGTGCATCGAAGGTCAGCTTTGTCCTTGTTTGCATGTTCCCTTTCCGGGTAGTGTGATGAAATATGGCCTGGATGACCGCAAGTCTAGCATGAGATTGGATCTTGACTTGGTTCTCCAAAGCCTCTTCCTCTTCCTCTACGTAGTGCCATTACCGGTACTAGTCGATAGTCCATCAGGACTGGATTGCTTTCCTCATCATAGGAGATATATGGGTTCACATAGGTTTCCTCTTCACTAGGTTCTTCCACATAGTGAACATGAGCATCACTCGGTGGTTGGGTTACATAGGGCCCTGGTGGTCTGGGTATGCTTGTTGGGTTCATCTCTAGCCTAGGAATGGCCGGTCTTGTGTTATTTGCTGCTGGAAGCGCCAGCTCGGCTCCCCTGCCAAAGAGGTTAGGTGGCCTATTGCCTAAGTATGGAGGGTTGTATTGCTGCGCATATGGGAATCTCATTGGAAATCTGCAATGCAATGTGTCATGATCAAACCTACTGCAGCTCGAGCACGGCCTAGATCTAGGATCTTGGCATTTGGCTGGGAGGTGGTTTCGACCACAGTGTATACACTGCGCATGCGACCACATAGGCTTCCTCATCTGTTCTTGTAATCGTGCAAGCTCCATTCTTACCTCAGCCAGCTCCTAACCTTGGTCAACACCCTTTCCCTTATCTCGTATGCTAGAGCTCTCTCTCTCTCCTGAAGCTATTGTTCGCTTTGGAGCTCTCTGGCTTGTACTGTCCCAACTCGTGTTCCTCATGCTTCGCTCCCTACGCTGATCATCCACGCTTATTGCCTCTTCAAAAACTCTAGCTAACACATCTTTGTGTAGAGTGGAGCTACTAGCCAAAGCCTTGTAGAGCTCCTCGCTTTGAATTCCATTTATAAACACGATAGACATATCCTTCTCGTTAGGTCGCTCATTCGCAGGGATCCTCTTGAATAGGCTACACACATGAGTGACATAGTCTCTTACGTCTTCCTTTTCCCTCTGACTGACATTCATCAACTGAACGATGAGATTGTCAGAGTACCCTGCCTTAGAGAATCTTTTGATAAAGAGGTCCTTAAGACGGGCAAAGTTTGTGCGCTCAGCTGCATCTAGACTAGTGTACCAAATTCTCGCCTTATCACCTAAACATAGCCCAAAAGCTTGAGAGTGTTGTGCAAGGTCCGTGAGATTGTTTGCTTTGCAAACATGTTCAAATTGCTCCACAAAGCTATATTGGTCATTTGCTAGGTTCATACTTGTCTAGCTACTTTAGTACAATAGGGATCCTAGATTGCCCCTTTGCCCCTTGCATGACCCCCAATCCCGAGAGTAATGCTGTGGCTAAGGCTGTTGTGCTCTACTTAGCCAACGTATTGTCCATGAGCCGCCTAGCTACAAGTTCACTCAATGATAAGTCAGCCTCTGCTGCTCACTCTCTCTCTGCATTTGGTCCTGCTTTGGCTGCGCCAGCCAAGGCTAGCATACGCCGAGCCTCGTACATGTCTACATCTTGTTGGAGTTTCCTAGCCTTTTGCTCATGGTTATAGGAAATTATGCTCTCTAGCGCCTTTTGTTGAGAGTGGAAAAAGACTGAATTTTTAACTGATTTTTGTTATTTTTGAGGTCTGAATGATTGATTTTTTATGGATTTAGAGTGATGTATGGTTGTTAATGGAAGTATTTGAGAGTGTTTTGGATTATATTGATTATGTTTGGGAAGTTCATGATGATTCTTAGTAGAGATATGAGGTTCTATGAGGTTCTGATTGGTTCTGTATACCTTCTGTATAGCTTCTGTTTTGTTCTGATTGTCTTCTGTATGAAGCATGGGTTGATGATTGATGAGTATTGAGATGTTTTGAAAGTTTATTGAATAGTTTTTTATAGTTTGGAATGGTTTTATTATGAGTTATGAGGTTCTGGTGACCTTCTATAGAGCCTCTGTCTCTACTCTGTCTCTGCTTTGTCTTTGCTCTGGTGCTGTACTGTAACTGTTTTGTAGACCTTCTAGAAGAGTTCTGTAGAATGTATGTGTGACTTTTGGAAAGTTTTCTAACCTTTGTAAATGATGAATCTAAGTTCAAAAGGGCTAAAAAAAGTGGAAGAAACAACTGCTGAAGACTGAAGAGAAGACTAGGTGACAGTGACAGTAGTGAGCTGTGAAAAGACACTATAGTGGCTTTGGTGACTCTTGGGAGGTGCATCCACGACCTAAGAAGTATTATTGAGGGTTATTATGGTATTATTGTAGTAAGGAGATGATGTACTATTGATGGAGAGAGAGAGAGAGAGAGAGTCAGAGATAGTCAATTCTCTCAAAACATTGTAACTGTATGTGAGAGATGGAGAGAGAGAACTATGAAGACATTGAAGATGAATAATATGTGATTTATTTTCACTTAAATATGGTGTACTCCTTTGTGTTCTTTGTTCTATTGATGGATTATATGAAGATGTTGAAGATTATGGTTGATTCTATCAAATCCGTGGGAGATATCTACTATGATCCTACGTGAAGAATTGTTGTTTTCTTTGTTTTGATGATCAAAAGAATGAAATAAAATCTTGTTGATAATACAAGATAGATTTTCTTGCAAGATAATTCCCTTTTCCTTGGTTTTTCTCTTGGGTCTCCATGTTTTTGGTGCGCAGCTGGGGAAACTTGCCATCAACAAGCACTAGAAGAGGCTGAAAATGAAGGAAATGGCATTGCCAAGAAGAGAAGAATTCAATGGATGTTTGTAAAATTTCTTCTTCCACTGAAGAGTTGGAATTTCTTATTATCAAAGCCACTTTCCACAAGAAGTTCATCCCACAATGGCGGAAACATATCACTATCAAGATGCATGCTCTATGTGGTGGACTATTTCCTCTTCCTGTTGAAGCAGCAGAAACTTGCATCTTGGTGGCAAACTGTTTGGGAACAAACTGAAGAGCAGAAACAGAGAGAATGACCATATATGGAAGATTTGGCATTCATTGAGAAGTTTCCGGACATCATCAAGTGGGAGATTGTGAAGAAGCTTTAGGAGTCTTGGTCTGTGGAGGTTCACGAAGACAAGAAGGAAAAGAGTTGGAATTTGTTCATGGATGCTCAATAGTAAGATACTTGGGATGCTTGGTGCACTGACAATCTTCTATTTGTCCAATTAGCAACCCAGTGGAAGTTGGTAGAAAGAGTGTTTTTCACAATATACACTATTGAAAACCTCAAAAACTTGCATTATTATAATGACACAACAACGATCTTAAGAAGAATGAGTTTTGATACTTTCAGAACAGAATATCTTCCCCTCTGTAGTGATTTGAAAGCAAAATTCAGAGATGTTGAAAAGAAGGAAGTAGAAGAGATGTTGGCCAGAGAATCCATCAGAGACTAAAGCCCCCTCCGATACTATCCTGTTGAGTCTAGACCAACTGGTTGAAGCCAACCCCCTGATGAATGACACAATAAAGAGGCAAGCGTTAGAATGAGTCCAAAGGTATGTGAGAAGAGAGAAGGCAAAAATCAAGGTTGAGAATGAGCTCGCAGAGCAGAAGTCTCCTTTGATGCCTTAAAAGCATTCTTTACAAAAGTCCCCATGGCAACTCAAGGTCCCCTTCCTAGTCAAATTTGTCCTGGAAATATTGATGATAGGCCAGCAAAATGTAGTCCCATTGCTAGTTTTTAAGGGAGAGTACTATGAAGACCCTGATCTTCATGTAGCAGAATTTATGGTAGCATGCGTGGCTAACAATACCAGAACCCCTGAGCATTGGTTAGCAATATTTCCCGCCACTTTCAAGGGCGCGGTGTTTCAGTGGTATGAGAGACAAGCAGCAGGAATTTTTGGCACATGGGATGACTTGAAGTTGGCCTTCCTCACTAAATTCATGCGTGAAGGTTTTGAAGAGTGGATGCTAGAGGAGTTCATGAACCTAAGTTAGTCCTCTGGAGAAAGAGTAGAAGTTTATGTCTCGCGAATGGAATCCATCCTGAAGAGATGGACTAACCAGTCAATTTGCAAGCTACAGTGGAAGGTGCAAGACTGTATGACCAAATTGAAGCAAGGTTGTCAATGACTCCAAGAAGAGGATTCTTACCTCCTCCCATGCCTCGAATGGTATACCCACCAAATGCAGTCCCAGGGACAGTTCCCTACCCCTATCCCCAGATGCAAATAGTGCTGCAGTATAATGCACCTAATCTAGTGTGGTCACGGCAGACAATAGTGCCTCAAATGATGGTTCAACCACAACAACAGTGGCCTCAAACAGTTCCTCCAATGGCGAATCAACAATAGTGGAATCCTACCAACTGGAATCAACAACCCCAAGTCTCAATAGGAGCTCTGAATCAGAGTCAAAACAGAGGACCTTCTGGATCTACCCAACCAGTTTATGCACTAATTACAGACGCTTCCCAAAACTCTACTACAAGTACTTCAGGAGGAGAAAATCTAAAGGACTACTTATCCAACTTAGTTGCAAGTATCAAGAAAGAGCTTCTGGATGTGATTACAGAGCAGCTATAGACGCTAAAGGTGAACATCACCAATGTATCCACTCGTGCGGGAGCTGGAAGAGATGTGATACGCTCTAATACATGGTGCAGAAAGTGTCATCAAGCGGGACATTTAGCCACTAAATGTACCCAAAAACCAACCATTCCTGGAGCCTTCTGTTCCTACTATTTGCGGAAGAACCATACAGAGGATATTTGTTCTTTCAAAGAGATGCATGAATGAAGACATAAGGATGAAAATGCAAGATTCAACTTGCTGGAATCCAAAATGACAACACTAGATATTGGACCAAAGCCTAGGGAATTTGGTCCTAATTTTAGTCCAAGGAGGTTTCCCTCTCAAAGTTACAAAGGACGACAGTCTGGTGGTGGTCAGCGAGATCAGAGGTGGAATGTTATAGGTGTGGAGAAAAGGGACATATCTCCTCGAATTGTCCAAACCCTAGACGATTTGTGGATTACAAGCCCTTATGTAGCCGATGCAAAGGAGAAGGCCACACTACAAAGGACTGTCCCAGTCCAGCCCCTATAAAGGCCAATGCCACTAATAGCCAACAGAAGGTACAAGAGCCTGCCTCCAATCTGGTAGAGTTGGAAGTTGCCGTTGTTATGCGCACCAAGAAGAAGGAACCAATGGTTTAGAATGAAAATAATTCTCCTGCTAAGACTTGAAGTTCCACCTACCTACAGAGGGACAGAGCAGTACAGAACAGAACAGTACAGTACAGAGCACTGTAGTGCCATAGAGAGTTACAGAGACAGTCCCAGAGATAGGACCAGAGGCCCAGGAGATGGATGATATAGAAGAACTTCCGAAAAAAGAAGAAGTGCGGATGCTACAATTACTAGAAGAAAAAGGAAAGATGAAAATGGGTGTAGCCCCCTTCCCCAGCAGGTTGGAGAAGCCTCTAAATCCTATCAAAGATTATGACTTGGTCAAAGACCTAGACACTTTTAAACCAAACCTAACATTTTGACAATTGTTGATGCTGTCTCCTAGCTGTTGAAAGAAATTCAAAAGCATCTTGACAAGAAAGGATCGCTCCTTCAACAACGACCAAGACCAATAAGGCCCCAGAGCCTATAAAGAAAGTAGATGTGGCTAATGCCTTTCTAAATCCTAGAACCCCAGAGATTAGTGTATGGATAGAAGGATGCTTCATTTTAGATGCATCGATTGATGGAGGCTCATCACTAAACATAATGACGGATGCCAGAATGAAGGACTTAGGGTTGTAAGGAATTCAACCTACATAGTGGCTTATCAGATTGGCAGACCAAAGCAGAGTCAAACTGTTGGACATCCTCCCATACGTAAAAACAACCCTTGTAGGAAGAGACTATTGGGTAACATATTTGGTGATCAAACCAAATTCTTACCCTCTATTGTTGGGAAGACCTTGGCTTTTTGAAGCAAAAGCCAGAATGGACTGGTTCAAAGGAACCCTAACCCTAGGTAGAGGACCCAACAAAGCGGTGTTAAAGCTGTATGGATCGCAAAAAGGCAATGGATCCACATCCATTGAAGTCATAACTAACTCCTCTAATGAGGTAACAAATGGTACATCAAGAGATGAAGAGGCTGTTAAGTAGATCCTTCCTAAGAAAACAGAGACACAGTCCCTAAGAGTGGGCACTGTAAGTCATTTACCAAGGGAAGTAAAATCCTTGTCTATGGGTGAATACCTCCTCCCTCAACTAGAATTAACTTCTGAAATCACCTCTGACAGTGAAATAGAAGCATGGATGTACTGTTCTCCCTGTTACATGACAGTCGCAGAGACAAAGCAGAGACATTATAGAGACAATACAGTTACAGAGCAGAGACAGTACAAAGGCAGAGCAAATATAGAGCAGCTACAGAACAGAGACAGAGCGGATATAGAGATAGTCACAGAGATATAACAGATACAGAGCGAGAGCCAGAGGCAGAAGTAGAGTTAGAAGCTGTGACAGAAGCAGAAGCGCATGCAGAGGTAGAAGATCTGTTCTTCTCTTACAGAGCCTCTACAGAAGCAGAGACAGTGCCTTCAGAGTAAGAGGATGAAAATGATGAGAAAGAAAACGAAGCAGATTATGCAAGTGCGGATGAAGAATTTACTCTGATAGAGAATGACCTTGTTGATGTCCCTATAGAGATATCTCAGGGTATTGGATGGAATGACTATAGTGCCGTTTGGGTTGATCAATGGACCACAAAGTATGCAGAAATTGTATAAGCAATGGATTAAAGACATAAAAATTAAGTTCACCAGTGGCTCCTGTTGCCCTAACCGTTCAGTCCAGAGAAAAGATGATGATAATGCCCCTTGTCAACAGAAGCCAAAGTCCTCGAGCCACGGCCTCTTAGCAGGTCTGTGCTATGTGACATTCCTGGATGCATCTTCTGAAGATGAATTCCTAAGTCTAGAAGCACTCACCACTTACACAAAAGCAAACAAAGCTTTGATAGCCTTCCAACAACCTCAACAGACAAATGAGTCATCTGTTCAGAAGGAGGATACTGGTTCTGGTGGGACATCAGACGAGGATACTACTCTCTTGAAAGAGTCAGACCTATCTAGAAGCAATCCGTGGGACATTTATCCGCAAGGTGAAAGGTGAAAGACAAGTAACGTTCTTGGATGTTGATGATACTGAACATTACCTGAAAATGGGTCTCAATCTTCTAGAAGAATAACTAGTGGTCTTGCGAGACATAATACAGGGGATTGATCCCATAGTATGCCAACATCACATTGACCTAGAGCCCGATGCCAAACCTGTAAGGCAAAGACAAAGGCGGATGAATCCTAATTACTCTACTCTGGTGAAGGCTGAATTATTGAAACTTCTTAAAGCAGAGTTCATTTATCCTGTGGCTAACAGTGAATGGGTTTCGCCCATTGTGGTAGTACCCAAGAAGAACGGGAAACTTCGAATATGTGTCGACTTTCGGAAGCTCAATTCGAAGAAGAAGAAGGATCATTTCCCTATCCCTTTTATAGACCAACTATTGGACATAGTGGCAGGCCATGAGCTTTATTCCCTCTTGGATGGATTCATGGATATAACCAAGTCCAAATCGCAGAAGAGGACCAATCCAAAACAACCTTCACCACAGAATGGGGGACCTATGCCTATAGAGTGATGCCATTTGGGCTGTGTAATGCTCCTGCCACCTTCCAACAAATTCCAACAAGTAATGATGGTTGCCTTCTAGAATCATCTGCATGATCTCATAGAGGTGTATCTTGATGACTTTTGTGTCTATTGCTTGATCCGAGAGCACTGGGGACACCTAGAGCAATGTTTTGACAGATGCCGAGAGTATGGGATCTCTCTCAACCCAGAAAAATGTGTCTTTGGCATCTCCTCAAGAGTTCAATTGGGCCATGTTGTCTCTACAAAAGGGATTGCAACAGACCTGGCAAATATTGAGAAGATTACCGCTTTAACAGCACCAACAAACCTCAAGCAATTAAGAGAATTTCTTGGTCATGTGGGCCACTATAGGAGATTTATTGTGTATTTTGCAATCAAGGCGGCCCCTCTGCACAAGCTCCTAAGGAAATAAGCTAATTTCCTTTGGACGGATGACTGTGAAGAAGCCTTTAATACCCTAAAACAGTGCCTTATCCAAGTACCTATTTTGCAGCCTCCTGATTGGACGAAGGAGTTCCATGTGCACATCGATGCATCAGTTGAAGGGGTAGATGCTATCCTATGTCAAAAGGGCCCATCTAAATTATATCAATCGATATATTATGCAAGCCGAAAGGTCATTGATAGGGAATGGGACTATATAGTGATAGAGCTTGAGTGCTTGCCAATGGTGTTTGTACTGGAGAAGTTTCGACACTATCTATTATCAACGCATTTCAGGTTCTATGTGGATCATGAGGCCTTGTCCTTCCTGATGAACAAAGTAGATGTTAAAGGACGAGTGATGAGATGGTTGCTCCTATTCCAGGAGTTTGACTTCAAAGTGGTAACTAATCCTGGCCATTCCCATGTCCTAGCTGATCATCTATCACGAATCCCTCAAACAGAAGAAGAGGAACATGATGATCCAGACCTTCCTGATGCTTCCTTCTTTCTAGTGGAAAGAGTTACTCCCTAGTATGCAGACATAGCCAACCTCTTGGCAACTCAACAGTATCCTCCTGGCATCTCAAGCCGTGAGAAGAAGAAGCTTCTGATAGAATTAGCTCCCTACACTTTGTTAGGCGATGTCCTGTACAAGAGAGGCAAAGATGAAGTGCTGCGAATATGTGTTGTAGGGGATGAAATCGGCATAGTATTGAAAGCATGCCATGACAAACCATGAATGTGGTGGACACTTTGCAGGAGAAGCGAAAGCCAGGAAGGCTCTGTTAGCAGGATACTGGTGGCCGACCCTCCACAAGGACGCATATGATTACTGCAAGAGATGTGATACTTGTCAGCGAATGGGAAAACCCACCAAAATAACCACTGCAACCCATTCTTCCCCTAAGACCGTTCGAGAAGTGGGGGATTGATTTTGTGGGTCCCATTGATCCATCCACTAGACGGAAGCATAGTAGATACATCCTAGTATGTACAGATTATGTCACAAAGTGGTGTGAAGCTAAATCCCTGAAGCGGGACGATGGTAACAGTGTAGCCCGGTTCATGTACAAGAATATCATCACCCATTTTGGCAGTCCCCTCGAGCTGGTAAGTGACAGAGGTACTCATTTCCTTAACAAAATCATGGAGGAGCTGACAGAACTGTATAAGATCCGCCATCGTAAGTCAACTCCCTATTACCCTAGAGCCAATGGCCAAGTTGAGGTCACCAATTGCATCCTCTACTCAATTCTAACAAGAACGATTGCTGCACATCGTCGCGACTGGGACGATCGACTTACAGAGGCCCTTTGGGCGTACAGAATCTCTCATAAGGCAGTTATAGGACAGACCCCTTTCCAGCTAGTATATGGTACAGAAGCTCTCTTCCCTATTGAGCTGGAATTGCCCTCTTTGCGAGTGGCAATTAAGATTGCTTGGGAGATAGTGAGTCACTGCAACGTCGTCTCCTACACTTGGAATACTTGGATGAGATATGGCGGATGGCCCTACAGTGCATGGAAACCACTCAAGCGCGATGCAAGGCCTATCATGATAGTTTCATCAAGCACAAGGAGTTCAAAGAAGGTGATCTTGTTCTAGCCTATGATTTGAGATTTGGCAAGTTTCCTGGCAAGCTTCAACAATGGTGGATGGGTCCGTACAAGGTACTAGCTATCAATCCTAACAGTTCTGTTCAGATACAGACCGTTGATACCTCCAATGATCATTTCCTGATCAATGGCTATCGCCTGAAGAAGTACTTCCCTCCCTGGGGATCTTGACAATCACAGTCGACCTACCCCTTTCCTTTTGGGCATCACACTGTCCTTCTCGTTGTGCTTCTGATAGCCATTATGATTCTTCTCATGAAGCGGTCTCGTTTTGCTATCCCCTCGCACAAACATCTCAATTTGACATTGTTATCTTCTTGTTTGATCCAACAACGTTGGCGAGGTTAGTCCTAACATATGGTATTTCTACCATTCTCTTTCTTAATAAAAAAACAAAAGCAAAAAAGAAAGAAAGAAAAGAAAAAAAAAAGGAAAAGAAAAGAAAAGAAAAGAAAAGAAGGAAAACAAAAACAAACAAAACAAGCAAAACTGTTATGGGAGAAAAGGAAGAAATTCCCTGTCATAATAGGCCTCGTTTCAAGAAAAGGTGGAAACACCCTTGGGCAAGAAGCTGACTGTGGAAAAGGTGGTAACACCCTACAGTTCAGGATAGCTGACTCATCAGCAGAACCTCGTTATCAAGTAATTTGAAGCCACCTCCCTTGGTGCACTGTCTTGGCAATATCAATCCGCCTGCCCTTCTTAACAAACGACTCTTCTTAAAATCATTGAAGTACGAGATTTGTTGGCTGCCTCCCTGGGTACGCCTCCTATTTCTGATGACACCAATAGTCTATATGATCTTCATCACCAACCCCTTGAGTGATGTGAGCTTTCATCCTAACAGGATGGGGATGTGAGTATGGGCTGCCCTCTGTATCTTTCAACAGAGCGTGAGACAGAGGGTGGGGTGAGTGACCACTCTTTCCCTTCAAATCAAATGAGAGGTGAGATGTGTGAACAGAGTGTTGCACGCACTGGATGGGCCTCTTTATGCACAAAGCACGATTTGTTCGTGTGCACTGCACTATAAGGCTCCGTGGCCTTCCTTCTTGCACTATATGCCGGCACAGGGTGGGATGCACAGTTGCACCATCAAATGCGCACAAGGCATACAACCTCTACACAAGTGACCATGAGGATTACATCAATGGGTTTTAGGAAATGGCTGCCCTCTGTATCTATCAACAGAGCATGAGACAGAGGGTGGGCTGAGTGTGACTAGAGTTTCTTCAATCAATTATCGAGAGGTGAGGATTGAGGGACGTTACGACTTTTGGAGTCAAGTACATTCCCATTTCCCTATGCACCCAGGGACTGGGTTTCTGCCATCAGCACAAGACATATCACTCTGTTCTATACACTGCACTACAAGGCTCCTTGACCTTTCTCCTTGCACCTATGCCAGACGGGTTGGATGCACTGTTGAACCATCAATTGTGCACCCTCGCATACTCTCTCTACATCATTCCCTTGTTGATTCCTAAACCGGGTGTGAGCTATGGGTTTTCATCTTGATTTCCTCGAGTGATATTAGTAATGGGGTGAGTGACTGCTCTTTCAATCCATTTGAGTGATCGTGAGTTGAGTGCAATATCCCTCACTATCGACAAATTTTCTGTGATTCCTTCAACGAGCTACCTCCCTGGGTGCTGCCACATGATCCCTGCCACAAAGGATATGGGACGTGTGCTGTGAAGACACCTTGTTACCTCTTGCAGCCGATGACAACACTAGACGCAACCTCGATAGTCAACATTCCTTCTCGGCAATATGGGCCAAGTTTTTCTAACCCTACATCTTCTCTTTCTCCATACTGGTCGTGTTTTAAGTGTGGGGATGTTTGTGGTTGGTCTGATGTGAGGTACCAAGTCTTTGATATTTGTTTTACCCTTCCTATTAAGGTCTTAAGTGAGGGGACGCGTCCCTATGCATCCATGTTGCATATCCCTATGTATATACCCTGTTCTAATCATGCATCTATATTGTGATTTCATTTTACCCTGATGGGGCCCCTTCCCCACCCTTACGTTCTATTTTACCCTATCCTCGGGGTTGTTCCTTGACCGGTTGCCCTTATTCTTGGTTTTGCGCTTCTTTCATCCGAACGGATCTTACTTTCACCGAAAGCTCAATCCAACCTTACCACCCTGTCCCTCCCTTTGAACTGCTTATTTTTCCCTTTTACCAACCCCTATTTCGACAGACGATTCTCAACTTATTACTTTTGAAGAAATTCTCGTAAATTGGACATTTTTCCATGTGAACATATCTTTATTGCTTCGGAACCCCGATCTGATAAGTCAAGCCTGTCCTACCCATTCCCCCTAACATTTTCCCTTTTTATTCCATTTCATTTCGATGCACGGCTCATCGGTTATTTATTTTTGCAGATTTTTGAGTCTTTTTCGTGCCTATTTTTCACATTTTTCCATGGCTACCTGCCCTATTTTCACATGAATTCCAATTTGATTTGATAGCACTGTCATGCCCGCCTTTCCCCCACTTTTTCCATTTTCCTCTCCCCTCTAGCGACTGTCGGATTTTTAGTTATTAATTTTTTCCAGTGTTTTTGAATGCATTTTTTGTGTTTTTTCCACGTGAACCCCTCCTAATTTCCCCCAAACTGAGTTTTAATATGCCAGTCCTATGAATTCCTTTCTTCCAGATATTTTTCCTTTTTACTACCTCCTATTCCGACCCACAGTTTTTCCTGTATTAATTTTTTAGTCCATTTTTGGGATTTTTTCCATGTGAACGCATCCTATCTCGATCAGAACTGTGTTTTCTCATTATAGGGTTGTTGGACACATTGTTGTACACACTTTTCCTTCTTTTTGCACTTCATTTCGATGCGCGGATTTTCCGATATTAATGTCCATATGTGTTATCGAGTTTTTTTTTTGTTTTTTCCATGTGAACACCCTGATTTTTCCCCGGAACCCATGTTGCTTGTTTCCAACATTTTCCCCCCATCTCCTGGCCCACTTTTCCTTTTAACGGATTTTTGATCCGATAAACGGTTTGGATGTTATTAATTTTCTTTATTTTTCCCGTTAATTGTGTTTCTCACCTCGTGCGTGAACGCGCCTGTTTTTGGTTTTAAGCACCTCGGGATGCCCCCTGGCATCCGCGGCTTGTGCGTCCCCGTCCTTGTCCGTTTGACCCCGTCGTTGCAAATTTTTTTAACCCCTACCCGTGCATGCGCACGGGTCGGGGATGTGTTCATTTCTTATTTCTTTTATTTTTCTTTTTTTCATTATTTAATATAAAAAGAGAAAAGAAATATAAATAAACTATACACACAATTTTTTTAAAAAAACAATTAACAAAAAGTCTAACTAAAAAAAAACAAAAAAAAGAAGAAGAGAGAAAAAAAAACACACATACACTTAAATCACAAAGGAAAATCCACATTTTTACAAAAACAGAAAGGAAAAAGAAAAACAAGAAAAAGAAAGAAAGAGAGAAAAAAAAAACAAACAAACAAACCCACATACCTGCCGATTCAGTTCTCCTTCCTCCTTCTCCTCTTCCCTCCCTTTCCTCCTCCCCTTCTTCCTTCCTATCCTGCTTGTTCTTTCCCCCCCTCCTTCTTCTTCTCCTTCCACTCTTCTTCTTCTCCTTCTTCTTCTCCTTCCATATCCTCTTCTTCACTTGTGTAGCCTCCTGGCCTCCTTCCTTGGCGTCGCTTACTACTCCTCCCGTCGCCTCCTAGGCGGCCCCTCCAGGCGCCGCGCCGCCTGTTGCTCCTCCCTCCTCCTTAGTAGCGTATGCGTCTCCACCAACGGCCTCCCTCGCTCGGCCACCACCACCACCACCTACTCCCCCTCCACCAATTCCTCCTCCTCCTCCAACCCTCCTCCTCCTCTTCCTCCCCCTCCCTCTCCTCCTCCTCCTCCTCCTCCTCCTCTTCCTTCCCCTCCCCCTCCACCAACTACTCCTCCTCCACCTCTTCCCCTTCCTCCACCTCCTCCTCCTCCCCCTCCCTACTACCTCCACCTACTCCGCCGATTCCTCCTCTTCCTCCTCCTCCCACCCTCTAACCACCCCCAGGTTAGCAACTAACCTAAGTTCAGTTAACACTAACCTAATTGTGGTTAATCACTAACCTAGCTTTAGTTAACCCTAACTTAAGTTAAAAATTAACCTAACTAGGGTTAGGTTAACCACTAACCTAACTACAATTAAATTCTAACTTAACTTCAGTTACACACTAACCTAACTAAACCCCCCTTTGGTTAACTTAACCCCATTAGGGTTCCCACTAACCTAACTAGGGTTAGGATTCCACTAACCTACCTAGGGTTAGGTCACACCTAACCTAACTAGGGTTAGGTTAACCCTAACCTAACTATAGTCAGTCGACTAACCTACCTCAAGTTAGTCCCCTCCCCCCCCACTAACTAACCCTAGGTTAGTTACTACTTGCCTAAACTAACTTAACTTGACCTAACTGGCCCCAGACTAACCTAATTGACCTACCTAACCTAGACTAACTCAGACTAACCTAATCAACCTTGACTAACCTGACTACACTAGCCCTGACTTACCTGACTTCTCCAAACTAACTTAACTTAGTTGACTTAACTTGACCTTACTTACCAAACTAACCTGATTTATATTATTTAATTGATTTAGTTAATTTAAAAAATTCATTTAAATTCAAAAAAATTACAAAAAAGTTTCTAAAAATTCCCCCATATTTTTGTAAGTTTTTGGAATATTTTTCAGGTGGAAATTTCAATAAAAAATTTACAGAAAATTAAATATTTGACAATAACCAATTGAGGGTGGATCTCTTAGCTCATCTTTCAAAAAACCATCCATTTGATTCAACCTTTTTTTATGCCTATCAGAGAAGATCTATCTTAGATCCCTCTGTTCCTAGCCTACTGTACTGCCAACAAATGGCTCACCGTTATGATACATATCTTTCCCTCTATCAAACCAATTCAACTGCAATCTTACCCCTTCTTTTCCAACCTCAATCTTTTCCTCAAATTCCAACATTTACATATTGCTCTTTTATTGAAGATAGAGTATTTTCCCCTTCTCCACCATGCCCTTCACCATCTATCCATGTACCTTCTACCTTTCCTATTTATCAATTAACACCCTTCCTAATTGATTCCCTAAAATTTTTAGCCACTCCTTTAACCTATTCCTCCTTTTATGATTTTGCCTACCTATCTCTTCATCCTCTTTTACTTATTCCACTTCCCTCTCTTGCCACTTCTATCTCTCAACCCCCTCAGTTGGTTAGTGAATATGAAGGGTTTGATCAGCAGATTCCAAGAAGAAGAGGATGGAGCTCGACTGATTCTCTTACGGGACCTCAGATTAACTGGCCAATAATTCCAGGAGATTGGACAACTGCCAGCCAAGCATATCAGAACTACCTTCATTTTGCTCACCAATATTCACAATCTCTGGATCCTTCGGTGAGATTGACAGCTCATTTTGCTTGGTATCTAGCATACATGCATAGGCATTCCCATAATGATCAAAAGGCCATTCCAAAACTTTGTATGAATGTCAATGTGAACATTGACTCCCACCAGTTGGATGTCCTGTATTTTCATGTCCTATTTCTCCCTAGTAGATACCTTGTCTTGCTAGAAAGAATGTATTACTTACAGTTCTTTCAAAATCCTCCAAAGACATTTGTAGATGAATTCTTCTCCATGGATCGCTTTTGAAACCACCAGCCTTCAAAAGGGATCATCTTCATTGATGCCTTTGCAATGTATCTTGGATGATTCTTAATGATAAATATCTCTTTTTGGAGGTGTCATTCATATGGTTGTGTTAGTGTTTGTGTGTGTTGTAATAATTGTATGTGCTAAGTTCGTGCTGATTGAGAATAATCTGTTCGATAGCTCTTTTCAAAAGATGGATGATGGAAGAAAAGCCTATGGTGGCAAGCTGAAGAGAACCTCTTATATCCTTTACAAATTTGTTATGGCTTTTAAATGATTAATCAGCTGAGTTATTGAATAACGGAAGTTTTCGTTTAGTAGTGTTTTTCTATCAGATACAGGTGATAAGTTGGGGTCCTGGGTTAGCAAGATTATTGAAGATTTTACGAAAGATCCAAATTGTGCTCTTTAGTGAGCTTATATTCTTCTTTTCCTTAGGTCGCGAGGACGCTTCCTTTCTAAGTGTGGGGATATGTTAAGAGTGGAAAAAGACTAAATTTTTGACTGATTTTTGTTGTTTTGGAGATCTGAATGATTGAATTTTGATGGATTTAGAGTGATATATGGTTGTTAATGGAAGTATTTAAGAGTGTTTTGGATGATATTGATTATGTTTGGGAATTTCACGATGATTCTCAGTAGAGATATGAGGTTCTATGAGGTTCTGATAGGTTCTGATTGGTTCTGTATAGCTTTTGTTTTGTTTTGATTGTCTTCTGTATGAAGCATGGATTTATGATTTATGAGTATTGAGATCTTTTGAAAGTTTATTGAATATTTTTTGATAGTTTGGAATGGTTTGAGTATGAGTTATGAGGTTTTGATGACCTTCTGTAGAGCCTTTGTCTCTACTTTGTCTCTGCTCTGTCTCTATATTGTAATTGTAATGTAGCTATTCTGGTGCTGTACTGTAACTGTTCTGTAGACCTTCTGTGAGAGTTCTATAGAATTTATGTGTGACTTTGGGAAATTTTTCTAACCTTTGGAAAGGATGAATCTAAGTTCAAAGAGCTAAAACAAGTGGAAGAAACAGCTACTGAAGACTGAAGAGAAGACTAAGTGACAGTGACAGTAGTGAGATGTGAAAAGACATTGTAGTGGCTCTGGTGACTCTTCATATCAGACATACCTCTTGGCAGGTGCATCCATGACCTAAGAAGGATTATTGAGGGTTATTATAGTAGTATTGTAGTGAGGAGATGATGTACTATTGATGGAGAGAGAGAGAGAGAGAGTCAGAGATAGTCAATTCTATCAAAACATTGTAACTGTATGTGAGAGATGGAGAGAGAGAACTATGAAGACATTGAAGATGAATAATATGTGATTGATTTCCACTCAAACATGGTATATTCCTTTGTGTTATTTGTTCTATTGATGGATTATATGAAGATGTTGAAGATTATGGTTGATTCTATCAAATCCGTGGGAGATATCTACTATGATGTTGCATAAAGAATTGCTGTTTTTTTTGTTTTGATGATCAAAAGAATGAAATAAAAGCTTGTTGATGTTACAAGATAGATTTTCTTGCAAGAGAATTCCCTTTTCCTTGGTGTTCCTCTTGGGGCTCCACCTTTCTAATCGCCTTTCTTTCCTCTTCTAGGTTTGCTACCACTTCCTCTACTGGCCTGCGCTGAACTACCCCCTAGTCAACAAGTCGTACTCATTGACTAACTCCTGCACTAGGATTGGGAATTCCGCCAAGTCTAGTCGGTCCTCTCCTTGTCCGCCCCGTGATCCTGATATTTCTCCTACTTTCAGCTCCACAAGGTCGTCGATTAATTTGAGTAGCATTGGCAGTGTCCGATCCTCTATGTTGTCGCCTTCTGGATCTTCGTGTCCTCTTAGGATCCTACTGATAGGGCTCTCAGGTGGCTATGTTTTGGGATCTTCTCCTTGTAATGGGTTCCTTGATGTTATTATGTCTCCTGATGAGTTCCTTGTTATTGAAAGTAGTTGTCAATCTTATTCACAAGTTGTGCTTCGTGCTTTCTAGTGCTCAGTGCGAAAACATGCTTCTTCTTTTCTTGTAGTGCATCTTTGGTGATGAAATCAAAAAGTGAGGTGCGGATACAAGAAATGCTCAACGTGAACTCCACTCTTCCCCTCACGTTCGTAGCCTCTAAGCGTAGGTTCTAGCTGATCTAAGGTTTTACTAAAAGTCCCTGTTGCATTCTCTATCCTGCTTCAGGGTTGGTTGGTTGGTTGGTCACCGAAAGTCAAATCAAATTCTAAATGTGGTCTGCTCAGTGTCTAACTGTTCGGGGTGAATCCTCATAATAAAATGGAAAAATCTCTAGAAATATTTCTCAATCATGTGAGCTGCATACCATGAAGAAAAAAAGTGTTTATAAAAATAAGATACGTATAATGGGAAAAAATGTGTGTATAGAGAACAAGGCCAAAAAAGAGTTCAAGAATGCTCCTAGAATCCAAGCTTCTATAACTAGTTTCCATCCAAAAGCTCATCTCAATGTGATGAATCATCAATATCAATCCAAACTAGGCAATATATAATAAGAATTAGAACTCTACTACACTATCAAAATATACATGACATATTGGACCATCATACACTTACAACTTGATGAGTGCAATGGGACCATGTCGTTCTACATATCTTGTTTGTAGATTGGTAGGATTTCAATTTATGATAAAGTACTATTGTAAATTTTTTTTTTTAGTATTGATAGACTTAGGTTCGTGCTACAAGAAAAACAAAAAATAAGAAAGGCATCATAATAAATAGAGTCTCCAAGTGGATCCTGTGGCTACCATTCCCAAGATGATGCATGACACCTCTAATCATACCCGTGATTCATTCTTTATTATATTTCGTGCATTTGATAACCTGTGGGACATGTAAGCATGCATCTTCTCCATCATTTGTCCTTTAGAGAAAAATCAACTACCATAGAAGGTAGTGAAAGTCCTCATACAAGGACACATTCACATAGTCCTTGCTAGTCTCTAACACATTCTTCCATTTATCCAATATGTTATGCTAGAAGACTTGTTGACACTTGCCCATATATGCTATGCGTTTCTTCCCCTAATCATTCATATACATGATACTATTGGATATCTCCATTAAGTACCCATAACTTAGTGGGTAGGTCTAATATACATCTTCTCCTACTTGGGATCACATTGTTGAGTATAACTAGCAGACCATTGTACATTTTGATGCCAGGAGGCATATTCCACGGTGGATTCCGTGAGGTTTTAGGGTGGATTCCGTAAAATTTTATTATCGGGGCTCACACACAAGGTGGATTCTTTGTGCGAAAAGTCGATGGGGACGCCTATCCTTTTCGGGCATTTTGTTAATTTAATGTGTAAGTGGGTGATTCCATAGTGGGTGATTCCATAAAATAAATATTTAAATTAATAAACGTTTATGAGTTTAGAGTGCGCACTCGTAATAAATTAAGGTTAGAATTGAGTTCTAACCAATTTATTTTTGTAGCTGAAGATTGCTAGATATTCACTTTTGTCGGTTTAATTGTATTATTTTTCTAACAATTGTGAATGCTTCAGTTGATGTGTAAAGCAAGCAGCGGTGGCATTGGGAAGCATTGGAGAATAGCGTGTATTCAAATTATCATCAATTTTTGATGGGCATGTATCTTAGGCATGGCGTCCATATTTTGACGCGCTTATTTATTAAAGCACTTGATATTTATTTATTACTTTTATATGCGCATGGGCGCACGATTTAAATATTTGTATTGGACATTGTATTTGGGTACTGCCTGACTCCTTGGGCGCCCAATAGCTTTAATTATTTAGTGGCACAAAAGCAAACAAAAAAGCTAAAGCATGCTAATTGTAAATTGGGCTATTTTTTGAGCTTGAAGATGAATAATATATAAAATACATGCTTTGTGGAGCGCTCACACAACGCATGGGGGGAGATTGCACCCAATTAGTCTCTTGCTTCATGTCGTGCAAGCTTTCTTCCTTGTTTTTTGTGCAAAAGTAGAGTTCTTTTTTTCTTGGGGACCTTCTCAGGCTCAGTACGCGAGCATACGGTGTCCGATCTGTGCATCAATGGTATCAGAGTGACGCTGAGATCGAGAGCTTCCAATCGCTTATCATCTCGCGCGAAGGTGGAGCTCCTGGAACGATCGAGCTCTACGGTCAGTCTCGTGGCAAACGGTCGATACTACCAGTGTGTTCCTAGCAGTCAAGAACCCCCTGTTAAACACTCAGATCATGAGGGATCGGTCTCTGCAGGTGGAGGACCACGTAGGAAGATCCTTCATGAAGTCGTTGGTTTTTTCCTCATAGATAAGAAATTCTTCACCATAGCTTTACAAGCTTTAAAGATAAGCTATAAGGCTTAAAAATAAGCTTATTAAAAAGCTTCATAATCGGTTTTAACCCGTCGGCAGCGGCAGGATGTACTGTCCGTCGCCGAATCGGGCGAGAACATCCTAAGGTCCTCTAAATCCACGCTTAATTAGAGAGACTAAAACTCTAAGTTATTGTCACAACTCTATAGAAACAGAATTTGTATCTTTTTTTCATTAATTTGTCTATATAATGATTTATTAAATTTATTTCCTTTGCACTAATTAGATATAAAGAAAAGTGCATTGGAGCTGGCCACTGATGAGTGGTCACAGGTTATGGTGGACCCACGCGGTGGGTTAGAGAAAAGATAATTCACACTTCCACCTATATGACCCGATTGGGCGCCTGTGACTAGAACTCATGCATATCAGGGTTAGACTCGCACATAGAAAGGATTGATGCCTTGAAGTGTGGGCTAGATCCACCAGAACAGACAGTTACAATCAACAAGATAGCATGATCATGAAATGCTTGTATAATGTGCATGTGTGGGCTGAAAGCTTGAAATGCACATTTCTTTGCATAGGAAAGTCACATGAAGATTCGGATACCATTTTTGCGATGTACACGGAAAAAGCTTTCATATGATACCCATATTGGGGGGGTCCCTAAATTTTAGGAGATCCCTAAATTTTAGGAGGTCCCTAAATTTTAGGAGCCTCGAATTAGCCCAAAAATGCTAGTCCTAAAAAATAGGGATGTCATTCTCAAAATAGTAAGTTCTGTACTCTGACTGTGCTTACTAAATTTGGTTGTTTCTATTCTTGACAGTATTCAACCCAAAAAGGAAGGCCATAGAGAAGAGACAAGTGTCAAGACACTTGTCACACAAGTTTCCAAGTGACCCACCACTTGTCACATCTCATGACATGTGGCTGGAAACTTGTCTTGTGCTACTCCACTTTCCCCTTTTGTACTAGCTCTCCCCTCTCCTATAAATAAGAGCTCGTTTTTCTTCATTCAAGATCATTTTTCTTTGCTGTAAACTCATGTACAGCACCCACAGATAGCCAGAAACTGGCCCCATCCATCCCCATCATCATCCCCCACTTCTTCATTATCAAATTCCTCCATATTCCCTCTTCTATCACTGCTGTTTACAGGACAGCAAGCCTGTAAATTCATTGCAACACCTCCTTCTCGAGCTTTTTCTTCCATTTTAGCTACAAGAAGCAAGCCCTATCCATGTACTGTTGATCAACGATGGAGAAAGGTTGAATTTCCCTTTTTCTTCTCTCATACTGTAAAGAAATCAGTTCTTATCATTGCATAATAGATAATGCATGTGTGTTTGTACATCTTTGCATGATCTTGTGAGAGTGAGAATTACTTCTTCTCACTCTCAGGATGATTGTAATTGAACTCTTCCCTAAGGGACTTGGGTTGAGCAGAAATGCATTCCTTCGGGGGGGGTTGCCCCTCTTCAACCCTCAATCTTGTCTCCATTACTTTTACATTTTCATGGCTGTAATTTTGTGAGTAATTTTCATTTTCAGCTTTAAGTGTTCATTCTCTTTTATATTAAATCTCGAAAACAAGCGAATATCATAATTGTTAAGCATACTACGTTGTTCGGGGCATTTACAGTGGTATCAGAGCTTTGGCTCGGTCCTCACCCCTAACACTGGTAGTGCTTACAACTATAAGTTTGTTTGTTTTCAGCCCTTGCATTGAGTGCTTGAGCATATTTTTTTTCTTTAGTCTCAATGGATCAATCGAGTGCTATCCTTCAAGCCATTCAAAGTCTTAGAGAGGAGAATCAGCAAATTCGTGAGCAACTTCTCAAACTAGAAAAAGTTGAGAATCCCAAAGAATTCAAGGAAAGAAGCCCATCTACTTCAAGGAGACAAAGCCATACCAATGAAAGGAGCTGATCAAGAAGTCCAACTACTTCTAAGAGGCAGTCCCATTCTACTTCAAGACAAATAAAGAGATCGCGTCGAAGCTCATCCTCTTCTTCAAAGTCATCTGGCACCTATTCTGATGGATCCTCTTCTAGTAATGAAGAGTCGCACCCTTCTCGTGGAAGACCTCATCATCGTCAAAGACATCGACATTCTTCACCCTCGTCTCCATCTTCATCCCCATCAAGCACTTCATCATCTTCAACCTCAAGATCCGAGCATGGACGAAGGCATAAGAAGAAGAAGAAGACTAAGTCACTATCTCAACTTGAAAAGAAGATCAAGTTCAGTATGTATGATGGTTCCCGAAATCCTGATCTTCTTCTGAAGTTTATTCGTCAATTTCAAATTTTGTATGGTCGTGACAAGTATAAAGAAAAAGAAAAGATTAAGTTTGCAGCTTTACATTTAACCGACTTAGCCCATACTTGGTGGACGGGGTTGGAATATGATCATGCTGCCCCAAAATCATGGCAGTCCTTTGTTCGCCTGATACAAAGCCAATTTCTTCCTGTTCATTTCAAAAGAGATGTAAAAATGGAATGGGATCGGCTTTGGCAAAGGAAAAATGAGTCACTTGGTGACTATACCAAGAGATTTTGGGAGCTACTTTTGAAGGTCCAACATTTCAAGAAGATCAGCAGTTCGGAAAAGCTTAGGAAGTTTCAAGGAGGTTTGCATTTTAAACTTCGTACTGCTCTTAATCATTATCATTGTTCTAGTCTCAGGGAACTCATTGACCATGCTGAGACATGGGAAATGGAGCACAATGGCAACAAATCATTCCAAAAGAATGATAAGAAGAGAGTAGCTCACGATGAGGAGTATTCAGCCCCAAATGAAGGACAAAAACAGTGGCAAAAGCAGCCATCAAATCAAAAGAAGATGAAGCCCTATGCACCTGCTAATGCTCCTCAATTTCGCTCCAATCTATACCCACAAGCAAAGCAACTTTCCGAAGAAGAAAAGCAACGCTTCATGAAAGAAGGGAAGTGCTTTAAATGTGGACAAACAGGCCACATAGCGAAGCAATGTCCAAACAAGGGACAAAGCAAGGTTTCTGACAACAAGCCTAAGACGCCAGTGAAAATCAATGCTATCAGTGATGTAGTTGCAAACACAACTCACACTCCGGAGACGCGCAAATTATTAAAAGCTTGGGGACAGTTGCAAGGTAAGCAAGCACTATTCTTGATAGATCTTGGGGCGAATGAAAATATCATTTCCTTGCAATTAGCTAAAGAGCTTGGATTAAAGAACGAAGAGATGGACACTCCGGCAGAAGTTCGCCAAGCTTTAAATGCTGATGAAGGTGACACAGTGAAGACTGTGATACCCTACTTTGGCAAGCTCAAGTTTCAAATTCAAGGCTACAGTGACGAAGATACCTTCTGTATCGGAGACCTTGATGGTTGCGATGTGATTCTTGGCATGCCCTGGAATCATAGAGTAGATTCAACCATCTTCTCTCAGAAAAAGAAGGTAGAACTCACCAACAAAGGCAAGAAGTACGAGATCCAAGCTGGAGTTTCTGGAGACACCATACCTATGGTAAGCCATATGCAAGTCTCTAGAGAAATTAAGGATTGTGTTCAATGTTGTCTGCTTTATGTCACTGATGTAAAAGATAATATGAATGCTGAAAACCAAGAGCAACTTCAACTCTTGGAAAAGTATAAAGATTGTTTTTCGGAAGATCTTCCTTATCAGCTTCCCCCAGAAAGGCCAGAAGACCATCATATTGATATTATCCCGGGCAGTTCTCCTCCTAATATAGCACCATACCGTGTGAGCCGTCCTCAACAAGAAGAAATCAGAAAGCAAGTCGAAGACCTACTCAACCGTGGGCTAATTAGGCCAAGTAGCTCACCATTTTGTTCACCGGTTCTTCTTGTTCAAAAGAAAGACGGCACATTCAGGATGTGCATTGATTATCGAGCCCTCAACAAAATCATTGTGAAGAATCGGTTTCCTATTCCCAGAATTGACGACATTTTGGATCGTCTAGGAGGCTCAAAGGTTTTCAGCCGCATTGATCTAAAGAGTGGTTATCATCAAATTAGGGTAATACCACAAGATGTACACAAAACTGCTTTCCGCACTTCATACGGTCTTTATGAATTCTTGGTGGTTCCTTTCGGATTAACCAATGCACCAGCCACCTTTAATCGAATGATGGAGCGCATCTTTAGAGAACATCGACAATATGTCGGTACTTTCTTTGATGATATTCTTGTCTTTAGCAAGAATGAAGAGGATCATCATCAACACTTGGAAATTGTTCTACAATTACTACAACAAAATCAACTCTTGGTAAATGGTAAAAAGAGTGAATTTTTCATGCATAAAATAAATTACATTGGGCATGTCATCTCTTCTGAAGGGATTCAGATGGATACTGAAAAGATCAGGATAATCCAAGAATGGCCTCATCTTCGTGATGTACATGAGGTGCGATCGTTTCTTGGCTTATGTTCTTATTACCGCCGCTTCATCAAGCATTTTGCACATATGGCTTCTCCACTTCATGACCTTACAAAGAAGAAGATCTCTTTCCAATGGAAGGAAAAAGAGAAGGCAGCCTTCACAAGGCTGAAAATAGCTCTTACTTTTGGACCTGTTCTTATCATTCCAGATCTGGTAAAACCATTTGTGGTGGAAGCAGATGCTTGCGGTGATTGTATTGGTGCAGTGCTAAATCAAGAAGGCCATGCCGTAGCCTTTGAAAGCCGCCATCTAAATGATGTGGAGAAAAGGTATGACATTTATGAAAAGGAGCTCTTAGCAGTGGTTTATGCTTTAAAGATATGGAAACATTATCTTTTAGGCAATGAATTCCTTATTAAAACTGATCATCAAAGCTTAAAGTATTTCAAGACTCAAAAGCATTTACAGGAGAAACATGCAAGATGGGAAAATTTCTTGTCTATGTTTCATTTTCAAATTATGTACACTCCAGGGAAACAAAATGTAGTTGCTGATGCACTTTCTAGAGTGCCTCGCATTGCAACTATTACAGTGGCTCATCATGAAGATTTTCAAACGATGAAGAATACTTATGATGAAGATACTGATTTTGCAGCAATTTGGTCAAATTTACAGCAAGGAGATTCTCATCCAGATTATTCCATCAAAGACGGTTACCTTCTCATGAACAATCGCCTTTGTGTCACTCTTCCTGTTCGACAAAAGGTGCTTAAAGAAAGTCATGAACCCCCTTATGCAGGGCATAGAGGGAGGGCAGCCACTCTAAGTGCAATTGAGCGCTACTTTTATTGGCCAACGTTACGAAGAGATACACATAACTTCATTGAGGCTTGTCTGGTATGCCAAAAATCCAAATATGATAGGCAGAAGATTCCAGGATTGTTGCAACCTCTTCCAATGCCCAAAGATCTATGGGAATCTATCACAATGGATTTCATCTCAGGTATTCCAAGAACACCTCAAGGTCATGATATGATTTGGGTCATAATTGATAGATTCAGCAAACAATCACATTTTATTCCATGTCATAAAACATTGAAATCCGCACAAGCTGCAAGACTTTTCATTCAACATATCTTCAGATTACATGGTATGCCTTCTGAGATCATTTCAGATAGAGACTCCAAATTCACAAGTAACTTTTGGCGTGCTTTATTTGAGAATTTGGGAACCACTTTAAAGTTCTCCTCAGCTTTTCATCCTCAAACTGACGGCCAAATAGAGGTGATGAATCTCACTCTTTTGGATATGTTGAAAGCTTATGTTAGTGAACATAAGTCACAATGGGAGAAATATCTTCCATTATTGGAGTTTGCTTACAACAATACAGTGCACTCATCCACAGGGAAAGCTCCAAATGAAATAGTACAGGGTAAAGTGATTCCTCCTCCAATTATTCGCACTAAAGATAAGATTTTTGCTGCTGATGAGTTTGCTTTAGATTTAAAAACCGCAATGGATCAAGTTCGAGCCACTATCAAAGTTTCCCAAGAGCGACAAAAGAAGCAAGCAGATAAACGAAGAAGACCTTTGGCTTTTGAAAAAGGTCAATATGTCTTGCTAAAGTTTGATAAAAGCAGGCTCAAACAAGGTTCTGGTCAAAATTCATCTTTTCCAAAGCTCTCCAGTAGATACTTTGAACCCTTCAAAGTGATTGAGAAAATAAATGAAGTTTCTTATCGACTTGAGCTTCCTGCTCATTGGAAAATACACAATGCTTTTCATGTAAGTTTGCTAAAACCTTACATAGGACCAGAACCAAAGGAACCCATTACTGAAGATCCCCCAGAAGTTGAAGAAACAGAGCAACTCTTGGAACCTGAAAAGATTTTGTTTCTCAAGGATCGAACCACGAGAAGTGGCCTTGTAACACGAAAATTCTTACTAAAATTCAAAAATCTACCCACAACAGATGCACAGTGGGTAGATGAAAAATTCATGAAGGATTACCCAAATATTCTACAGCAATATCAAGAAGCTTTTCAGCTGAGGACAGCTGAATAAAAGCCAGAGGGCTGTCACAACTCTATAGAAACAGAATTTGTATCTTTTTTTCATTAATTTGTCTATATAATGATTTATTAAATTTATTTCCTTTGCACTAATTAGATATAAAGAAAAGTGCATTGGAGCTGGCCACTGATGAGTGGTCACAGGTTATGGTAGACCCACGCGGTGGGTTAGAGAAAAGATAATTCACACTTCCACCTATATGACCCGATTGGGCGCCTGTGACTAGAACTCATGCATATCAGGGTTAGACTCGCACATAGAAAGGATTGATGCCTTGAAGTGTGGGCTAGATCCACCAGAACAGACAGTTACAATCAACAAGATGGCATGATCATGAAATGCTTGTATAATGTGCATGTGTGGGCTGAAAGCTTGAAATGCACATTTCTTTGCATAGGAAAGTCACATGAAGATTCAGATACCATTTTTGCGATGTACACGGAAAAAGCTTTCATATGATACCCATATTGGGGGGATCCCTAAATTTTAGGAGGTCCCTAAATTTTAGGAGCCTCGAATTAGCCTAAAAATGCTAGTCCTAAAAAATAGGGATGTCATTCTCAAAATAGTAAGTTCTGTACTCTGACTGTGCTTACTAAATTTGGTTGTTTCTATTCTTGACAGTATTGAACCCAAAAAGGAAGGCCATAGAGAAGAGACAAGTGTCAAGACACTTGTCACACAAGTTTCCAAGTGACCCACCACTTGTCACATCTCATGACATGTGGCTGGACACTTGTCTTGTGCTACTCCACTTTCCCCTTTTGTACTAGCTCTCCCCTCTCCTATAAATAAGAGCTCGTTTTTCTTCATTCAAGATCATTTTTCTTTGCTGTAAACTCATGTACAGCACCCACAGATAGCCAGAAACTGGCCCCATCCATCCCCATCATCATCCCCCACTTCTTCATTATCAAATTCCTCCATATTCCCTCTTCTATCACTGCTGTTTACAGGACAGCAAGCCTGTAAATTCATTGCAACACCTCCTTCTCGAGCTTTTTCTTCCATTTTAGCTACAAGAAGCAAGCCCTATCCATGTACTGTTGATCAACGATGGAGAAAGGTTGAATTTCCCTTTTTCTTCTCTCATACTGTAAAGAAATCAGTTCTTATCATTGCATAATAGATAATGCATGTGTGTTTGTACATCTTTGCATGATCTTGTGAGAGTGAGAATTACTTCTTCTCACTCTCAGGTTGATTGTAATTGAACTCTTCCCTAAGGGACTTGGGTTGAGCAGAAATGCATTCCTTCGGGGGGGGTTGCCCCTCTTCAACCCTCAATCTTGTCTCCATTACTTTTACATTTTCATGGTTGTAATTTTGTGAGTAATTTTCATTTTCAGCTTTAAGTGTTCATTCTCTTTTATATTAAATCTCGAAAACAAGCGAATATCATAATTGTTAAGCGAATATCAAACCATGGAAGATTTTATGGCTGAAGGTGATCTACCCAAACCAACAATGGAGCAGAAATTGGATTTTGATGCAACTACAAGAGGAACGAAGAGCACGACAAGCTTTGCAAGCTGAATTGGCCAATCTGCAACGATCTACCACTGACCAAGATAGATCACAACCTGAAGATCTTATACGACGTACCATCGATGCAACACTTGAAGCCCAATCTATTTGAAAAGAAACAAAGATAAGTAAAAGAAACTTCAAATTCTATAATTTCAATGGATCATGTGATGGAAATACTGTACTTGCTTTTATCAGTCAATTTGATGATTATTTCCATGAAGAAACATATGCTGAGAAAGACAAAATTAAATGTGTAACTAACCATTTAGTTGACCAAGCATCCTTATGGTAGACTGTGGTCCGCAAAAGCGTTGATTGCCCCACTACCTGGGAGACTTTCCAAAAGAAAATTTTGCAGAATTTCCTTCCTCCCCAATTCCACGAAAAGCCAATCAAACAATGGGATCTTCTACAACAAAGGGATCGTGAACCTATTTCACAATATACTGAATGTTTCTGGAATCCTCTATTGCAACTACGTATGCTCGAAGATGTACCTGAAGCAACTCATAAACGCAAGTTTATGTCTGGCCTACTTGGACATTTTTATGCGGAGGTCAATATGTTCAAGCCAACAACCCTTACAGATGCAATTTCCTTGGCCCATGACACTGAAGACAAAATTCGCAGACGAGACAAGTGACCACAACAATTCCCAACTAATGGTAACTTTGGTTCCAAACAATTCAATTCAAATTTTTGAAGATTCAATCAAAGTCGTTTTCTTCCATATTCATTCCGTAAATCTTGGATACGACCACCTACCTTGCCATCAAACACAAATCCAAACCCTAAGCCATCTCTACAGTCAAATCTCAATATTCCTAAACTTCCTACCATTACCAATAATGTATCTAAAGCAAAACCCATAGTTTGTTACAAATGTCATCAACCTCGACATCTAGCAGCCAATTGTTAATCCAAAAAGCCATTTGTTCATATCAATTATCTAGGAGCAATAGAAGATGAAGAACGTGAAGAGATGCTGGATTTTACAGAAGATGATGACGACATTGGTACTACTTCTGATACTTTGCCCGGTATGCCAACTCCCCATTCCTTATTAACAATGAAATGCTTTGTGCATGGTAAAGAAAAGACTATTTTACATTATGATGGGAGCACACATGACTTTATTTCTACAAAATTAGTCAAAGAATTAAATTTACATACTGTTTCTACACATTATCGCATCAAGGCTACATTCCTAGGTACGAGATATAATGGAACACAAGAGGTGCATAATTTAGAAATTAAAATTGGTGATTATACTCAACGTAGAAATTTCTTAGTTGTACCTTTGCAGTCTAGTGACATTATCTTAGGAATGCCTTGGTGTCATCAATACAATCCTGATATAGATTATTCTACACATTCAATTAAAATTTATTTTCAAGGAAAACAAATTACACTGCATGGTATGCACACTTCCAATAATTTTCCATTGCTTACTCATACTAAGGCTAAACGTGCATTATGTAAAAGTAGCAAATCCTATTTAATATGGGTGAATGAAATTCAAGCTAAAGAAAAATAGATGCATCCTAGGCATACACAATTTCTTGCCCAATTCCAAGATTGTTTTGTTGTTGATTTAGCACCTAGATTACCACCTTCACATCCTGAAGATCATAAGATAGATTTAATTCCTGGAACACAACCACCATGTAAAGCACCATACAGACATAACCAAATTGAACAGAAAGAAATTTAAAACTAAATAGACGAATTGCTTAATAGTGGATTAATTAGACCTAGTAGTTCTCCATTTCATGCACCTGTCTTATTAGTGAAAAAGAAAAATAATACCTATCGCATATGCATTGATTATCGTGCCCTAAATAAAATTACTGTTAAGAATAGATACCCGATTCCTAGGGTAGATGATCTTATGGATAAGCTACAAGGATCTGCTATATTCAATAAGATAGATCTTAAATCTGGATATCATCAAGTAAGATTGGACAAATCTGATATATTCAAAACTGCATTTAGAACACAATTTGGACACTATGAATTTATGGTTATGCCTTTCGGTTTAACTAATGCACCAGCCACATTCAGTCGTATGATGAATCACATATTTTTGAAACATCAGGATTGTGTCATTGTTTTCTTTGATGACATATTAGTTTTCAGTAAAAATGAGAATGAGCATTATGAACATTTGTCTTTAGTTTTTAAGTTACTAAAAGACAATCAATTATATGCTAATCCAGAAAAGAGTGAATTCTTCCAAACAAAAATTGAATATTTAGAACATATTATTTCATCAAAAGGTATTAAAGTCGACCCTAAAAAAATAGAAGCAATTTTAAATTGACCGATACGCAAAAATGTGCATGAATTACGTTCTTTTCTAGGTCTTGCTAGCTTTTACAGAAAATTCGTCAGGAACTTCTCATTACTTGCATTACCTTTGACAAAACTCTTAAAGAAGGGTATCGTGTATAATTGGTCCGACAATCAACAAAAGTCCTTTGAATTACTGAAACATGCTTTAACTCATGCTCCTGTATTACAATTACTTGACTTCAATAGACCATTCTTCTTAGTAGTTACTGATGCTAGTGGGTCTGGAATAGGAGCAGTCCTTATGCAAGATTCTCACCCCATAGCTTACTCTAGCTGCAAACTCAAAACATCTGAACTTAAATATTCTACCTATGACAAGGAATTGCTAGCCATAGTGCAAGCCTTACATCAATGGAAACATTATTTAATGGATCTGAATTCAGGATCAAAACTGACCAACAAAGCATTAGACATCTCCGTAGTCAACCACAAATATCTGACCGACATATTAAATGGGATGATTTTATTCAAAGTTTTCATCCCCTTATACAATATCAACCTGGAAAAGAGAATGTTGTTGCTGATGCTTTGAGTAGAAGGCCGACAATTCAAAATATTTCTGTGATATCATTTGATTCCCTTATTCCTATGAAAGATAGTTATCACCAAGATCCTACTTTTCCAGCTGATTGGAATAAACTAGTTGTAAATAATTGGATTCCTATTGATTCATTGTCTTACACTAATGGATTTATGTTTTATGAAAAAAGATTATGTATGACTGTTCCATTTCGATCATTTGTTTTGCATGAAATTCATTGTCCCCTATATCAAGGTCATAGAGGAATTATATCTACTTTGCGCACATTGATTGAAGATTTTTATTGGCCACACATGGACACTGATGTATCTAACTTTGTATTTGAATGCCTAATTTGTGAACGAGTAAAAAGACACCATGGTAAACAATATGGTTTACTAATGCCATTATCCATTCCATCACGACCATGGGAACTGTTGTAGACAGGTTTAGCAAACAAGCATATTTTCTTCCATGCAAGAAAACCTTAACTGCATCTCAAGCTGCTCAAATTTTTTTAAAAACTATTTTTACTAATTATGGTTTACCAAAAGTCATTATTTTTTATCGTGATTCTAGATTCAGCAATAATTTTTGGATTACTTTGTTTGCTAACTTAGGAACAAAGATTGATTTTTCATCTGCATTTCATCCTGAAACAAATGGTCAAACAGAAGCTACTAACAATACCATTTTAGATATTTTGCGTGCCTACACAATTTCAAAACCACACACATGGGATACATATCTACATTTACTTCAGTTTGCATATAATAACACACTACATACAGCTACAAAGAAAGCATCATTTAAAATTATTTATGGATATCGATTGTCTACACCTATTACATCATTATCAAACAAAATTCAGACTGCTGATGATATTGCTAACATGCATGCTATTATTTTTGATGAAGTTAAAGATATGATTATGAGAGCCCAGCAATCATACACAAAAAAATCAAACAATAAAAGAAAAGCTATGAGTTTTAAAGTTGATGATTATGTTTAGTTACGAATTGAAAAACGAAGATTACAAAGTGTAGATAAACATCCCGTTGTAAAATTAACATCTAGATTTTATAGACCATTCAAGATCATACACAAAATCAATGACAATGCATTTAAACTAGAATTACCACAACATTGGAAAATCTACAACACCTTTCATATCAGTTTATTACGACCTTTTAGAGGACAACTACATGTACACCCTATCTATGAAAACCCTCCTTTGCTAGACGAAGAAACTGAAATCCTTGAGCCTGAAACTATTATAGATACTGACTTTATGACCATTAGAACTGGCCATAGATATTCTAGATATTTGGTCAAGTTTAAAAATCATCCTATTGAAGAGGCCCAATGGATGCACGCTAGAGACCTAAATGCTTTCCCCACACTATTAGCTCCACATTGAGCTAATAGCAATTGAGAACAATTGCTATCCCACCCCGGGGGTATGATGCCAAGAGGCATATTTCACGGTGGATTCTGTAAAATTTTATTACCAGGGATCATACACAAGGTGGATTCTTTGTACGAAAAGTCGATGGGGATGCCTATCCTTTTTGGGTGTTTTGTTAATTTAATGTGTAAGTGGGTGATTTCATAGCGGGTGATTCCATAAAATACATATTTAAAGTAATAAATGTTTATGAGTTTAGAGTGCGCACTCGTAATAAATTAAGGTTAGGATTGAGTTCTAACCAATTTATTTTTGTAGCTAAAGACTGCTAGGTATTCACTTTTGTCGGTTTAATTGTATTATTTTTCTAACAATTGTGAATGCTTCAGTTGATGTGTAGAGCAAGCAGCGGTGGCATTGGGAAGCATTGGAGGATAGCGTGTATTCAAATTATCATCAATTTTTTATGGGTGCGTATCTTAGGCATGGCGCCATATTTTGACGCACTTATTTATTAAAGCACTTGCTATTTATTTATTACTTTTGTATGTGCAAGGGCGCACAATTTAAATATTTGTATTGAACATTGTATTTGGGTACTGCCCGACTCCTTGGGCACCCAATAGCTTTAATTCTTTAGTGGCACAAAAGCAAACACAAAAGCTAAAGCGTGCTAATTGTAAATTGGGCTATTTTTTGAGCTTGAAGATGAATAATATATAAAATACATGCTTTGTGAATTGCTCACACAAGGCATGGGGGGAGATTGCACCCAATTAGTCTCTTGCTTCATGTCATGCAAGCTTTCTTCCTTGTTTTTTGTGCAAAAATAGAGTTCTTTTGTTCTTGGGGACCTTTTGACGCTCACTACGCACGCATATGGCGTCCGATCTGTGCACCACATTTAGAGTACCTATAGGAGTGACATCTACAAGAGCACAATCCATAGATAGCTAGGAAAATCCAAGCATCACAGGAATAGCAATGCTTATAGGTGTAGCCAATATAGGCAATATGGGCATCCACTCAATCAATAGGAGGTGAAGACTACATCTATATCTCTATACCAATCACAAATGCCACCCTCCCTAGAACGTTGATAGGAGTAAGGGTACTAATCTTTTGTAGGATCATGGCATATATATCTCCATAGCATTTCAGAGAAGTACTCCCAATATGACGAGAAGAGGAAGTCTCTAGATCTCCATAGTATCCACCAAAGCCACCACCTCTAGTAGTTCATCAAGGTGTCCATGAGCTACCCCACTTTATGGCCAACCTAGAGTATCAACTAAGTCTACTAGGGATTGATGTGGTGAGCATTCTCAAATAAGCATTCCCAAGTACTTAACTACTTGATTCTTGCTCTCTACCACTATCAAACATTGAATAGACATCAAGGATAGAGTTTTTCTTGGATATATGAGCAACAAAGAGTATTTCATTTGTGATATAATAAAATTATCATACATGGTTGAAGTGAGTTTTGAATCCTCATAAGAGTTGTTTTGATGGATTCTCATGCTTGGCACCACTTCCTCATATTAATAGCCATAATCTACTATAGAAATCTGGTTATATATATATATATATATATATATATATATATGGATTTATGAGGCACCTTTCTTTGATTTTGGTCTATGTATGGCGAAGATCTTCATGCATAACATAGGTTTTCTTAGCTACAGTCTCAGATTGTGTGTTGAACAATGGTCCCAATTGTGTTTCCATGCCTATGATATGGGCATATTATATGGATGTATTGGATTATATTGTTCAATCATATATGGAACCAAATAATTTGATTGTGTCTCTATCATTGTCTTACACTTCATTTAAATACTTAATATTCTTCTTATTTCCTATCTCACTCTCTCTAAATAGTTTTGTCTCATATCCCTATGGTAGACCTCCACCCTTACATGCTTCGACATTCAACATTTGTGAGTCCAGTGTGAAAGATTAACAAAAAAAGTATCCAAATGGGTGATTTGTTAGGAGCTTTAGGATTAAGTGTGGACGATGTATTGCAGCAAATGGTTCAACATTTAACTTTGTTATATTAGACACAATAGTAGCAATGTCAACAACAATAGGAGTAGTGGTAGTAATAACCAAGAAGGCATGATTATGAGAATCTTGAGGCTACAACTATGAATGCTTTGTAGATAGTTGAATAAGAGATGAAGCATATTAATGAGAAAAATATACAATCTTATGCACTAATATATGCATTAAAAATGGTTTTTTATGGGGTTCCCCTAGTATTCATGGAGCGAGCATTTCACTCATCTTGTTGTGCAAGCATTGAAAGAACAACTTGCAGATTTGTATACAAAGGATCCGAATTGGTGGACTATATTTGAAAAAGCTATTAGATATCTAAGAGAAGAGCTTTCCCTTGAAGATAGTGATTTGGTAACATACAAAACATTCATGGATTGGGTAGATCAAACCATAAAGTGCTAATGACTATAGCTTTATTATGTGAATTTAAAAGTAGATATGCAAAGTTAGATGTTGATGAAAAATAGTCATTAGATAGTCAAACAATTGAATTGTTATTCAATGCTACAAATCTAGCTATAGGGGAAATTAATTGATCATTTGAAATATGAGACATCAAAGATAGGATTGAAAACTAATTGGGAACATGTAACAAAAGCTATAAATATGATTGTAAAGATAAATAGAATGAAATTGTGGCTAGGTTTAGGGACTATGCCTACTATCTCTATGAACACACTGGAAATTATAGCCAAGACAAATGTTTATGTGGCCCATTTTTCAGCTATACATGATGGTCCATCTATAAAAGAGGATGTAATGGATGAGTAAGTAAATGGATTGCATTATCATAGTTTAAAGGTTACAAAGTTGGATGAAAAACTAGAGGAAAGGGGACGAGAAATAGCCCAAAGGATTTTTAAAGAAGGGTTGAAATATAGGTGTATATGGTGTGATAGTCTTTTGCATGAGAAGCATGACTTTGTGGCTTATCATGATGTAGAGGCCAAAATTTTAGTCTTATGGAAAGATGGTAAAATTCATACAAGAGAGACAAGGTTTCCTCTTGAACCAAATTTTGGTAAAGAGAATATGCAAAAGCAACTTAAGAAATTGGTTGCAATAAATATTGCATTTGCAGCCATAGATGTTATATACAAGCTATAGTCATTAGGGAAAAAAATGCTTCAAGAAATGCACTTTTGTTAATTAGGCAATTAGGAAAAGGGCCAAAGAGAGTTTGCCACATGTGCAAGAATATAGTATTCTTGTCTTCTCATTTTTGGAGATAATAGAGTCCACTTCATGATTCTCTCCTACTTTTTAGCTAAAATATCCAAAGTCTGACATGTCTTGGTAGACTTGAAGCCCTTATTTATTTATAAAATTTAACAAAGGACATGATAAAGATGTTGTGAAGTTAATAATGACTTTTTTGAAAGTTGAGAGCTTTCTAGCACCCAATATATTTTCCTTAGTCTTCTTAATATTAATTTTTAGTCCATTTGTCTTTCTTGGTGAGCTTCTTTCTCGACAAATTCAATATAAGTATGGCATCCAAAAGGCACCCTTCTCATTTAGTAAACTTTTGCATTGTCTATAGCAAAGGAGTTGACAAAAATTGGAAGCCAAAAACCATTTGTATAAACAATTGGGTTGCCATGATGCCCTCTTGCAAGGGCTCTCCCAAGGTGAAAAGAAGAAAACGGGAGGGTATAAATCATCACTAGAAGGGACGTATCATTGCTTTCAAAATTATGCATGAAGGATAGTTTGTCAAAGTGTAACATGTTTACATGGCTAAGGATATGTACTTGTCTGTAAACAAACATGTTTCCTAGTAGACACATTGTGAGTCTTGAGTTCATTACATATGTGATTTTTTTTAAATTTAAGCAAGTACTAACATCGAATTCTTGGTTGTAGATATATTTTCATCAACAAGTACTGAATGGCAACCTGTGGAGAGCTTAAGTGGAATTTTCCATGCGATTCATAAGGTGTTTGCAAACATTATCTATGCTAATGAGAACACGAGCTCTTTTATTGAGAAAAGGGTTTTTATATATTTTGTACAATATGTGGTTTCCTCTCTAGAGAAGGTACATATGGACATATCGAGGATTTTCCATTGCCAAGTATTTCATTTGTAGATTGAAAGAATCTGAAGAAGAATATGCATGTCATGGTTTATACCCTTCCATTTTTTTGTGGCCTGTTTCAAAATAGCAAATTTACAAAGAGCACAGTTATCTTGGCTAAGTAGAAATTTTGTAGAGGAGGAACTAGACAACATTATAGGAAGGCTTTGGAAATCTAGAGAGTATGACCATAAGGGCATTACCATGAGGTGCATTATCTGCCCTAATCCTTGTCTTTGTATTATAACATTACACGAAAAACTCTTGCTTTGGGCTTTGATTATAAGAGATATAAACTTAAACTAGGCATTTGGATTCCCTTGGATTCTAATATAGATTGCATGCCTTTCAAACGTAAGGTGCAAGTTATAGCACATGAAAAAGAAAAGGAGATAAATGCCACTTCCAATTGGAGTCTTAAGGATGCAAGGTATACGTTGGAGCTACTAAATAGTACATCCCTTGGATATAAGTTTAAATTCAATGGTCAAATAATTGGGAAAAGAGTGTAATGCTCTTTCTCTTATATGAGCTACTTACCTCCCAAAAATTGTAAGTTTTGAGCCATAAATATGAAAACATTTATTACATTTATAGGATAAATGACTTTTCATTGAATCAAGAGTTACAGAATCGAAGTGAAAATATACAAGGATAAAAAATGACAATAGAGATTTCTCCTAGTTTTTATTTGCATCTATTTATCTTCTTTTGAGATTGTAACTACTTTATTGCTTTCTCTAAAGATCTCTAGTCTCCTTATAGTGGCTTTTTCCTTTGGTTGGTAGAAGAATTTGACTTTGACAAGGGCCCTCTTCTTTTCAGGGTGAAGAGGAGATGGATGAGACTCCATAGGGCAAAGTGTTGGCATTTATTTCTTTTTGGAGTTCACCTTAGTGAAGGGGAGTCAGGATTGACTGTTGTGATTGTCTTATCCAAAATCAACTCAATACATTGCTCACTTACCCAACACATATATGAATCAGGATGATTTTGGCACTGTGAGAAAAAATATAATAAGTTGGAAAACTCAAAAAAGGGTTCCTAAAAAAACAAACAATATGAAAAAGACTTACATTCACCCCATCTATCTTGAGTATCTTTGAATCTATTATTTTGCAAACATTTGTAATTACTCTCCATCCACAAGTATGTGTATCACTTTGCAAGGGTATTTCTTGTTTGAGAAAGTTATAAAAAAATAGAAAATAAAATAAAATAAATAATTAATCAAAAATCAAGCACTATTCCATTCAATCTACATTTTTGCTTGGTCATGGTGGATACAACTTAGAGAGTTCATGAGGATAATTTCTCTGGTGAGTATATTAATATATATGAGACTCTAATGACCTTTGAAAAATGAAACTTTAGTAAATAATAAATGAAACAAAGAAGTATACATTAACCCTTTTGAATAATTGCATACATTTTGATGTAAGGAAAAACAATATGTTAGTTTGTGATGGAATCAAACATTTTGAAAAATATTTCTATGTTTGAACTAGATCTAAAAAACAATTTCACTAATAATAGTGGATGAACAATAAATATACTTTTAGAGATTTCTTTGTTGAGAGAAGTAATCAACAACTCAAAAAAAAGAGAAAAAATGAGTATTACTTACAATGAACATCACTATCATTCCATATACTAAAAATGTTGAGAGTCAAAATGCCTTACCTTAAGAAATAATAGACTACATAATCTAACAATTGAATATCTTTTTTAACAAGCATGGACTTGTCTCAGGAGATATACTAAGATAGTCCTCTTCCTCAGAAGTGCAAGAAACATTGACAACCATTTATCCATACACCTTACCCATTCTTTTATAATTGATAGGGCCAAGCACAACTATTTTTCTCTTGCAAACTTCATCCTTAGATTCTATGACCTCTTGCGGTTATTCTTGTTGGACAAACTCTTATTGGGATGTTGTCTTTGTTAGGTATAGATGTGTCAAGTCCTCGATCTTTACCCTTTTGCTCTCTTGGACAATTTTGGTGGAACGTTAATGATCTCAAAGGCTTTTTTATCAATAATGGGCAAGGGTCTCAATACCTTGTCGAACCTATACCTAAATTTTTTGACCATAGTAAAACCTTTAATAATCAAGGTTACCCTATGAGCATGAGTAGCAACAATGTAAGTATCATTCATAAAGTTAATAGCAAAGTCTTCAGCTACCTCTTGAAGACAAAGAATGGTTGCAAGCTACCATTTTCTTTGCATACCAATTTTAGTGGACACCCTTGCTAATCTATCAAAAATGTCATTGACAACTCTGATAAAAGTTATCTTTGGAATGTCATGTTGTGTAGCTCTCTGGGCCTTCCTTATCTTACTAAAACACTTTTGAATATAGTAAAACCTAGATCTTCTCTTTAACCTAGGATTCAAAGACTATTCTCCACAAGCATAAGAGGATCCAAGTTGCTCTATTCACTAAATAGGTGCTCTAGGGGAGGTTGGAAACTTGGTAGTTGTAGGAGAGGACTGTCCAAGAAGATCATAAGAGGGCCAGTCATTAACCACGTGTAGCTTGCTATGGGGGCAAGAGGAGAACACATAGTCTCTACACTTGATTGCTTTGATTGCATGGCAGGAGACTGATTAATACCAATAATAGGAGGGATCTCATTATGAAAATCTTGTGGAACATTTGATGGCCTTCCCTCTTTCATACTATCCTTGCTGTTTATATATGCCTTCCTTTGCTGTGTACTTTGTCCTTGCCATCACCTAATAGAAAATGATAGGAAGACTAATTAAAAAAATACAAACCCCATAGGATAATATACGGTGCGAGAGAAGGGAAGTGTGACTATCATGGAGCTGCAGATATGATGCAAGAGGACAAAACCGTGATCTCCTAAAGGGCCCATTCGTACCATATTGTGGAGCTACAAATATGGCATTAGAGGAATGAACCATGATCTTGTGAAAGACGTACTTGTGCTATATTGTTAGGTTGTTGATGCAACACAAGAATCGATAGGAGTTGATGTTGTTCAGGACCTATGCATATCATATTGTGGCATGCAAAGGTGTGAAACCAAATGTAAGAAAGATGTGAAGGTGAATTGGTTGATATGAGGTGATCAAAGCTATTATTACCTTGGGGAGAGTTTCTCTCACTCTTCTGTATCATGGAGAAGACAATACAACACGATCTCTACAATGTATTAGCTTTGCAAGAGGTGCTCACACTTTGTATATAGTGAAGGAGTTGATACGATGCATTAAAGGAGAAGTGTAAGCACTACAAGAGATCTCCTTGCTCTATATCATGGACAAACAAACAAGCGTGCACAAAGGAGAGAAGATACGACGTGACATGCAAGAGAGGAAATCTGTAAGGGGTTGTTTTTTGCGTTGTATTTGGATGACTAAAATGAGCCATGTAAGCTAGAATCAGTCTTATATACTTGTGTGGCACACGACATGTGGCATTACATTATTGGCTAGGGTTTCTCAGAGGCATCCACGTGGCCGTCCACATGGCAAATCCTTCTAGTTGTGTATAAGTACATATTACAAGCCTTATTTTTACTCTTTTATCAAAATTTGCACTTGAATTGTTTTAGTCCTCTAAAGCTATTTCTGAGTTCCTTATGCTATATATGGGTGCTATTTCCTTTCAATTATTATGGGAATTACAATACAAAGTGAGAAGTGCTATTTGCCAAAGAAATCAAGGTTGTTTTGCCGCCATATTGGCATTTTACGATATGAAGCGAGCAAGCATTCTCCATGTGGTCGACTTCATATATTCGTGTTATATCATGAATCCTTCGATGTCTAAACCAAAAGATTTTGTAGGCTCCCAAGATGTGGTCACTCCTCCAAAGAGGAAAAGAAGAAGGTTGTTTCCAAGGTCAAGTGGTTTTGGTTGTTTTGCATTTTCTCTCTAAATTTCCACCTCTTCTTCTTGTTGCTCAGCAATAAGTGTGGGAATGCCTAAGAAGTTTCCAATCAAAGGTACCATTGATGGTTTTTGGATTGTCTCAAATCATAGAGGTTTATTCCTTAGAAAGGCTCATAGAATTTCTTCTTCAAAATGGCACGGAGTTATCTTACTATGGAGCTGCAAAGGATATTTTCAACCCTAATTGGGATATTGTTCATGTCTTGAATTCTTGCAAAAAAAAATTGTGGAGGAGTTTGTTGAGTTTAAAATTATTGCATTACCTGTGGTTGAAAAGGATGCAAAGCAATATGTTCATATGCCTATTGGAAGCTTACCTTCAGAGAATGCACTATTCACAAGGAAGTGTGGATCTCATTCTCTCAATAGGTTTTGTGTATCAAATGTGTTTTGTTCTGATTATTCTAGAAAATGTATACTTATGTCAAAAGTAGTTGCATTCATTGTGTATACTCTTGTTAAATATCCTATCAATTTGATGAACAACGATTGGAGGAATCAAAATGTTTTAGCTTCTACCTTTTGGATAAGGTGGAAAATGAAAAGGAATGTTTGGATCCCCAACAATAAGCATATATTGCAGACAAATTAGATGTTGCCAAATCCAAAGCTGAGACCATAATTGAAGAAATCCATGTAAATGTAGATATTGTATGTGACTCCTCTTTTTTCTATATTTTTCATTCTCTTTCAACTTTCCCTTTTAAGGACAAGGAATACATACACTGCTATTAGACATCCAAAGGCTCTTCAATCTCAGAGAGGATTATCGTTTAACGATCATTGCATAGGATTTTGATACCACAAATGGAATTATTGATGTCAAAAATGAATCGAAAGAAGAGTTATGTAAATTGGACACTGAAATTACAGATGTCAAGTTTATTGATGCAAGGGAGCCCTTTCTCTTTGTTCCAACAAGGCAAAGGATGCTAAGGAAGAGTTGGGGATTACTGATGAGGAGCTCAATTGCCTTCAAGACCGACTTGGAATTCCCAATTTTGAAAGAGAGGAGTCAGAGTATGTTAAAGAATTGCAAGATACTAATGAGGCACAATCATTAATTAATATATGGAATCCAACTAAGCTAGAGAATGATAATGATCAATTGGTACTTTTACCTTCAATCTTGTAAGATACATTAATATGTTTGATATCAAATTTCATTTGACATTTAGCTTTTTTGCAATTAGATATTGAAGATTTTGATAACTTCTTGGGATGGGGGGAATGATCAAGAGATGTTGCTAGTTCATTCAAAGATGTTACACTTGGCCATTACTTGGCAAGGATTAATCCCCAAATTTTCTTAGTATTCCATGACATCTTTTTAGAGAGGAAGAAACATGGCCTATACTATATATTACGGCACCTACAAGGCTACTTGGTTTCTCTAGGTTACAATTTAATGCACAAAAGGTGATGTTTTTGGAGAAGACAACAACAATTAGGATTTTTGGTTATGGTCCTAGTTTCTCTATTTCTAGAGCAAGATACTTTGTGGCCCTCTCATCTTATGCTTTCATAGAAAATTGAACAGATATAAAATCAATAGTTGGCTGCAAGAGAGTAAAATTTCTACATTATAGAGGAAAGATCTATGAGGAGGAGGAAGATGTAAAGGCTCTTGAGAGAGCTAGATTTGTACTTTTCTATCTTGAAATATACTATGAATTTTCAAGTTCCAAATTTCTACATTATAGAAAAAAGATTCATGAGGAGGAGGAAGATGTGATTTAGGCTCTTGAGAGCTCGCTTTGTACTTTTCCAGCTTGAAATATACTATGAATTCTTAAGTTTCATTGTCATCTTTAGTATTCATTCTTTGAAGCTATCATCGAAAAAACCAATTGAATAGCTCCTCAAGAGCATTGCTTTTGTAACTCCTCCTCCATGTCTTGTGCTTCAAAAAAAACTTGTGTATACTTGATAGTGAGATTTTTCCATGCCTTGGTTGCTATAAGTTGCTAGGGGTCCTTGCTCCTCCACAAAGTAAGGCCCATGCATATGAAGGATATGCTGTAAATACAAGAGATTAACAATCATTTTATGCCATTGGAAAATTTATCAAAGAAAACTTGGATTAAATATTCTCTTTTAAAAAATAAAATGTAATATCCGTTTCTCCCCATGCCTCCGTTATTGCTTGAACAAGATTTATAATTGAGCATTTGAAATTTTTTGAATATGTGTAGGTTATATTTTGTTGTTTGGGGAGCTTTAGAAAGACATTTAGGTGTCTCCAAACCTCCATTGTTAGAAATGTAAGTCGCGGTGTGCTTGCAGCATTTGCTGTTATCCCACAAAGCTCTCTCGAATGCTTCCAAGTAATGCTCACATGTTTTCCTATATGGTTCTCTAAACATCATTTGGCTTTTGAGCCTCCCATTGAGACATCAACCAAGATATCTCTTGTTTTCACTAAAAGTATTGGGTCTTTTCTTAAGTGAACTTGCACTCCATGAAAACCCATTTTGGAGAGTAATGTCTCGAATTTGTCAATACACTCATCCAATAAAGATAAGGGCTTAATCGAGTATACATAGTCGACATGGAACTTGAGAAGTTTGTCAATTATTCTAATCTCTACATGCAAAGTATATATATGAATATTTCTAAGAGTAATTGAAAGAATGGGATCCTATATGTATTCTTTGTTTTTAAATTTACTCAAATCTATAGAGTCTCTGATTGGGGCTCTTCTTACAGGAAGCAAGTTGCTCCAATCTTTAGACCCAACACTTTTTATGTAATAAATACATAGATATTTTGAATTTTCTCCATTATATATTCCAAGCATACATTTGATAGTTTTTAAGTCAGTGCTCATGTGACATTCCACATTCAAATTACCAACCCCATCAATCACCAACATTTCTCTTTCACTTTGAGACTTAATAATATTTGAAATACTAGTATGACTAAACAACCATTTCAATGTTTGATGATTCTCAATTGGTACCTAAGCTATACCAACCCACCAAATCTCTATCTCAGACTAGAACTTATGCAGTGATGCTTGACCCCCACCATTGTTGTAGTCTAATACCTTGTTGATGATGCAAATGCTCACTCTTTCCATCTTTTGTTTTTTTTTTTGAATTTGTGATTCATCTAACTTCAAGGAAAACTTCAAAAAATTGTGACATTCCTCTAGTGTGAGTCTATACATGTGAACCATTGTAATTTGGACTCTTCTTAAATCAACCAATATATTGTTAAACACATTGTATTCAAAACTATATTTTCTTTTTGTCTTTTTTATGGTATAGACTCTTCAATATGAATGTATTACCCAAAAATATATGGAATCTTATGATTCTTTATAGCAATCTTTGCAATCGATACTACAAGGGCTCAAGGCAATCCAAATGCAATTATTCTATTACATTCAAGATTTTTAAACCATAATCTATGGATACCATGATAACCTTTTTTTTACTAGTACCCATAGTATCACATATCTCTATAATTTCGTTTGGTTTTACTATGCCCTTTAAGTCCTTTGCCAAATCTTTCAGATTTGGGCCTCTCAAATCCACATTCTAAGGTGACTTAAGAATCCTCAAATTATCATTCTTATTCATGGTCTCTTTTAAAAGACTAATTATCTACTCATGACTATCTTGAATATTAATGCTTGATATGTTAGAGATATATTTCTTTGCAAGATTCAGTCTTCGCTAAAAACTACTTGTTTATGCAATTAATATTGTTTTTCTCATTTCATTCATTTGAGCCATGTATGTGCAAGATGCATAGCATAACCTTATACAATAGCCAAGCATCCCATTATAACCTTCCCCAATATATCTTATGTAGTCATGAATATTTTAAAAAATTAAGAGGTTTACTTGTGGAAGGATCCTTGGGATAAATATTTCCATCCACCCAAAAATCTATATGTTTCTCACCTTGAGTGCGCAATGTGTTAACCTCCATCTCATGTATTAGTACTCGATGTTGTGTACTTCTCCAAGATGTATAAATTGGATCTAGTTGGATGGTAAGTTTATACTTGCATGTGCTCACATCTATATTACTTGTAGAGGTATTGCTAAACATTTTAGCAGATCAACCACAAACTAATCTCATAGTGATAAGAAAGTGAGCACAAAGAAGAGAATGGTGAAAGAGTGGTTGGCATGTGAAAAGAAGATGTAGATGTGATTTTGGTGGATATATCTTGAAAATATAAATCCTTTCAAGTTTTAAGATAAAAACACAAAAAAGGTGACCCTAACATAAATTAAAAGATGAGGGAAATTAATGGATGAATTAAATATTCTCTTATTAATCACATTTGAGCAACCAAATTTGATGGTTTCATTCTTCCAAAATCTCAACCAATTAGCAACTTAATCATTTTCTTATAAGTGCATTTTTTGAAGCGTTTTTGGCCCTAATGGTTGATGAATCTCTTGGTTCTCTTGATACATGAAAGGCTACCATGAAACCCAAAGTTTTGTCTCCTACTTTAAATTGTGTAAAGAAGGGAAAGACAACTAAGGCTAAGTTGTCATGTGCTAGTTAGAATATACAAAGTATGACTAGATGGGATGCTCCGATGGATTTATTTACAATTTGCATATTTGGCAAAAGTATAGAACATGGATAGTATTCTAGAGGAAAAGAGGAGAAGAGATGATGAGGTTGCATATACCTTAAAGAAAATGACATAGAGTAAGATGGAGCAATAGAAGGCCATTGAAAAAGGTTTTCCTAAATACATAATGAAAGTCGTAGTGCATGATAGAAAGTTGAATAGAAAGAAGAAAGGCAAGGAGCTTGGATTTAAACTATAGTCAGACATTTACGCTACCATGGACATTAAAAAGGAACTTGAGGAGGGAACCCTCAACCCACCCTCAATAACAAGGTTGAGTTTACACTTGGCAAGGTACTAAGCATTGCAAAGCATGAATTTTATAATCAAAATATAATTGATATCATTAAAAGAAAATGGTAGCTTGTGGAAAAATCTAGCGATAATAATGATGCATATTGATGAGGAAATGGATATGCAAAGCATTCATTGGGAAACTATTAATTATTCTAGTACTATCATAAAGTGGCCTAAATATGAAAATGGGGTAATCAAGGATGAAAATAGTGATGTATTGGCTAAAAATGTCATTGTGAGAAACACTAATTTTAGAGAGATATTATGCAGCATCAAGCTCATGAAGAAGTGGAAGGAAGCTTCATTCCTGGAAGTCGTTACCCTCAGACACACTTGATAAGAGCTACAACTAAAATGGTCTTAAAGATAGGTGAATTAGAAACTCTATGTATTGAATTACTGGATTATGGGTCTAAAATCAAAGTTGTGGCATATAATTTGTACAAAAATGGTGATTGGCTAGTGGAGGTAGACCATGGCTAGAGAATGTGGGCTATAAATAACTCGCTTGGTGGGTGAACCACTACAAGATATAGGCCTTATACGGACGTTTAAAGAGACAAAAATGCAAAGAACAAAATTTTCTCTCATTGTCGCAAAAAGCGTCGTTATTGGCGACGCCATAGAACAATAGGTATTACCGTCGCTATCAGCATCGGGACGTTGATACCGACGCCAATACCGACGCTGATAGCGACGGTTTGCGACGTATATAACGACGCCAATAACGACACGAGTAGTAAAATTTGCGACGCTAATAGCGACGATAACAGGGAAAAAAATTGCTGCCCTGCCACATATAGCACTGTGTACTTTATGAGAGCTATACAAAATAGTTTCTGCACTACTGTGTACAATGCGCTTGCAAACAAAAACAATGTATACTTAAATCATAAAACTGATACATGAAATAAATACATGATCATATAGTAAGCGATTGGTACAATCACGACAGGATATCACTAATACATAGGAAATGTCTACATAGATCAGACGACTCAAAAATAAAGGTGTGTGAGCTCCAAGGATCCAAGGGCGAGCTACAAATCCTCATCCCTCGAAAGCTCGTCCCGCTGCAAAGGAGCATCGAACAGACTCTACAGAAAAAGAAACAACACATCAGTCCACCATACGATAATGCATTCAAATATCTCATGGTAACTACGGACAAGAAATATGAGTGACTTACAGGGCCGCCACATCTATACAATCGGTCGATCAATAGAGTGAGACCGTGCCTCTCTGCATATCGAGTCTCAAGGATAGTCGGATCGCGATTTGTAATGGAGTGCTGCAAAGAAAACAAAATGCTAATTGTTAGAAACATGTTTATCAGTACACAGAATATTTCAAAAAAATAAACAAGCAAAACAAAAGAAGAACTTACAAAGTCCTCCAAATATGTCGTGTGGCCACCACTCCCAAGATGATGGACCACTCCGGCCTCGAGTCGTGCCTTTGCTGCCTCGTGCTGTAGACTCCAACGTCCTAGAGAATCTGTAGCCTCCTCCCTCAGTCGACGCTAGTCGTCTGCATCTAACCACTTGGGCTTTGTAGCCCCTCTTGATTGCCTTGCGTGTATCGGATTGTCTATATGACATGTATGCACACATGCAATCCATCATCTAGCCCGTAGAGAATCTATCTACTGTGGCTGGCACCGGAAACTCCTCGTGCAAGGATGCTACTATGTAGTCATTGCTCCCCTCCGGTATGTTCTTCCAATGATCCAAGACATTGTGCTGAAAAACTTGTTGGCACAACTCTCTCATGCGAGCCATCATCCTCCTCCCCTCATCATTCATGATAATGGCTCCTGACCTACTATCGACTAGATATCCATAACCCCCTGGAGTCTGCCTAAGATGGGTCCTCTCCCATTTGCATCCACGCTCCTGGGCATATTCAAGAGACCCTTGTGCATCCGGTGTACTGATGGGGGTAATATCTCTCGGAGTGGCACCCACAGGGATGCCACTTTTTGACGGTTGCGCAAAAGCCGGAGTAACTGGAGTTGACGTCCCCACAAGTGTGACAAATCTTGGAGGTGACGCAGCTCCAGCTGAACGACAAGACGGAGACATCACGTCCGTGTCTCCACAGCATCCACCTGAGCCTGAGGCATGCTCCCTGGAAGGGCCACGAGAGCGAGGAGTCGCATTTGTATCATGTGTCAACCCCGGGCTCACTGCCTCTGTATCTCTGTAGCATCCCCCTCATCCTGATGCACTCCCTCCCTCTGGCCGAAGTCATGAGCGTCGAGCTCGTCTGCTCAAAGTCGAAGCATCCGATTGGGCTAAAGCAGATCTAGCAGAGCGCCCTGACAAAGATCGAGACAGCTCCTCGTCTACCATCTCTCTGAATCTGGCAATCTGGTCTGGCGACATGCATGCAAAGATGTCCTCTAACTCCTCATTGCTCATCCCTCGACTCATCCTGAACATGTAACCTGCACAGATAAAAAATGATGTTAGAATAATCAATTTAAATCATACAAAGCATAGTAATATAAATCATTTTAAAAAAATCTCACTTAAAATGCATATCTTATGTACCCTTATAAGCGATTGGTCAACAAATTGAGTAAGTGGATGCTTCAAGTATGAAGTATCCTATGGTCCCATGTTAATCTCCTGATACAACTCCGCATACACTGGAAGGTCTCACGAATGCGCTTCACAATGGACTGTGATGACACCCCCTCATCACCTTTGGACTACACCCCCTCAAGAATTTCCACTCCTCCATTGAGACCTCTTTCCTTCGTGAGACGCTGCCGTCAAATCTCCATGCAACCATCGCGTTGACATAAACCGCGGCATCTCCTCCATGCCTTTGGGATATCGAATCGCTCAATGACGCTTACTACATTGGAATTCATCTCGCGCTTCCTCTCGATATCCCATTTCCAACCACCACATCTCCAGTCAGTCTATCATCGTCCTCAGTGACCATAGCATTTCATTGTCTGGTTCCACCATTGGTAGCCATTGTGAAATATGCACTAGCGCCTCAGACACCAACCAACCTTTGGCCATGCTACCTTCCAGCCGATCTCGTTGTCGCACAAAGCCTTTCAAGTTTTTCATGAAGTGCTCCAAGAAGAACCTCCATCGCATATGGACAAGTCTAGCAATCTCCAGTTCATCCACAAGATGCACAAGAAGGTGGATTTGTATCGTGAGCATGCTGGTGGGCAGGTATTTCTCAAAGAGACAAACCGTCTCCACTGCTCCCTACCTCGCGGATTCAATAGAGGACGTCTTAATCTCCTTCTGTGAGATCCATTGCACCAAAGTCGACAACCTGTAAATGGCCCCGAGTAATACTGGAGTAAGACATCCTGCGATCGCGATCGGTAGTACAAACTGCCACAAATACAAAAGCATTATGAATAATGGATACATTCCAAATAGCAAAATGCCCACGCTAATTACAATCCATTCGTAGTATAAACCTTATATATATTATGCGAGTCATGGGATTTTAGCCCTCATAATTGGTTGTCTTTAGAAAATGTGGACCTGAGAGAACGCATCATACCGGTGGGAGTGCGGATAGACTTGATTACTTGCTTCACAATGCACTCTTTTTTAGTGGACAAAACCCAAGGAGCGCGAGGAAGCTGCACGCAACCATCAGCACTCGATTGCGGCCAAAGTGCCTCCATCTTACCTACCTCCTTCAAATCCATTCATGCCTCTATAATGTCTCTCTTTCGTGTGATGTGGTCCCATAACAAGCTGCCCACATTCTTGAAAATATGCATGGGATCCAACAAGTGGTTGACCTGTAAGTGGGTCCAATATGACAACTCGTAGAAAACTGAGAACCGCCGCATTCCATTTGGATGTGACTCTGCGTGGACCATTTTCAGCTCGTACCAGCTTGCGGCGTTCATACGTGTTGGAGGTCGTCCAAGGAAACCTTCCCTGAGTTCATGATCCTCCCGTAAGAAAGCAGCGTGTCCTTGATATACCATCTTTTTCATGGTTCGTGACCTGACTCGGGAGTCTAACTGCGGCCCGCACAATGGATATATATGATAACCTAAGGTAACCAGACCTGTTCGAACACCACGACCTAGTGAGTACTTGCTTGAACGAGATAAAATGTAGATATTACTAGCGAGAACGGAGGCCTGCTCACCTGAGCACTCTCCCAATCCCAGAAAGTCATGCATCGTCCACATGAGAATGGCTCGAATATTGGCTGACCGCCAACCATCGCACCTGCTCATATCTTGCACAGTGAACCCCCTCCTCCCATGAAATCTTAAGCTCATCGACTACTGGACAAAGATACACGTCCATATTTTTTAGTTTGTATTGGCTGGGGATGAGCAAGCTAAGGATGAGATGTCCTTTCTTTGTAGAAAGCCATGGAGGGATATTGTGGTTGACAAGGACTATAGGCCACACATTGTAAGAAGTTGAGCGCAGACTGAATGGGTTCACGCCATCCATTGCAAGACCGAGCCGAAGATTACTTGGCTCTCGGGCAAAGCCTGGGAAGGTAGAGTCAATGTGGCTCCATGCACGTGAATCCGCTGATATTTGTTGAACTCCATCCATGGACCTATTCTGCACATGCCATGTTGTCAAGCTCGCCATGCCGGATGTACGAAACATGTGGTTTATGCGAGGGATAAGCAAAAAGTGTCTGAGAACTTTTTGAGGGATGGTTTGCCCTTGCAAGTCCTGTCGATATCTGTGAGCACCACACTTTGGACATGTCTCCATAGTCTCGTATTCTCCTCGAAACAGTATGTAATTGTTGATACATGCATGGAACTTATTGTAGTCCATGCCAAGCTTCCGTAAAACATATCATGCATCATCACGAAACTCATGCATGGTATTTACAGGTGGTAATATATGATATTTCAATAACTTGAAAAAAATCATAAAACACCTTGAAAAAGCACAAATGTTTGTAATAATAGTGCCGAAAAAATAAAATAAATGAAGCGTATGTACAAGGTACCTGAATAACTCGGTCACACTCGTATCGCTCCACCCGTATTTTGCTTGCACACTTAAGAGTGTAAGCAGTGTCTTCAGCCGAGATACTCCGCACCCATCATATAATGGTATGGATGCTTTCTCTCTAAGCGGATCAGAGTCTCGACATCCATAGGAATCAATGCATCGATCATTGCCTCCATCTCAGGCTCCAAGATTGTAGGTAGGTCTAGAAGGTTGCCTGTCTCCTCTGGAATTGACAGTATAGATTGGCCTTGCGAGTGGTGGATTGGCTCCTACACTCCATCCATCGCACGTCCAAGTACTCTTCTAATTGGCCGCAAAGGGTGCACTCCCCCTTGGGACGAGACATCACCTCCCTGGATAGAAAATTTGCCAGCAAGACCCAATCTTATTATATATGGTATTCAATTAGCTTGCGAGTACAATGCATGATTGATATTAACTTCAAATTACCGTTTGCTGAGAATCCGCAATTGCTTGATCAATGATCTCAGATTGAAACTCGCCAAATCGTCGTATGTGTTCTATAGACAATCGGCGTTTTCGTCTAATTGCCAACTTGCATTGAGAGCAAGGACATGGGACACGTTGATTAAGATACGCCTCGCGATCTTGAACAACAGGACCTTCTTCGTTTTCCATTTTGTCTACGTTACAACAAACAATTTGTTTTTGTTATCATTCTTTTCTTTTTTTAGATTGTTATCCTCTCCTTCCATCTCTCTCTTTTTCTATGACCTAGCATATAGTATCATAGAACACTAGTATTTAGTACCTAGTACTCAGTAGTTAGCACATAATATTTCATTTTCTCTTTTCCTCTCTCCCTCTCATTTTCTCTCCCTCCCTCGCCCTCACCCTCTCTTTCTCTCTTTTCCTATTAGGTTTAATGATATTTCTCTTTTTCTATCTCCTCTCTCTCTCTCTCATTTCTTTTTCTCTCTCTACTCTCCCTCTCATTCCTCTCCCTCCCTCTCTCTTTTTCTCTCTCCTCTCTCTCTCATTCCTCTCCCTCCCTTGCCCTCTCTCATTCCATTTTCTCTCTCCTCTCTCTCTCATTCATTTTTCTCTCTCCTCTCCCTCTCATTCCTCTCCCTCCCTCTCTCTTGTTCTCTCTCCTCTCTCTCTCTCATTCCTCTCCCTCCCTTGCCCTCTCTCATTCCTTTTTCTCTCTCCTCTCCCTCTCTCATTTCCTCTCCCTCCCTCAGCCTCACCCTCTCTTTCTCTCTTTCCCTATTAGGTATAATGATATTTCTCTTTTTCTCTCTCCTCTCTCTCTCTCTCTCATTTCCTTTTCTCGCTCTACCCTCCCTCTCATTCCTCTCCCTCCTCTCTCTTTTTCTCTCTCCTCTCTCTCTCTCATTCCTCTCCCTCCCTTGCCCTCTCTCAATCCATTTTCTCTCTCCTCTCTCTCTCTCATTCCTTTTTCTCTCTCCTCTCCCTCTCATTCCTCTCCCTCCCTCTCTCTTGTTCTCTCTTCTCTCTCTCATTCCCACTCCTCCCTTGCCCTCTCTCATTTCTTTTCTCTCTCTCCTCTCTCTCTCATTCCCTTTTTCTCTCTCCTCTCCCTCCCTCGCATTCACCCTCTCTTTCTCTCTTTCCCTATTAGGTTTAATGGTTTTTCTCTCTTTTTCTCTCTCCTCTCTCTCTCATTTTTTTCTCTCCTCTCCCTCTCTCATTTAGTTTTCTCTCTTCCTCTCCCTCTCTCGCCCTCACCCTCTCTTTCTATCTCTCTTTGCCTATTAGGTTTAATGATTTTTCTCTCTTTTTCTCTCTCCTCTCTCTCTCTCTCATTTTTTCTTCTCTCTCCTCTCCCTCTCTCATTTACGTTTCTCTCTTTCTCTCCCTCTCTCATTTCCTATCCCTTCTTCACCCTGACCCTCTCTTTTTCTCTTTCTCTATTATTTTTAATACTTTTTTCTCTTTTTCTCTCTCCTCTCCCTCTCTCATTTTTTTTCTCTCTTCCTCTCCCTCCCTTGCTCTCACCCTCACCCATACCCTCTCTTGCTCTATTTGCCTATTATGTTTAACATCTTATCTCTTTTTCTCTCTTCTCTCATTCTCTCTTTTTTTTTCTCTCCTCTCCCTCTCTCATTTCCTTTTGCTCTCTTCCTCTCCTTCTCTCATTTATTCTCCCTCCCTCTCCCTCTCTCATTTCCCTATTATGTTTTCATCTCTCCCCCCTCTCCCTCTCCCTCTCATTTTCTCTCTCTTCCTCCCCCTCCCTCTCTCATTTCCTGTCCCCCTCGCTCTCCCTCTCTTTAATTTCCCTCTCCCTCTCCCTCATTTCTTCTTCCTCTCTCATTACATACAAATTATACAAAAAATAAATAAAAAAGAGAGAGAATACACTCTCCCTCTCTCATTCCCTCTCTCTCTTCCTCTCTTTCTCTCTCTCATTTCCTCCCCCTCCCTCTCCCATTTCCTCCCTCTCCCTCTCTTTAGTTTCGCTCTCTTTTTCCCTCTCCCTCTCCCTCATTTCTTCTCCCTCTCACATTATATACAAATTATACAAAAATTAAATAAATAAGAGAGAGAATACACTCTCCCTCTCTCTCGTTCTCTCATTTCATCCCCCTCCCTCTTCCATTTTCTCCCTCTCACTCTCCCTTCCTCCCCCTCTCCCTCCCTTTCTCTCTCATTTCCTCCCTCTCCCTCTCTTTCTTTGTCATTTCCTCTCCCTCTCTCAATATATATACACAAATTATAAAAGCAAAAGGGAGAGGGAGAGAGAGAATGCACTCTCCCTTCCTCTCCCTCTCTCATTTCCTCCCCATCCCTCTCCCTCTCCCCATCCCTCTCCCTCTCCCTCTCTTTCTCTCCCTCTCTCATTTCCTCCCCCCTCCCTCTCCCTCTCCCTCTCCCTCTCTTTCTCTTTCTCTCTCTCTCTCTCTCTCTCTCTCTCTCTCTCTCTCTCTCTCTCTCTCTCTCTCTCTCCCTCTCCATCTCCCTCTCCATCTCCCTCTCTCTCGTTTTCTCATTTCATCCCCCTCCCTCTTCCATTTCCTCTCTCCCCCTCCCCCTCCCTCTCCCTCTCTTTCTCTCTCATTTCCTCTCCCTCTCTCAATATATATACACAAATTATAAAAGCAAAAGGGAGAGGGAGAGAGAGAATGCACTCTCCCTCCCTCTCCCTCTCTCATTTCCACCCTCTCCCTCTCCCTCTCCCTCTCTTTCTCTCCCTCTCTCATTTCCTCCCCCTCCCTCTCCCTCTCCCTCTCTTTCTCTTTCTCTCTCTTTCTCTCCCTCTCTCTTTCTCTTTCTCTCCCTCCCTCTCCCTCTCCCTCTCTTTCTCTCTCATTTCCTCTCCTAAACAAGCAAAAGAGAAAAAGAATTAAACCCTAAACAAGCAAAAGAAGGAGAGAATGGACTCACAGATGAGATATGGCGAGGGTTTGGCGGCTCCTCTTCGCGATGAAGGCTCCTCCTCTCCTTCGCGAACGATAGCGGCGGCAGTGGCAAGCCTTCTTCCTCTCTCTCTCTCACAACGGTCGCTCTCTCTCTCTTGCTCTCTCTCTCAAAATGATCGATAAATATGCGTGAAATGAACCTGCGCTCGGTTTTGGCCTGTTTTTTTTTCCTGTGGGGCATAGCGACGCCGCTACCTGCGTCGCTACCCACTGTCCCTATAGGTTTAAATCCTTGTAGTGAACTTTATGCTGCATGCCTCAATATATAAGTGACTATCAGAGTTGTACATGATGATTCTACAACATACTTGCAGTTGTGTAGTTATCTTGGGGAAGCCATACATTATGCCAACAAGAATGGATGCAAAAGTGATTGATTATGGGTCTTCATATGCTCATGTTAGGAGTAGAGATAAGAGAATACTAACACAATTCTTGACTATGTGTGTTAATCATCAACATAATAGAGAGACTCTCAAGGATTATCTAGTGCCATCAAATGCCAAAAAATCTAGGGGTTTTTACATGGTACAACTATAATAAGAGCCTATGATAGTGTTATCCAGAGGATGTTTGTGCCTCTTGATAAAGGGAAAATTGTTTTTACTGCTAGTTTTCATGTATGGAAAACAAATGGTTCAAGAGAACTGAATCTATGTGCATTGCTAAAAGGATATACGAGCAGAAAGCTGAAAAAAATCTTAAGAAATATGGACATTTAGTTACAAATGATTGCATTTTAGGACTATTTGATAGGCTAATTTCTATTTATACTTTGGCTAAAATTACAGTTGCCATTAGTGTTGAAAGTATGGCTAAAACTTATATCCTACATGTATGTGCCCTGGACATGTCGGAAGTCATAAAAGAATTTGCTGAGTGGGAATGTAAAGGGCTATAAAATCAAGTTGAAGCATTTGTGGAGACGAAGTATAAAATTGTAGATAGAAACATTGAGCCAGTTTCTTTGCCTTTACCCCTAATAGTGATACCATGTATAAGAAAGTCTCCAAGCAGACAAGTTTAAGGGATCCAAAAGGAGTCATATATAAATTTACTGCTGATATACTAAAGGAACCAAAAGTCTTTGAAAGGGCTTAAAGATATGTTACTAGCTTTTACTCTCTAAAATCACCCTTGTCAAGCTTACTTATTAGATTAAAGACATCCAAAATCATCACCATTATGCTCACTCTTGAGGAGTTTTTTGACACAGTGTTAACTAAAAGCATCATTATGCCTTATAGTAAAACTTTACAAGACAAATATATTTTTATAAATTTTGAGAATGCAAAATATAATCTTACACATGGGACCATTTATTACAATGTACTATTTGGCCCATTACAAAGTTTTCAACATGGAAGGCAACACTCAGCAATACAGATGAGACATTGAGCAAGAGAACTTGACTCTCTTTCAACTTGATAAAGAAAACTTGGACCCGAGCATACTACCCATCACAAAAATGAATATGATTTATTATTGCACTAGAAATGTGGGCATATCGTTATGTGTGGCATGACATTGGTAATGAGAAATGTAGGTTTGAGGTAACGTATGAAGCAATGAGTGGATATATATGTTTATTTATGATCATTTTGAGTCTAATATGTTGAAATTCTATAAATAAGATTATTATAATATGATGTTGAACTAATAATACCAATCATTTGTTGTGCTTTGTCTAGCCCAAGCATTCACAATTATTTTCTAAGCACTCAAACAATAATATATAATGTAAGAGGAGAAAGCTCAATGTACTAGAGATAGGACAATGGGATCAAGTAGTGAGAGATAGGGCTAATATAGTAAATTAGGGGGGAGGGGGGGGGGGGGTGATTGGGTGGAGGAATCATGTAGATGATTAGGAAGTTGGGGGTTTGGAGAAGGGAGTCGTAGGTGGTGTGAAGCTTATGCACAATGTTCACATCTATAGGTAGTGTAAAGCGATAGGTGGTCGAAACTCCATATGGTTTCTAGTGGTTATTGTTTGTCTACATTTGGGGGTGGAGCCACCTCTATGGTGAGTTCTTGCCCATCTTCTAGTATGCATGGTCAAATGAATACTAATACCACTTTATCCCCCAGGTATTACCAGTCCATTATTACAGAGTAGCAATCTCAAGTCTTCTCTCATCTCTGATCAATCATACTGCTCAGCTAGCCTCATTGGTCTAGCCCTTCCATCAACCTCGTTAGATTGTTCAAGCTCTATGTTAGGTAAAAGAGGCTGAGATGTAGAAGACAAATTTCCCACTAGCTTACACAAGAAACTCTAAACCACTTACTATATAGGAAAAAAAAGAGAATTTTCTAGTTAGATTTGCACATAACTAGAAAGATTCTAATATAGGAAAAATCAAACTTTACTAGATTGCCAATCTAGAAAGATAGTTTCCAATATATAGAAAGATTTTTCTAGTTAATTTACTATATAGAAAGCTTTTTTTGGTTAGCTTACTATATAGGAAGTTGATTATCATAACTATCTATATAGTAACTTTTTAAAAAAGTTACTATATAGTAACTTCATAAATAGAAATAATCTATATAGTAACTTCATCAAAAAAGTTACCATATAAGAAATTATAACATATAACATCTATGTAGTAACTTTATCATACAACTTAGAATATAGGAGACATATAATGATATAACAAAATCTCATAGAATGACATTTTTATATCTTTGATATAAATATAATAGAAGAATACTTTATTTAAAAAGTGATTTTAATAAAGTAAAAGTGAATAATAGGTTTTTTGCCAATGTCCACAATACAAAAGTGGCATACTATAATGTGAAATCGAAATTGTCTCTATTCTACTACATTAACATCATCTAGGCTTAAACTTCCAATGAGTGTATCTTTGATTAAAACTCGTTTTTGAACCAGTAGCCATTGTACTATAGCCTTTCTCATGGCATCCACATTATGCTCTGTACGATTTGTAGTGAAAGTGGGATCTCTCTTAATGATGTTAAAAGTGGATTTTAATGATGTATATAGCTCATCCACCGTAGCAATATCCAAGTATTTTAACAAGATCGTTTCTTCATCCACCTCACTCAACATACTTTGCAATTCCAAAAAAAATGATTTTAGTGAAAACAATGTATATTTACATATTTAGCAATACACACATATACTAAATAAGTACAACACATATAACCTGAGAGGATTGGCATTTATCAAGTGTCTTAGCATGGCTCCTAGCTAGTTGCACATTGGAGTTTTCAATCCCCTATTAAGCATCATAAAATGGTTAGATTACCAAAATAAAGACATCCATATTTATCTTAAGATACACTCAAAATACCTTGGATTTATTATGATTCTCTATATCCCTTGAAGCTTTTTTCTTCATTTCCTTCATGTTATCTTTCATCTTTTCACTCCACTATAAGATAAAAATAAATTGATTAAAAAAAGATAATATTTAATACAAACTATAGAGATAAAAAGAAAGAGAAATATCTTAGTACCTTTGGGATTCGCTTGCTTTTTCGATTTAGAACTATAACATTATTTGCCAACATAGTGTTCTCCTCAATCTATAATTTTTTAAGAATAATATTATTAAATTATAATATGATATATATTAATATTTAATTTGTACAAAGCATTGAAGATAACTAACCTGTGTAGCATGTACAAGAAGGTCGGTAAATGATTTATAATTCTTGAGTATGTCATCCTTAAAAGAAAATGAAACATGTTAGTAAAATTATCCAAAGTTTTTATGAAAAATAATTATAAATATCACACTCACCATATCAAAATTCTCATCATTTTTTGTGTGATTTGAATCATCTTGTGTATGTAAAGGTAGTTCTGGACGATAAACATCCTCTATCTCCATCTTGTTTGAAAGAAAACTCAGTATTCAAATAAAAAACATAAATATTCTAAAAAGTAATGATCAATGAGGTGCATATCATAGTTTTATTGACAAACCTCTATTGTGCCACATGCATTATGATCCAAACCCTCATTTTCTTCATTGTTAAAAGCTTGGGATTGCTGCAATGTTTTTTTTTAATATAACAAAAAAGTGCAATTTATGTCAGTACATTTATGTAAACCAAATCATAATTTAAAAAAACATCACTCTAAAATGAAAATAAAATTTTTGAAATAAACCTTTGAACTTCTTGATCATCTTTAGCATCCTCTCCAACTATAGAAGTAGTTGATTTCTATAAAAGACATTGAATTGTAAGGAGCATAAAAAGTAAAGTAAGTTCTAATACATGTAAAAGAGTGTACCATAGAGGAGCTCTCTGATAAGTGTCTCATCTTTTGTTTCTTGAATTTTCTATTTGTTTGCATATTTCGAAGGAAATATAGGTAGATGTCTTCTTTTCTCCAAATATAAGTTGCCCCTAGAAACTCAAGTGGCTTAATCTCATGATGCTTAGACTCAATGTAATCTTTTATCTCTTGTTGCAAGTCAAGCTTATGTCGCAGATCTTTATACTTTTCTTCCACATATTTCACCCAATGTCTTACAGTAGCTTGATTTGCACAATAAATTTGGTTTTGTGTACTACGACAATATGCTATGAGATATTTTCTTCCATATTTCTTATTAGGATTGCGATTGTTTGATGGTGGAGGCAAAAATATCTGCTCATATGTTGGTGTATCTACAACCATGACCTCATTAGACGCCATCGTAAAATATAACCTGAAAAAAAAAACATACAAGTCAAATAAACATAATATTTAAGATAGTAATCATTCATAAAATGGTAAATATTAGTTTTAGAGATATATGAAACTTGGATTAAACTAATAAAATAAATGTTATAAAAAATACTTACATTTATAAGCATGTATATTATCTATATAGACATGTATTTTTTGCATAAATTTAGGATATCCATGACACTAGAAAATCACATAATTCTCCAAAGGGTAATACTGCTCTCCTCCTTTTCCTTATCAACCATCCATGTATTATTTTGATACAACAATTCCAGTCCCTCGTGCAGTTATCCTCCATAGAAACTTTCCATAAGTTATTTTGATTGTGATATTTCTCCAACCATGATAATTTGCATTCTTTTTTTTCTCTATCCACTTCATGTACCACCGCATGTTTGGTTAAATTATCATTCATATCCATATATGCCAACATAATATCATTCTTCTCTAGCCATGGAGGAATACATCCAACTTCACCTACTTGAAGCAGTCTCGTCCTGGGTGAGAGATTTTTTATTTCATAAGCAATAAGATTATTAGTGAAAGGGAGAAGCATACACTTGTGCAATAATGAGCTTACATGCCTTACACAATCCCAGTCAAATGGAAGGCGTTCTCTCTGTAACACACTCATTCCTGTAGTTGGTTTGATAAGTAAGCACTCTTTATTATCTGTTACTGTGATACATTGTTTATAATACTCTGCCCCAAAGAAAAGCATAATCTCTCTATTCCATTGAACTGAAAAAAATGACGTTGTAATACAAGCCTTCCAATGACCCATGCTTTCAACAGTAGTATTAGGCTCATCAACTTCAACTACTACATCATCCCCAGGCTTATAAACATCCCCATTGAACAATAACTTCTTATACGTTGTCACATGTTGGGATTGCAAAGAATTCTCTTCAAGAGACTAATAGTGCTCTACATACTTTTGTTCCTCCTGAATAAGCGGTCTAATTATTCCTCTCTTTTGTCGTATTGCTATACCTTTTTATTTTATCATTCTCCAACATGCAATATCTTGATTTATTATTTCAAGCTCCCTCCATAGCTCCTTTGCCCTCTTGACTGACGAAACCTCCAAGATTCCTTGTTCATGTGTTGCATGGCATGATGTGCTGTCACAACTTCTTATGTCAAAAAAAGAAGGAACTGACAAACACATATGAACACTTTTTAATGTCCTCTCATGTGGCAGAAGGCTATCCTTGTCTTGCTGTAATATTGAGAAAACCTCTGTAAATAGTATTCTTCTATAATAATGAATGTATGATATCTCCATGTCTTTTTTATTGGTCTTGATACCAACATATGTTAGTACCTTACATTCAAATTCATAACACCAATAGATATCATGCATTCCATGCCTGCAAACATCATCAAGTACTTCTCCAAACCCTGTAAATAAAATAAGTTAGTAGACATTATTAGATGCTATGAGAAATTGATATATTGAATTAATAAAGGTTCATACCTACAACATGCTCAAGAGGAGAAGAATTTGCCCCCATAGACTCTTCCTTTCTTACTCTCCATGAAAGAAGCAAGGAACTCATCATTTCTATGCTTTCCTTTGACCAGCCTTTGTCGCGACTATAATTATAAAACCCATGGGATATATCTACTAGAAGAATCCCCAAGTCATAGATTTCTCTACGCAAGTCAGAAATTCTTAGTAAAATATATGGTAAACACCACTGGATGAACTTTTGATTCTCCTTTGCCTTAAAAATATCATGGTATTTGCTTGGAGTGGATGGCCAACGACCATTTCGAATGGATTGTGGAGCGAGGGAAAATACTTTTTCAACACAAGCATCTATTTCTCTCTTTGTCTCATTGGATGCAGCTTGCATAAGAGCACTTATATATTTTTTGAATACATTCAATGCAAAAATATGCATTGAATCATAGACTAAATCCAATGATAAATTGAAACCATATAGATCATGCAATCTCCACATTATAGACTCTCCTGATAATCCTGCTTCCTTGAGTATGCATTCTCGTTCAGTCTGTGTGAATGCTTTTTTGGATTGTAAAAGTGCTTCTTTCATTCCTTCTATGGTACGTTTTTCTGGAGGATACATTTAAAATCATAATTTCTACTGCTCCACAATCCTTTTGAGTTGTTCGAGAAGCTTGGAATCCATCCCAATGTAGAACTAGAGCGAAGTTTCGAGGCTCTCTCTACATAAAAAATTAATTTAGTACAAATACGCATAGAGCAATAACTAGTATGATTCTATGTGTTCACAACGAGATTTGGTATACATATTTTGAAAAGATAACTAGTGAAATATGTACCTCGCATAACTGCTGATGGTGTTTATTCAAAGTATGACACTTATTGCATATAAATATATACTCCTTGGTAGATTCGCTCCATCCATGCTGAAGTGTTTCTGATTTTCTTGGAAAGGTGGAAAACACAGTATTACACCTTGAGTTTTGGCAGATGACAGGTAGCTCGTACTCAGCATTCGCATTCCAAAAATCTTGGACCTCACGACATTTTGATGCATCCCAAAATTCAAAGGATGAGTTTGGATGCATAGAAACAGCCTGTCCAAGCCATCTCTCCTTGTGGCGCCACATTTGTAAAAATCCATGGCAAAAGCTTTGACTTTTTACTAAAAGTTGTAGTTGATTCTTAATAGGTAAATAGTCAAATGAAAGCATATCCTTTCATGTCTTTTGACACCCTGGAGACTTGGAAGAACAAATCAAGCAATCACATTTCAAGATGCTTTGTCTTCTATTTCCTGGACAAGAACACTTTTCAACATTTCCCACATATAGATCTTCTCTACTAGGCTCAAAAAGCTCTATCTCATGAGGATTATCATGTGTACCTCCACAAATCTTATAACGTTGAGATTGAATCATTCCAAGTCCATTGTACATTGTAATCAATTGCTCCCAACATGCAGGAATCCTTACTCCATCTAAGGCCCCATCCCATGTCTCAGGAAATTGAACTAAGAGTTTACTCAAGCTTGGTTTCAAAGGCTCATTATCTTGTTTTCCAACTCTCTGGCCACCCATATCACCAAACAAAAGTTGAAGCATTTCATCCTAAGCTGTAATAGATATTCTATGTTTATCCCAAAGAGCTTGTAACTCAATTACTTTCTCAAGTATCTAGATGCATAGTAAAGACTCTGTACCATCCACATTTGCACTACTTGGATCAACGTCTTCACGTATATCCATATGTTCATCATGTTCTTCCAAGTGCTCAACATTATTAGCATTATCCTCACAATGTTGATCTGGGTCACTATATGCATGATCTCCATGATCATGAACATCACTTATTATATCATCATTGCATTGTGGTGTCAATCCTATCTCGAGTCCCAAATCTCGATATTTCAACCTCAATTGTTGATGAATAGCAAAGGTAGAAGGAACAACATATCTTCCACCATGACAATATAAAATGCAATTGCACCAAACATGTCTCCTCTCTGTGGGCCCATCTATAGTTTCAGTTAATTGTTCCTCATCTTCGGCCATATTCAAGTTTGGATTTTGTAAACCAACTCTCCTATGCATATTACCAAGTAAATCTTGGCGGCTATGCTGGTAGAAAGTACTTCGACTAACCATCTGCCATCCTTGATTAGTTTTTGAACAAGTATAAGCATGAGCATCTTCTCATATCACTTGAGGAACTTGCCATCTGTGCCACAAGAATACCATTCGATTAAAACTTTATATAATCTCTTAACAATTTTAGTTTTCAAGCTTACTTTTCCAAGCATGGTTAAACATCTCCTCAAACAAGTGATACTTGGAGCATACTATAATAAACTTATGCTCGAGAAAACCTAGCATAAAAAGCAAACAAGAGATACTGGGAGCTTGCTATAACAAACTTATGCTCAAGAAAACCTAGCGTAAAAAGTAAACAAGAGAACCCTAAACCCTCTTTGGATAGGAAGATCGTGTCCCTAGGGCCAAAAAGGCCCATCACAACAGTTATCCTTTCCCAAAGCATGGTTAGACATCTTCTCAAACAAGCAAAGGACACTCTAGGAAATACATGGCAATCCTACGTAGAATACCTATTCTTGCAAAGTATGCCTTGTGAAAATACACTTTAGGTAACAATCACACTCCCTTATAGAATACCTTTGCATCAAAATCTTCCAAAGATGCATAAGACTTAGTTTAGCAAAAACATGTGTCTATTATTTCTAAGGGTAGAGCACGGATACGATAGTGCTATATGGTTTATAAGCATATTCATAGGGTGAAAGAAAAGTATGTTCACTTGATATTGTTATCTCAAAGTTCTATATTTATTATGGGCACATACATAAACTAGATCTTCCAGTAAAATATAGCTAGATGTACGTTATGAAGTGGTGCAAAGGTGTCACTTGGTTCATATGAATTGAAGGGGAATTCAGGCTAACAATGAGTCTACAAACATGAGTAGACTATAGAGAGAGAGATTACGAAACCCTACTTGGAAAGGAAGATCGTGTCATTAGGGCCACAAAGACCCATCACATCACTTATTATTTCCATAGTATGGTTAAACATCTCCTCAAACAAGTGATACTTGGAGCTTACTATAATAAACTTATGCTCGAGAAAACCTAGCATAAAAAGCAAACAAGAGATAACAAAACCCAGCTTGGATAGGAAGATCGAGTCCCTAGGGCTAATAAGGCCCATCACAACAATTATCATTTCCCAAGCATGGTTAGACATCTCCTCAAAACAAGCAAAGGAGAGATTACAAAACCCTGCTAGGATAGGAAGATCGTGTCCCTAGGGCTATAAATAAGGCCCATCACATCAGTTATCCTTTCCCAAGCATGGTTAAGCATCTCCTCAAACAAGCAAAGGAGAGATTATAAAACCCTACTTGGATAAAAATATTGTGTCTCTAGGGCTAATACGGCCCATCACATCACTTATCATTTCCCAAGCATAGTTAAACATCTCCTCAAACAAGTGATACTTGCAGCTTACTATAATAAACTTATGCTCGAGAAAACCTAGCATAAAAAGCAAACAAGAGATAACAAAACCCTGATTGGATAGGAAGATCGTGTCCCTAGGGCCAAAAAGGCCCATCACAACAGTTATCCTCGCCCAAGCATGGTTAGACATCTCCTCAAACAAGTAAATCATGATTTGTGTTATTTTTGTAGCCTAAGTCATGAAAGTATAAGTTCTTACATTTTAGTGTAAAAAGTAAATCACAACCTTTCAAGTGAACAGTGTCACCTATAAGGACACTCTGGGAAATGCATGGCAATCCTACGTAGAATACCTATTCTTGCAAAGTATGCCTTTTGAAAATACACTTTAGCTAACAATCACACTCCCTTATAGAATACATTTGCATCAAAATCTTCCAAAGATGCATAAGACTTGGTTTAGCAAAAACATAAATAAGAAAAAGAAGCTTCAGGGCTCATTTTATGCTAAACAATTGTGGGTGTCATGTTTCCACAAAGATATACTCATTTATACTTTTAGACATGGGATTTCTAACAAATGCATGGTGTGCAAATGTTGAGAAACTCCTTGTTATATAAAGCTGTAAATCAACATGTCTTTATATAAATATTAGCATTTCTAATTGAATGTAAATCAAAAAAAGTCATCTATCACATTGCTATTTAAGATAGCAGAGTGCCCTCACTGTCAAAGAGGGGCCGCTGACTGTCGATTAAGGTTGGCCGCTGAAATATGTAGGCGCTGTGACGAGCTGAATATTAATGTAGCTGACGTGTCGATGGGGGCTGGGCGCTTAATGTGACGAGCTAAATATTAATGTAGCTGACGTGTCAACAGGGCTGGGCATTGAATGTAACCTGCAGGCATTGAATCGACGGGGCTATGTCGACGGGGCTGGGTGGGCTGTGTCCACGGTGCTGGGCGCTGTGATGGGGCTGGGGGCTGTGATGGCGCTGTGATGGAGCTGGGGGGCACTGTGATGGCTCTGTGACGGGGGTGCTGTGTTGATATAGCTGTGTCGTCTACGGGGCTGTGTCGCCACGGGGCTGGGCATTGTGACAAGACTTGGTAGGCGCAGCTCGTCTGATGTGATGGGCCGGGCCATTGCAAGCTCGTCTGATGTGACGAGGCTGGGCGGGCGCAGCTCGTCTGATGTAATGGGCCAGACCGTTGCAAGCTCGTCTGATGTGACGAGGCTGGGCGGGCGTTGTGACGAGGCTGGGCGGGCGCAATTCGTCTGATGTGACGGGCCGGGCCATCTGATGTGACGAGGCTGGGCGGGCGCAGTGACGACGAATGGGGCTGGGCGCAGTGTTGTGATGGGGTTGCAAGCCGGCACTGCTAATCAAGTGCAGGCTATTCACAGCTCCTCCATACACACCGTTTCTGTATCGAGCTGGTTCAGTAGAGTGTAAGAATAGAATTATAGTAGAAAGGAGAAGGATAGTAAAGCGGCGTTGAAGGAAAGAAGGGAGATTATATAAAAGAGAGGGAACTTGGAAGTATCCGTTGGCGGGAATTATAGGGTAGGTAGGGAATTAGGGGGTAGGTAGGGAATTTGCCATCCTCTTCTTCTACTTCTTCATCCCCTAGACTAAGGGCAAGATTACCCTCGAGCAGCTCTCCTTCTTCTTCGACCACAGCTTTGGCCACAAGAAGAGGTTGGTAGCAGCAGCTGCTGATCAATGCCAAGATGAGCCGAACCAGGGCACTCGTGGTGATGTGAATGCTTGCTGAAGCTGCATTAATATTGAATCAATGCATAGCTTCTAAGGCTTAAGGTTTAATTTTAAAGTTGCAATGTCGAATCAATATTTTCACCATCAAATTGCATTTGAATCCTAACTTAAGAGATATTCCCTCCTCTCACTACCAAATCGGTAAACTTTACTTACCCTTGTTGTACGTATATTATATAGCCTTGAGAGGAGCCGCACACATAAGATGGTAGTCATAATAAGCGTAACCAATTAACTTGGTAGTTCCAACATGGGCACACATTTGGCATAGTTTAACTATCCCAAGGTTTAATTTCTTTGAAGAACATGAGGCACACATTTGGCATAGTTTAATTTCTTTGAAGAACATGAGGCCTACTCGTAAGCATGTACGTGTTAAATGTTTATCCACTATATTAAACAATTGCCCTTCATTTCATCAACTATTCCCTATTTGAGTGTAAGAAAATGTGGTGACACGTCTAATGAATCTATGTATAGTGTACTAAGCAAACGTGGTGGTAGGTCTAACGAATCTATGAATAATGTAAGCAAATGTGGTGATAGGTGTAATGAATCTATGTGTAGACAACATCTTTGTTTTTATAGCTATCATAGATGTTGTTCTAGTACATCTTACTTTTAAATAAGGATCAAGTCATTTCTGATGCAATGCGACTCCTTATTTCTTGTAGTGTCATCTAGCATGATGGTGAATACGCAGCCTACTAATGTACCTTGAATTGGCTTTTTTGGTTGTCATATATGTACTCCCTCCCTTACTCTCCTTTTGGATTTCATATGGATTTGTTTACCCCTTTGAGCTACTTCTAACACGAGAACTATTTTCATTACTTGCATTGGGGTCAATTATGATGAAAAGAGCTCAATGGAAAAGAGAGACTGCATAATTGTTGAAGTTGTAAGTCATGAGTTTATGTTTGCCTTATCTGTGAATTGTCATTATCATTCATGCCAACAAAGGGTTTTCCTTTTGAGTGGATAAAGTAATTGTAGTTAGCAAGCAACCATTGCTTGAACGAGTATGTTAGAGCTTGAGTGCAAGAAATGAAAGACCAAGATGGCATGAATTTTTGAATAACAAGAATACCTTTAGAGTGGTGGATGTTAACCCCTCTATTCTATAGTCAAGTGAGGTATTAGAGCTATCTATATTCCCTTCTTTCTTATAGTTTCTTCATGGTATTAGAGCTTGATATGCTCTATGACATTTGTCAAGTAAAAATATTATAGATGTATTGTTGAAGAAGCATGTATAGAGAAAAAGGGGCTAGCAATGGAGTTCAACAATTGGTGAGAACTGAGTGACCAAGTGTTGACTCATGTTTATGCCCCAACCTCCACAGCAAATGATCTTTTTGAGCCACCTTGTCTAGATCGATGATGGTAACCTGGCACCATTAATTAGTGCTTCGAAATCCCTCCAATATTTAGTGCTATGAAATCCCTCCAATATGTAAAGAGTCATGTAATATATGATCAAAGCCTCCAACTTTGGCTTTCATTGGCTTGGTTAGTAAGCTTAGTAAATTTCGAGTTGGCAGCTTATTAAACACTTCTTGTGCTTTTGCAAGCAAGCTAAGTTCAACGCACATATCTACCAATACAATGCCACAACTACTATATCATGTGTATTTCTTAGCCCTTCTATGCCACTTCTATGCATCCACATGCCTTGAAGATGCAACCAAAAGTGACAAAATAAGCCCCTGCTTGTGTACCTTGGTATGTATCTTTTTTCCCTTCTTTGATACAAGCTTTCATAATGCAAGTATGGGTGACCAAATTTATAGACACTCACCTTTGAGATATTGCCAAAACATCTCAAAGCTTCAGCACCATGTCCATGCTTTGCCTATCTCTAGTGATCAAGGCACTTCAAGAGACTTTATTTGGTACTAGGAACTTGTCAAACACTTCTTTTCCTTTTGCGAGTGCAACACACTTTGAATACACATAGAGCTAGGCAACACCAATACAGATGTCCTTTTTAAGAAACCTTATCTTGATGATATCTATATGCATCATGCTGCCTCAATGGAGGTCTTACAAAGCTTCTTTGGCTTCATAGCTAATTAGGTAGAAAACATGCAAACCCCTACTAGCCATTACTAAAACCTCTTCTTCCACACTATCTTTCATGTGCTACATATCCTTATTCTTCTAATCCCCACTAAAATCAATAGATTGCATGCTATCCTTTTTCCTATAAGATTTGCTAATGTGAAGGGTTCCTAATCTATAAGAGAGCTAATTCATATTCAAAGAACCACATAGAAGCTTGAGGAAGAATTCAAATAAAATAAAAGTATGTTCTACACAATGCATACTAGACGTTCTATACAAATGTACTTGTGTGTCCACACTCGCACTTCAACTTCTCCAGACACGATATGTACATGTGGACTAATGTATTGCATCTTAGTCTCACACATGTACAAATTGCCCCAAAGACCTTGTATCCTAGTTCTTATCCTAAGGTACTTGAAAGTGTGTGTACAAATGCATCTACAATGTGTGAAAGCATTTGCACTCTTGTCCAAGAATCGTGCAAATCTTTTATTTTATTCATATTCATTAATTTTTTTATTAATTAATTGTAATTATAATATTAAAATAAAAGATTAGAGCTAAGTTGAGGCTTATGTTAGAACTAATCATTTTGAGTGCAATTGAGTCATCCTCATTTACACTGTTTGCTAGTTATAATATGCTTTTGTAATTAATTTGGCTCAATTTTCCATTGCAATCATCGCTCTAATACCATGGAGTTGATTCTTACATATGGTTTATGATCATAGCAGCAAAGTAATGGTTGAAGTATTGGTGTAGTGAACCACTAAAATATTACACCACATACTTCATAGATTATCTTAAGGGACTGAGAATTAGCAAGATTAGTTGAAGAAGTTGATCTCTCACTTGTGCACAAGTAACTAGCTTATTGACGAGTGGAGTGTTGTTCCCATTGTATCGAGTAGCATTTTTCTCACTTGGCTATAGGTTGAGGTGTACATGGCATCTCCCCTATATCATAAGTACCTACATGAGTCTCATCTTGCAACATATCTACAAGCTATCAATATTGTATGGGTATATATTTGCATCAACCATGGCTATGCATGAGCATTCACCACATTGGTTAGTACCCTTGAACCACACTGTCTTTTCCCTCTTCATCATGCGGACCACACATTGCCTTTTTCACCCAACCACTTAAGCACCTTAGTCCACTCAACTACTATGTAGATAGGCCACATGATTGTTTAGCCACATTGGAGAACTCAATCACTTGAAGCACATTGTCGTAACTACTTGGAGCACTTTGGCCACATGTTTAATTAGGCAAAAATTCAAGCACACTCTTCCACGTGCACATACTCAATCACATAGTCACGTAGTTGCACAATCATGCACCTTATTTCAACTCACTTTACCATCTCCACTCTCTTACCCTTGATCACGAGGCACCCTTTGAACACATTGAGAACTTCATTTTTTTATGACAATAACCTCACTCAGCAATTTAGGCCACATTAGGCACTCATGAATCACTCTAGGTAGCATTAGCACATGATTATATAATACTTAGACACTATACCACCATCACACTCTACTACTTAGTGCTCATAGCATAGTGATGTGGATGGTTTTGGGAATGGGGATGTGGACTAGAATTGCCCTCCTTTGTCACCATCAAAGAGGGTTCTTATAAGTGGATGGGATTGGGATGTGGGTTGGTTTGAGGATAAGCTAGGTCTAGGATGGCAAGCTAGAAAATGGCGATCCCAGGTCATTATGGCTCATAGCATTTTACCAAAAGAACACCTTATCCACTCGATTACTTAGACATATTGAAGCAAATGATCCATACGCAATGGATGTTCTTCCTGGAGCGCTTCATGAAAACCCTGAAAGGCTTTGTGCGACAACGAGCTCGTCCAGAAGGTAGCATGGCGGAAGTTTGGTTGGTGTCAGAGGCGTTAGTGCATATCTCACAATGGCTACCAACGGTGGAACCAGACATGGAAATGCTATGGACGCTGAAGGACGATGATAGATTGACTGGAGATGTGGTGGTTGGAAATGGGGTAGAAAAAAGAATGGATGCCTCAATGGAAGAGAATGTGAATCGCTTTTGTATGTTGCACCGTGCCTCCATGGAGACGTGGCTCGCCAAGTACCAGATTGCAAGGCAAGATCGAGAGGAAGCACGAGCTAAATTCCGACACAGTACGTGTCATCGACCGATTCGATATCCCGAAGGCATGGAGGAGACGCCACGGTTTATGTCAACACGATGGTTGCATGGAGCCTTGACCGCAGCATCCAGCAAAGGGACAGAGGTCTCAATGGAGGAGTGGGAGTTCTCGAGGGGATGTAGTCCAAAGGTGATGAGGGGTTTAGAATATGTCGTATCTAAATTTTATATGCGACATCTAATTTGAGTGTTTCAATATACAGTACAAAATATATAGTGCAGCGTGATCGCGCGGACGGCATTTTCGTGTGGAGCGTATTGACAAAATGCGCTCCACAATGGACTGTGGTGTCATGGCAAGGTTTGAGCAAGAGAGCCGACCAGGAGCAACGGATCCGAACACGGTTGTGGATGAGATGGAGTATTTTGGGAACTTGCAAAGTATTATTACGGTGGATTACCGTAGCTTCTCCATGATACTATTCGATGTGCAGTGGTTCAAAGTGGTACTTGGAGGAGCTGGAGCAACAGTTCGACAAGGTCCATCTGAATTTCTCAAAATAGATTCTAAAAAAAAATGGACGGATTTGCGCGACACCTTTGTGTTGCCGGCCCATTGTGAACAGGTGCATAGAGTCATTTACGTGCTAATTGTAATACGACATGGTTTATGTCACAATGGTTTGAACTCGCTTGGTACGTGTTTGTGAACAGGTAATCTTCTATCCAAACCCCCGACAACCTCGATGGTGGTATGTTATACCTTCAACTCCTCGAAGTGCGAGAGTATATGATCAAAGCGATGTTCCGAGCATAGATGAAGATAATATGCAAATAGAGGGGTCAATATTACAAGGGGTGGAGGCCACCGCAAGCTTGGAGCCCGCATCGGCTAACAATGATGGAAATACAGGAGTCCAAGAATTTTTTGAGAACGAGGCAGACTCACTCTTTTGTGGTGACATGTCTATCGACCTTCCAGTGTATGCAGAGTTGTGTCAGGAGATTAACATGGGACCATAGGATACTTCATTCTTGGAGAATTGTATTACTCAATTCGTTGTTTAGATCTTCCATAAAGGTACATAAGATATGCATTTTAAGAGGGATTTTTCAAAAATGATTTATATTACTGTGCTTTGTATAGTTTAAATTGATTATTCTAACACCATTTTTATCTATGCACGTGACATTTTCAGGATGAGTCGAGGGATGAGCGATGAGGAGTTTCAGGACATGATGGCATGCATGTCTCTAGACCAACTCGCGAGATTCAGAGAGATGGCAGACCAGGAGCTGTCTCGTTCTTCGTCAGGGCGCTCTGCTAGATCTGCTTCAGCGCTATCCGATGCTTCAGCTTCAAGTAGACGATCTCGATGCTCACGACTTGGGCCAAAGCGAGGGACTGCATCGGGATCAGGAGGATGCTGCTGTGGAGACATGGATGTGGTATCTCCGTCTCGTCGTTCAGCTGGAGCTGCGTCATCTCCAGGATTTGTCACACCTATGGGGACGTCTACTCCAGTTACTCCGGCTTTTGCGCAACCGTCAGCAGGTGGCACCCCTTTGAGTGCCACTCCGAGAGAGGTTACCCCCGTCGGTACACCGGATGTATAGGGGTCTCTTGGATATGCCCAGGAGCATGGACGGAGATGGGAGAGGACCCATCTTAGGTAGACTCCTAGGGGTTATGGATACCTGGTTGATAGTAGGTCAGGAGCCATCATCATGAATGATGAGGGGAGGAGGGTGATGGCTCGCATGAGAGAGTTGTGCCAACAAGTTTTTCGGTACAACGAACATACCAGAGGGGAGCAAGGACTACATAGTAGCATCCTTACACGAGGAGTTTCCGGTACCAGCCGCAGTAGATAGATTCTCTACGGGCTGGATGATGGATTGCATGTGTGCATACATGTCACATAGACGATCCGACGCACGCAAGGCAATCAAGAGTGGGGCTGCAAAGCCCGAGTGGTTAGATGCAGACAACTGACGCCGACTAAGGGAGGAGGCTACAGATTCGCCAGGACATTGGAGTCAGCAGCGGGAGGTGGCGAGGGCACGACTCGAGGCAGGAGTGGTCCATCATCTTGGGAGTGGTGGCCACAGGACATATTTGGAGGACTTTGCAAGTTTCTCTTTTGTTTTGCTTGTTTGTTTTTTTGAAATATTCTTTGTACTGACAATCATGTTTCTAACAGTTAGCATTTTGTTTTCTTTGCAGCACTCCATTACAAATCGCGATCCACAAGGCCTTGAGACTCGATATGTAGAGAGGCACGGTCTCAATGCATTGATCGACCGATTGTATAGACGCGGCAGCCTTGTAAGTCACTCATCTTTTTTGTCCGTAGTTACCATGAGATATTTGAATGCATTATTGTATGGTGGATTGATGTATTGTTTCTTTTTCTACAGAATCCGTTCGATGCTCCTTTGCGGCGGGACGAGCTTTCGGGGGACGAGGATTTGTAGCTCGCCCTTGGATCCTTGGAGCTCACACACCTTTAGTTTTTAGTCGCCTGATCTATGTAGACATTTTCTATGTATTAATAATATCCTTTCATGATTGTACCAATCGCATTTTATGCGATCATGTATTTATTTCATGTATTAATTTTATGATTTCAGTATACATTCTTTTTGTTTGCAATCGCTTTGTATGCAATAGTGCAGAAACTATTTTGTATGGCTCTCATACAGCACACAGTGCTATATGTGGCAAGGCAGCTTGCTGCCCTGTCACAAAAAAAAAATCCCTGTTACCGTCGCTATTTGCGTCTCAAATTTACTGCTCGCGTCGCTATTGGTGTCGCTATGTGTGTCGCAAATTTACTGGTTGCGTCGCTATATGCGTCGCTATTTGCGTCGCTATATGCATCGCAAGTGATTTGCGACGCATATAGCGACGTATATAGCGACACCAATAGCGACGTTTCTATGGCGTCGTCAATAACGACGCTTTTTACGATGACGGGGGCAAATTTTGTTGTTTGTATTTTCGTCGCTTTAAACGTCGGTATAAGGTCTATATCTTGTAGTGTTGGCACAATATGATCATCATCACACATATAAAAAGTTAGAATTGTACTACAAATAGGTCAAAATTAATGAGAATCCACAAAATGACTAAATACAACTTATTTTTATAGAAGTAACACATGATGTATAAGCCTATCTTACTCTCTATATTCTTTACCTTAAATTCAAAGGATTAGACTCAATATATACTAGGCTTATATTACATTAAAGGTTAGTGTTAGGGCTAGGCTCGTAGTAAGGTAGAGCTTAAGCTTAGGCTTAGGTTTAGATTGGATTAGTTATGTAGGCAAGGTATATGCATAGGCTCCTCATACAGACAAACTGATAGAAGCTATAGAGTGGCTAGACATAGGTATGTCTAACATAAATACACAAGGGGTAGGCATAGGGTACACGTATGGCAAGTTAGGAAAATACTAGGCATACTATAAGCCAATCCTATGTGTATACATAAGCTAAGCATATTCTAGGAAGAGTTTAGACATAGGGTAAGCATATGCTAGGAGCCAACGCCTAACACAACCCTATCCTATTCTATGGTTACCTTGTGCCTAGAAAATGCTAGATATAAGTTGTATTCTTATGCATAGCATATAATGTTCCTACTTTATATTATCGAGCCAATGCCTAACCTAGCATGTGCTTATCCTATGCCTAATGTATAAGCTAGGCTATATATAAGCTATGGATAGGCTAGACTAAGCATAGGCTACACAAACTAGTGAGTATAGCTATAAGTGTGGAATCGAAAGCTTAGCTCATACGTGAGTAATATACAAATATAAATTTCAAATAAACTAATATTTATTTACTAGTTTTACCTAGCAAAATTGTGAGTCTACGTTAACTTGAAAGACTATCCATAATTTCCTAGTTAGATGATAGTACTTGCTAGTTATGACTAGTGAAAAAAAAAAATCCTAGTTATGTTGATATTGTTACTAGATATACAATAACTTACTAGATAATATTACTAGATAAGGCTTCAACTTTCTAGATACTATCTAGAAAAAGGGATTTACTAGTTAGAAGAGATTCGTGATGACAAAATTATCTAGTTATAAATAGAAAATTCTACATTTCTTCCTAGTTTGGTTGCTATTCTTCCTAGTTATAGTGTGAACTTTCTATATAGTAAGTGGTCTAGAGTTTGTTGTGTTACTCCGTATGTAAAAGCCGTTGAAATTATCAACATAGATGGTACAATCTCCACGCATGAATGTGCAATTGGATTCAACAAAAGGTGCTCGAGATGATGACCGTAGTTCTATTAATGCTATTGTAGGAGCTATAATAGTAGGGATGAGTGCGGCAATAATTATATGATGATGCAACAAAGTTGGCATATTAAGGCAAAAATAGGAACAGACGTCAGAATAATCAATAATATATTGATGATGGTGGGACATCTGCTTGTTGTCGATCAGCACTAACGTATAACTATCAAATTGAAAAATCCATTTTTGGCCATTCAAAAATAGGATCCTTGATTAATTTAACGTTACCGTATCAAATGTATTTGCTTAGTGTTACGAAGGTGAGTGACATATTGCAATTTGATGGGAGCAGACAATGAAATCTCTCCGCAAATCATTTGATGAGCTGATCTGAGCATGCAATATTTTAAGAAGGAAGGATAAGAAAGAACAGACGTAGCTACAACGAATACAAATGCAAGTGTACCTATAGTACTTCAAGGCTTCAAACTAGAAAAATGTGACGTCAGTATCGCTACACGTCTACTTTACTTGCTAAACGTCCCTACAATACAGCTAGATGCCTGAAAGCAAGAACTCTATCTGTGCAGTTTTCTGCTTTCTCTCTCTCTCTCTCTCTCTCTCTCTCTCTCTCTCTCTCAGAACCTGCGACCTTCAAATGTGATTTTTTTCTTGTTCATCTGCAAGAGAACTCTCTCTAGGGTTTTCTCCCTCTCAAATGCAGCTGATTGGCGCCATACGAAGGGGTAATGTCGCAACTTAGCTCTTCCTACCAACCACAAAAACTTATCATTAAAAAAGGTGATAAAATCATCCACCTTACCCTAAAACAAGAAACCCTAGCTAATTTAGTAGTCTTCTCCAAAGGCTATAGGAAAATTAAATATCGTACAAGGAGAATAGCTTGTGACAATGCAAGGACTAAAAGGAGCTATCCTGTCTGTTGTTCGTGTGACCTCTTAAAAGGAAAATCATTGTCTTCATTAATAAAGAAGAACATGAGGAAGAACCATTAAGATTATGTTGAAATAGCAAGAGTAGTTCATAATCTTTATTCATGTCTTATGGACTCCGTAGCTATTGATAGTCATGAAACTAACTCTGAAATGGGCTCCCTACTTGATGATAGTCATGCAAGTGACTCCAAACTTCTGCAAAGGATTTGAATAGGATGCTTAATTGCTTTGAAAAGTAGGGGGATCTTAGGGTTTTTCAATGGTGTATGCATAAAGGTAATTCCTAAGTTAGCTAGAAGATTTTGGCCTCATGGTTTGTATCCCTTATAGGTGTAAGAATTTGGGCTACATTTTACTCGAGGGGGTCACTCATGAATATATGTATATATAACATGAGTTCAAAATAAGGGGTTTTTAAAATACAATTTTTATGCATTATTTACATATAGAAGGGTGTCATATAAAGGGATTACTTACAGATTGAATAGAAAATGGTTGTGTTTTATTCAATAAAAAATCACAGATTAGGATAATTATAAATAGGCCATCAACGCACGTTATATAGAGAATATATATATAGTGAACCCCCCGAGACATTTTATAAGCTAGTGTAATCCTTATTTGTAAATGTATCTTGAGTTGTAAAAATAGACCTTGCCAATGGGCACAAGCTTTCAAACTTTGCTTAGGAGACAAAGAATGGATGTGGTATACTAGCCTAGATAATGCTAAACATAATAATTAATTTTAATAACCTCAAGAATCTATTCATCAAGAGATTCTTTGAGGTGGGATACTCCAACAACCTCATTGTCAAGTTGATGAGATGTTAGCCAAAGGGACAAGGAGAATATTCAAACTACATCACTCACGTGTGGAGTCTATTTGAGAGAATCTGAGTTGTACAATAGAACAACCTAATGAACGAGCATTCTCCACTATATTCATAAATAAAATTCAAAGGAAGAGCATTACAAGGCTTTGGTGAGCAACTTGAACCTATAGAGGGACGTTCTAGCTAGGGTCTTCGAAGAAGCCATACCTGTGGGGATGACCTGCTTAAAGAGAGAAGCTCAAGAGCCACAACTCAAGATATCATTGTCTCTAGATCTTGAGAGAGAGCTACAACCATTGGCAAAAAATCCAACCAAAGCACATAGGACTAGGGAAAGAGTGTCAATCAGGGCTAGGAGTTGGCAGACATGAAGTTGGAGTCTGCTAAGCCTCAAGAGATGATGAGAAGGCCCACAACACAACCTCACATGCAATCCATATATTGCGAAGGAGATCACCTTCCAACCAAGTGCCTAGATCCTATATCAAGATCATGTGCTAATTATGGTAGGTTTTGCCAAATTTCGATGCATTGCAGATTGCCAAGATGATTCCCATACTTGAAATTGTACAATCAACTATATTACCTAGGGAATAGGCCACTAAACTTCAAAATGGGAGCCCCATTAGCTCTCAAACACCCAATGACTCAAAGCCAGCTGCTCTTAGGATGGACATCAACCACAAAGGGATAACTAAACCACCTGGACAATTGTGACCCATCCACCAAGAAACACTCTCATATATTACATAGAGGAGTCGAATGAGGATGAAGTGTATGCAAACCCTTACATTATCTTGATAGATTTCATATCAGTGCTGTGAGTGATGGCATTAGGCAGGGGAAGAGGTAGAGGTCTAGGAGGACAGAACCAAGAACCCATTGCATGCTGGACTTGTGGTCACCTACGGCATATCTCATTTCACTGCCTTGAAAGAGAGCAAGCTAATCAAGATAAGGCCGACTTGAGGTGTCCAAAGTGTGGGACCACACACTTGTATGCGAAGCTCAGGTAAGTTACTCATGAATATATGTGCATCATGTGGGTTCAAAATAAGGCATTTTCAAATTACCATGTTTATATATATTTTACATACAAAAGGGTGTAATATGAAGGGATTGTTTACAGATTGAATAGAAAAAGATAATATTTTATTCATAAAAATTTCACAAATAAGGATATTTATAAGTAGCACTTGAATGCACATGATATAGAGGATATATACTTATAGTAACTTTATCGAGACGCTGAGTACTCTAGGCAAAAAATATCCACTTGTTTGGTAATCATGCCATCCATACCATTGGGGCTGCTCGGAGTTGAGACACATGATGGTGAGGTCACATTGACTCCTATTGAATTTTATGACCTGAGCATAAACTAAGCAGGCCGATATTTCATTATCCAAAACTATGGACCTTGATACAACTTCAATAGGAAAGGTAGAGCCGTAAACAACATATTGGGGAATATGGGAATTTCCCATAATTTTGGGACACGTGGTCAAATCTTTGGATTTGTCATAACTTGAACACTATAACTCCAAATGGAGCACTCTATAGCTCAATAGATTCCATTTTTCAAGTGCTTTCCAATGATATGTCATATCATATGATTTTGAGAAACTTATGGGCATGTTATCCGAGTGCCACCTTTTTAGTATTCAAAAAATGGGAATTGGGAGATTCCCAAACTCACTAATATTGTGTTCGTAGAAGAAGGACAAAGAGGAATGGGACAAAGGTTATGTTCAAGATAGACAGTACCACCACATTACCCAAGGGGAATCAAGTCACAGACGCAAAAGTGAGAAACATATCCTCATAAGATAGCAAAAAAGGGGAGTGCCAAGATTGGGAAGTATCCCGACTCGAGGCACCAATTGAAAGTAGTATATAGGGTCAAGGAGTGGGTGAAAGAAGCCCAAGAGCACCTAAAGAATGTTGAACCCATCATTGAAGGCAAAATAGATGAGCTCTCTAACATGAATATACCACTCTCACCTACACGAGTAAGATCGACATATGCATTTGCACCCCGTACGGCACCACATAAACATATTCTACACATCACAAGAAGGTAGATCACAATCGAAATCACTCGCAAAAGAACGTAGAACTAGATAATAAGCAAGTGGTTGGCTATTTGCTCAAGAAATTGATATCAACCCCTATGACTATACCTCTAGAAGAGCTTCTTAGGCAGAACCTAATGCTATGGAAAGTGTTGAAGCAGTGGGTAGAAGGACTTGACGATGAGCTTGGACCCATCGACTTGCTTGACCATGACACAACAATGCATATACCTAGCTTAACCCTAAACTCAATGCCTAAGTTTTTGCACGTAAATGATTTTTGAAAATGCATAAAAATACACACGCAGATATGGGAAAGCCACAAGAAAGGAAATCGTAGATATGGGAGCAGGAGTAAGTGAGCTCAGCCATGTAGTTGTACATGTAGTCATGTAGGCCTAGGGTAACCCACTTGTGGAGACTGCATGGTTTAATGCCACACTGGTTAATGGAATGAAGGTTAGACCAATTGGAGTACTAAAAGATTTTCCCTTGAGGGTAGTAGGAGTTCACTTTTGAGTTCACTTTATAGTCATGAAGGGAGTGGACTATGACATCCTACTAGGCTGACCCTAGATGGAAAATGCACGAGTGATAAAAGATTGGGGTAATAGTGTAGTATTCCTAGGCATTAGATTGGAATTTATAAGAGTCGAGATGGACACCTACAAGACCATGCTAGTTCACCTAGATGCCATCTCTGTTATCTTGAAAGGAGACTCACAAGTCAGAAATTCCTACGGGCTACTAACGAAGTATATCCCTTGCCTGGAGGATGAGTGGGATTAGATGCATTTTCTAGCCACCAATCAATCTAACATTCTTAGATGACAAGGAATATTATAAGTAGGCTACAAGGAGAGCCAATGAGTCTCACGAAGCCACACCATGTGAGCTGCCAAAAGAGTAGGTCCACACCATTAATACTAATGTGCATGATGGCCAAGAGCTCTACGAGTTGACCAACATCACTTTCTCATTTCCATGTTTTATCTAACAAATTCCAACTCTAGGGGATTCTTGAACCCAAACGCCGATCTCAAACCCCTAAAGGACCTCATGGAGGAGCCAAAGTGGTAATGGACCAAAGTGCATGACTTGAACCTATTGTATAATTGGGCACTAATCACAAACGAGAAGAAGGCTGAGAGTGGAAGCCTAGGAAATAACAAGCAATCAAAATATGATGATTCAAATGATGAGTACAAAGATTGCTACTCTACAAATGAAGAAAGTGAGAAAGAGGCGGAGAGAATAGAGTATGATATAGATGGCCAAGTGATTGAACATATATGAGTAGACTCTAGGCCATGAAAATCCAACATCTTAAGGATTGAAAGAGGAGTCATTACAACTAAATATGACTATACTTGGTTGGACCATCTAGGTATAATACACTATAAGCAAGCTGGATTCGTTCAACCTAGTAATACACCACTCTTTAGAACAGAATTAGCCTCAAAGCTCAGAGACCACTAGGAAAAACTCCTTCTTCTCTCAAAGTTTGTGAGTTTAACTTTGAGTTAGAAGTCAGGTTTGAAAGAGATCTGGACCACCCAAGACCAAATGCGCCAAAGAACACCTGCCAATCCACCTAAGGCACAGGTGGTTGAAGAAAGAAAAGAGGAGGTAGTCAAAGGGGCCAGAAATCGAAGAGTGAAGGAATGTAATACTTCCACATAATTAAAAGTTAGTTGGTTAGTTTGAAAGTTAGTCAATTAATCAGTTAGTAAGGTTACTAACTAAAGTAAAAACTAACTAATGTTAATAACTAATAATTTTTATTTAATTAAAAATATAAAAGAACTGAGAGTCGTAACCTGATATTTTTTCCAATTTGACAAGGACCATAGGCACCCATCATAGAACTCATAACACGAACGAGAGTTATGAGCCATATTATTCATTAATGTTAATGTGTATAATATGGATGGTCCAAAAATACTAAAATTTTGGACAAAACTAGCATAATTTAGATAATATAGATATTATTTATTGTAAATATCCTAAAAAGATATGGAAATTTCTAGAACATGATATCACGTAAGAAAAGCAAGTGGCTTTTTCAGCCAGTTTTAAAGACTTAATGAAAAAAAGAAAGGATTGGTGAAATCGTGTGCATTGCGATCGTAGTTTACAGGCAGTAAACCGCACTTGAAACAAGGAGAAGGAGTGATCTGGGAGATTTCTAATCAAGTGTCTTAGGGTTTTACCCCCCTTTCGGAGCCAACGAAACTATCAGATTTGTCATTTGAGCATTAGACTACATCTTAGAAGTTTCAGATTGCTGATTTTTCCAAGATCCCCTTCATAAAGAGTTCTTCTTCTTAACCAAAACCCTTCTTCTCTTGTTTAGCTATAAATATGAGGCATGGGGAGCAGTTAAATAGGCACAAGGAGACCCCGAGAGGCTTTGAGAGAGAGGTAGAGTGAGGGAGGTAGAAGGATACCCCTCCAAGAGGTTGCAAGAAGGAGTTTGAGAGAGAGAGAGAGAGAGAGAGAGAGAGAGAGAGAGAGAGAGAGAGAGAGAAGAGAGAGAGAGAGAGAGAGAGAGAGAGAGGAGCTACCTTGAGAGGTTGTGAGGGAGAGAGTTAGCTCAATTCTTTCCCTGTCTTAGTCTTTGACTAGGCCATCTCTTCCAACTCAAATTTATTCCACCTTCCCTATCTCTTCAACACACTTGGGCATAATGGCTCCAAAGCGACGAGGTGAAAAGACGATGGGAGCCACCGCAATCGGTTAAGGAACTGGTATTGCCAGAGATACAAGAGTACGCAAGGTTGTCGGAGTTGCCACTACCAATGGAACATTAGGTGTGGTGAACGCAAGCATGAGAAAAGATGAAATTTTCAATATTGTCATGCCAAACTAGGTTATTATTTTGCCACATAAAATAACTACATAAAATATTAGCTTCTATATTTTACACTTACATGAATTGGCAGTTTCATTTAGAAAGCATACTAGTACATGCATAAACAATTAGTGGCTATGATTTATAGTTAGATTAAATGAGTTTCTTAATCATGGAATCATGATGGAAATAGTTACAAGAGGTTATTGCACATATGACTTTATGCTCACTCGAGATTAGTAAAATAACTTGATATAATTATTGTCAAACATGACAAGGTTAATTGTTGAATAACACTTAAAAAGTAAAACTCTATTTAAAGGATCTGTAAGTCATCTCATTATGTTATTGGCACAATATATTTCTTTAAGAAATTTCACTTATGTTGGGTAAGATAGCCGAAATGGGAAATTGATGCCTTGCTTAACATGTTGTAAGAGATGTACTCAACACTTCTTTATGGAAAGGAGAATTCTCATTAGAATGTAAGGTTACCTTAGGATAAGGTCTACCTTGGCTATGGAAGCTGTGAATTGCACGATGGTGTGATTTTCATTGCATCATTTGATATACGTTTGAAAGGATTGTTTGTGTTTGCTAGAAACTAGATCTTTGATTGAAAATATTAATAAACATGATAAAAGGAAGGATTGCACTAGGCTACTCACAAGCTAGCTGTGAGACCCTACTCCAAGGGGATCATGATAATCGCTTTATAAGTCTTAGATCGGCTTCATTAGTCCGTAGGGACAGTCTCGAGCAGTAGGGAATGTGGGTGCCACGAGGGACTCTTGCTGTAAATCCTGCATTGTTCCTAGAATCTGATGAGCCCCTTCATGACCCAAGATGGGATCGTGGAACCCTAAATACCAGTTACAAGGGTGGAATCTTGATGGGCAGAATACCCTCGTGAAATTTTGTGTATCTTTTGCAGGGTCAGAAAGATGAAAATTGTAATAAGCTTCCAATATAATAAAGAAGTTTGTTTTATTTAAGGATTTTTTGAATTTTATACATATCTCTGAGATAAATTATGTGAAGAAACATGTGATTTAATTGAATAATTACCGAAGCTAGTTGTATATGTTCTAATAAATGTATTATAGGTAAATAAAAAACTAAAGATGATTCTGTCATCAAAGGAAAGCAGGTGGGTGTAACCCCTGACAGGTCCTCCAATGGTAGGGTGGTCCCGGCTAGCTAGAAGCCTTTCTAAATTGGCAACATAGAATATGAAGACGATAAATTGACCAAGTAGTCATAAGGTAGAAGCGACTTACAATGTTTTAGGGGGGGTGGAATGGGATTTTCCTTATGGAGGAGGGTCGACGTACTGCACTCCCCTCTGTCTCCCATTCTCTTTGAACCAAGTGCAATGGCAAGTCCGCTTTAGATCAAGTAATCCTGTAGAAGTGGAAACTTGAAATTATTGATGCTAGTTGGCTGCTAGGGGACCCATGTGATTTTAGGAACTCGAAAATTCATGTCAATCCTAGTGGGTTCAGCTCGAACACTTCCATTGTGATGTAAACTCAGTGGGATCCAATTTACAAACCTCGTGATACTCCGAGGGAGTGCCCGGGTGGCATCATTTGGAAAACCTATTAATGGACTACATAAAGGTGTACCTTGGAATGAGCCTAGCGGAAACCTCATAATTGGTATCAAAGCGCACGTTAGTATAGAATAAGAGGTAAACTTAAGAATACTTTGGGATGGTAAACATGGCCTAGGACATGTTTTCCTATCTTTGTTAATGTATGTTTTTGAATTATGGAAGAATAATGAATCTTGGAAACAATTCTTGATATTCCGAGTAATGCTTATGTCAACTATGGAGTCATCCAATTTTTCCTGGAGAATTGAGATGATGTGGGTATTATATCAGTTGTACAACCCCTCACCTCTATATCATGAGAGACAGTGGATGATTAGTGAGAGATACTGCTATATTGATGCAAAGCCATCTAGCTTATCTTCAAAATAATTTGAAAAGGGTAAAATGGATGGAAGATCTTAAAGTTGTCGAGATCTATCTATTTTATAAAGCCAGTGTAAACTCCACCCTATATACTAGAGACAAGAAGATCAAACTAAACTAGTATATCTATGAGGAAGTTACGAAGATCCTTCCAGTTGACATAGTAAAAATTGTAGGTTACTCTAGCCGCCACAACTAATAAAAGGACAGATTTCTTGAACTCCCTAAAAAATATAGATTCCTAGATATCTACTCTCTGAATCCAAGTTACTTCATAAATGATGCATCAGATTGTGATGCTTAGATTGTAGTAGGGAATCCTTTTCTGGAAGAAAATAAAATGAGCTTGTGAGCTATCGGAATAATGTATTTTTTTAAATCTGATTACCTTATACATTCGTTGTAATAAAGATTGATTGATACTTTATCAATCATAGAAATAATGGAACTTTATTTTCCCTTGAAATCTCTGAAATTGCAATTTAACTTTAGCAATGGAAAAAGAGTTTCAATTGAAATTGTTTCAATAAATTAAGTGATAAATAATTTGAGTATCAAAATCTAATATTAAGGCTATATAAATTTTGTAAAGTTTAACTAAGGAATTGTTAAAATTTTCCAAAAATTTCTCATCCACAATAATTCCCAACAAAGCTCAAGAGAAAAGGAATGTTTTGAAGCAACTCAAACCTACGGAATTTGACGAGAAAGGCAAGAATGTGAAAGTTGATGTGGAAATTTGGATCAAATCCATGGAAGATTATTGTATTACTACTAAAACTGTCCCATCCAACCAAGCCATGATAGCTAAGCTAAAATTAATTGGTGAAGCTCAACTTTGGTGGAATTAGTAGTGCTGCCGAGATCAAGGTATCCCTGAAAATACCATTGCTTGGGATTTGTCGAAAGAAGTTGTAAGAGGAAGATATTTACCTCCATCTTATCGCACCTAGAAGATGAATGAGTTCTTTAATTTGAAGCAAATGGGATTGACCTTGGAAGCATATTAGTCCAAGTTTGTTTCACTTCTTAAGTATGCACCCTCCTCCATGGATACTGCTGAACAAGTGTCCAAGTTCTAAAATGGGCTAAATTCTCGTCTGAACACTTGTTTGGAATCAATGCACCCAATAGACCTCCAAGATGCTTTGATTTGAGGTGCTCCTATTGTGCGAGAAGTACAATTAAAACCTAACAATAATAAGTTCTAGAGACACAATAACTAGAACAAAGTGGGATTAGAAGGACAAGCAAAAAAAACCCAAGGCCAATTTTACCAAGGTCAAAAGAAAAAGGAAAAATCCAATGCAATTAGAAATTTTGTTCCTACCCAAGGAAACAATGATAGTATTAGGTGCTTTGACTGTGCAATGAGCTAGGACATTTTGGGAGAGATTGTCCAAAAGTTGGTGGAAACCATCGCGAAGGCCAATTTTGAGGTCAAGAAAGAGCTGCCTAAGGCCGTGGTCAAGTAGCTATGGCAAGAGGAAGAACATCAAATATTAACCTAAAAGAGACTAATAGGAAGGAAGACCCCACTATGGAAAAAGATATTGAAAGAGCAAGTGTTCATGGTGCATTCCATAGGAAATGTCCAAATTGTCAATATTCAGTAATACAGACACCAACTAGTCACCAAGGTAAATTAATTAAAGTTTTGATTGACTGTGGAAGTGCACACTCATTTATTTTACCCAAGTGTGCTAAGAAGTTAGGAATAAATACAATAAATGCATCAAATCTGCTTGTGGAATTAGCAAATGGAAAGGAAGTACTTTCTACATAGCGAACTGCGAAGATACAGTTTAACCCAGGAGAAAACCTTTCAAGTATGAGGTTTAGAGTAACGAACTTAGGAGCTTATGAATGTTTACTAGGAATGGGTTGGCTAATTCCCAATGATGCTCATATCCATTGTGGAAAGGGTCAAGTTACATTTAAGAATTTGAATGGTAAAATAGCAACTACACAAGGTGAAACAGAGAAACCTAAAGGTCAATTAGCAAAAGCTTCTCAAGTTGTGAAAGGCTTGAAGAAATGATTACATGTTTACTTGATCAAGCTTAACAAGGTAAATCAAGATGGTCAGACAGAAGAAGCACCATCTTGGTTAAAAGAGTACACTAACATATTCCTTGAGTTACCTTTGGAAAGTGAAGTTGATCATGAGATCAAACTTGTTCCAGGAGCTGCTCCAGTGGCAAAGAGACCTTACAAAATGTCTATTCCTAAAGCCATCGAACTAAAAGAGCAACTCAAACAACTACTAGAACAAGGGTATATTTGGCCAAGTATTTCACCATGGGGAGCCCCAATATTATTCCAAAAGAAGAAAGATGGAACTCTCCGTCTTTGTATTGACTACTGTGGGCTAAACCAGGTAACAATAAAGAATAAATTTGATCTGGAGGATAGAGGAGCTTCTTGATCATCTATAAGAAGAAAGATAGAACTCTCTATCTTTATATTAACTACCGAGGGCTAAACTAGGTAACAATTAAGAATAAATACTCGATCTCGAGGATAGATGATCTTCTTGATCATCTACAAGGAGCAATAATATTTTCTAAGATCAATTTTTGGTCAGGATATTATCAGATCAGAGTCAAGGATGAAGATATTCCTAAAACCGCCTTCAACACAAGATACGGTCATTTCAAATTCATTGTGATGTTATTTGGATTGACAAATGCCCCAACTAGCTTCAATAGGTTGATGTTGGACATTTTCAAACCTCATCTTGATGACTTTGTTCTTGTATTCTTTGATGACGTCCTAACTTATTCTATGGAGGAAGAAGATCATGAACCACATCTTTGCATTGTCCTGTAGACAATGAGAACACACAAGTTGTATGCCAAGAAGAAGAAGTGTGTCTTCTTCAAAAGAAATATTGAATACTTGGGATTCATAATGTCTACTGAAAATTAGTGTAATATTTCCGTTGAAAAATATTACTAGTCCGAATTTCCCATAAAAAGGTCAATTTTGGCATTAGAGTTACTGGCAATGCAATCATGACCTCCCCATTGGCAAATCCGGACCGAGGTTCAAAAACCAGCATAACCGTAGGTGAACTCCCTCTTGGGAGGAGGTCAAGAGGATAATGATGGGATTATTGCAAAATTTTTTATTTACCTTCCCCCAGCCGATGCGTGGTTGAGGGAAGGGGATGGGCTATTATGGGCAACTGAGGAGGTGGAAGGGAAGAAGCCATGCGAGGGGCCACGTAGGGCGGAGGTCCTCTCTTCCCCCAAACTATAAAAACCCCCCCTTGGGAGGGGGGTAGGGGAGGTGTAAAAGAGGAGATTGCACCACACTGTGGAGGCATTGAAGCGGCCGTTGTGCTGTATGGAGGAGGAAGGAGCTGCTATAGTCCATGGAGCCACCGTGCAGTTTAGAACGCCGTCGTCGAGGCCTAAGGCCGCTGCTGCCATCGCCAAAAGCTGGCATCAAGCCTCCAAGTCGCCGTCTCCACACCACCACGTGCTGCCCACAAGGTTCTTAGAAGCTTCTAAGGGGGCTTCTCTAAGCCCCCTTCCCATTGCATTCCCCACAAGCAATTATTAATCCCAGTTTTAAAAGCCCCCCTTCCCATGGATTCCCCATAAAGCTCATTTTATCCCCAGAATTTAAGGCCCCTTCATATTGGATTTCCGCAAGTTCATTTCACCTCCGAGATTTTTAAGTCCCCTTCCCTTTGGATCCCACACAAGCCATTCCCTAGGCTGGTTTTAAAGCCCTTCCCTTTAGATCCTCAATAAGCCCATTCGGGGCTTTGAAGCAAAGGAAGCTACTAAGGCCTTCCAAAGCCAAATCCCGCAAGTCAGAACTTTGGTCAAGGAAGCCATACCTCAAAGGGAATTGCGCGTATGAGGAAGACGGACCAAGACCATAAGACTGTGAGCCAAGGCAAGAATCTCGAAATCCACGAAGGCTAACCAAAAGTCGAATCCACGATGGCCCCTAAAAAGTCACAAGGCACAACCACAGGAGGATCATCTCCCAATATTCATGTGGATATTTCACCAAACCCACAAGTCCAGGTTTTCTTCCTATTTTTGATTTACGTCAAAGTATTGCAATTATGCATGGTTATTTCATGGAATTAGGATGCACTTATGCTTGTCAAACCCACCTAGTTTGATGTGAATGAATTACATTGGCTATTTTTAAAAGAAGTAACTCACGATTGAAGATTGGTCATTTGTATTTTTCAATGGAACAAACGAAAAAAGAACATAAGATACCCATGCATTCTTAGCAAGTTGTTTTTGTGCATTGCAAAGTAACGAATTTAGAAAAACTAATGACTATCATTACAACATCGAAATTATTATAGTACACCTTTGATTATGCACAGAAAGATTAAATAGCATGTCGCAATTCTAGACAAATCTTCTTCGTAATGATTCATTAAAAAGTCACTATCAACCATAGGAAAACTGCAAAGCATGGAAAGATTCTAAAGTTGCATGAAGTAGGTTAACTCTAGCTTCAATTGGCATAAATATCATTTAAACTGCGTAGTAACTAGGAAAGGTTGCATACTGCCCATTCATCGTACGAATAAATTCATTCAGAAACGTAGTTAGGGAAAGGCTGCATGGTTCGTTTTAGCATAAAACCCTAAAAGCTTAGTGGCATGAATCGTGAATACATGTTCTAGTAGGATCAATGAAAATTATTCCGTAACTTAACATACGCTTTGATCTTAACAAGAAAAGTTAGGGTTTGTAAATCTAATCATACGTAGATGCAATAAATCGTGTTATGCAACTAGTTTTTCCCCTCTTTGATCAAGACAATATCTTTAGAAATAGCTTGTCCTTGTTGTAAGACAAGTAAATTGGGCTACCCAAAACACCTAAACTGCAAAGGATTCGCTTAGGATGGTTAAATCGATACAATATACTCCAAGTGCTAACTAGGGTTTTAGCATATTAAGGACTTGACCTAGTCGCACTTATTGCCAAGTCGAAACTCTCATACCCTAAAGTCCTGCCCACATTCATGGAATGTAGGGACAATTGGACATACTTTCAAGAAATGAACTAGGGTTTCTGCCTTAAGGACCACTCGTTCAAAAGATAGAACTCGGATTGAGTTGGAACCCCTAGGACCAAACGATATCGGCCTAGTGCAATCAAGAATGGATTGGATATGAAGACACCCTAAAACCTATTTCTTATCTAATCATGATTTTGTGATTAGAAGACGTCGTTCGATGGGTGAAATAGTCCCATGGATTAGATGCGACACTTGTGCAACAAGTTGCAGCGTCGCATGATCTTGTGGTTTGATCACAAGAGAATGGCCAATTCCTCGGAATGAGATTGGCAGATTCTTGCGCAAGTTTATCTTGCAAGAGGATGAGTAGTTGTCCTGATATAGCACCTTTCTTGGGAAAAGTGACCAAGATAAGGGAATTAGATATTTGCTTGGAAGCAAAGGACCAATCAATCATCTGGAGCAACATATTTACTATTAAAAGAACTTAAGGTATTGGCTAAGTTGGGTTGATAGGGTAACGGCCCTAACCCAAGGACATAAGGGTTAACAAACAAACCCTTGGGGATCTTGCGTAGCCACAATTGATCCCGAAACGAATGCTGGATGCATTCGGAAAGAAGGATTCACTCCTTAGCAGTTGGCCAAATAACGACCACTAGAAATGATTGTGCTTGTAATAGTTTAGAGAGCACTGTTTGCTTTGTTTGGTCAAGGAACTAAAGGGTGAAAAGATATCTAATGCTTCAGGTTAAAGGCGTGAAGGGAGAGGCATCCTCAGTTACCCCCGACTATCTGTGTGACCCTAACCAAGGGGGTCATTAGCCGCACCGGAAACATGGACCGAACCCACCGCGTGAGGTCTTTTTGTTGAGCGCTACTTGGAGCAAGAGGACGCTTGGGTGCCAGGGGGGGCTCTGGCCATAAATCTCTCACCTTCCGGGTCCTGCACAAGAGGACAACGTGACTCGAGACTGGATCTTAACGCCAGCACACTAGTCTACGGGCGGAATCTTGGATTAGTAATCCTTGTGGATTGCTAGATAGCCTTTGGGTGGATTGTGGATAAGCCTGCAGGCCAGACTTTATGAATGCATTCCAAAGATAAAAATGATAACCTGTTGAAAGGGAACTTGTTTGACACTGCTTTTCTATGTCAAGTGCTAAGATTACGTGACGGAACCGGTGCCTAATGGGCTAATTAAGGAAGGTGCTTGATGCATGTCCAACTAAATGTGGTAGGTAATTAGACAACTAAAAAAACATGAGGAAAGTGCGGTGGATGTGGCCATGGGTCCGTCCTACGGATGGGTGGTCCCGGTTGGCTAGGAACTTTTCTCAATCATGATGGACAACAAGGAGATCTTCTCAAAGGAAACGAATAGCAAGGGCGCTGACCTAGAGTCTAGGTTATAATAATCCCGCTTTACGCTGTTTAAGGGAAACGGAATGGGACTATGCCTTATGGCTGGCAAGGAGGTCGAGCCTTGCATCCCTCCTATTTTCCATTCTCCTTGAACCATGTGCAACGTGAATCCCCTTCGGCCTTGGCGTTTCTACGTAAAGTAGTTCGCTTGGGGTTCGATGGTAGTTGCCGTTTAGGAAATGACCATTAGGGAAAACCCTGTTTCAGGTTGGTCCTAAGTGGGAATGGCTAGAATACTTTCGCTACGTGGTAGATGTGGAAAGTCCTAGATCGCAAACCCCGTGATATTCCAAGGGAGTGCCGGGTGGAGCTTTCTAGATCCCCTTTCCGATGGATTGCTAAGACGTGTCCTGAAGTGAACAGGTGGGCACGTTACAGTTGGTATCAGAGCAAACCAACGAAGGATTTGTTTTTATAAGAAATCTTAATAAGATGAAGTAAAGCAAATGTGGCCATTAAGGCCATTTCCTTACTTTCGATGCTGTCTTGCAGAATTATGAAGCATGGAACAGGTTCTTAGTGTTCCGAGTCATGTTTATGACCGCGATGCATTCTCTGGATTATTGAGAAAGGATCGATATGATGAGCATCCTAGACCATATTTAAAATCCATCACCTTTGTACATGGAATGGAGATCGACAGGTGACTCAGGAATCTACTATATAGCTGCCCATCGGTTTGCGTACCTTTGAACCAACCTTAAGAGGATCAAGTGGTTGGAGGACCTGAAGATCGTGAAGCTGTTCATTTTTGTGGAGGCTCACGTAAACTCAAATTTACATATTCAAGGCCAGAGGGTTGAGCTGAACTCATATGTATACAAGGAAGTGAGCCGCGTAATCCTCGCCGACAAGATCAAGGTGTTGGGACGCTACAAGAAGAATGGGTACCAAAGGAAAGGATACCCTAATCTACCGATGACTTATCGATTCCTGAAGATCCATGACCCGAAACCATACTATTATCCAGTTCACATAGCTAAATGTAATACAACATTATTCTCTCTGAAGTAAATGTAACAGTTGCTCTATCATCATAGGAATTATTGTACTCCAAAAGGGCTATGCCCACATAAATGGAATAAGACTTCTTTTTATCAATGTCTGTTCTGTCTATGAGAATTGATAAAAAGTTAAGTGACTAGGTTTCTTGGCTGAATTGGGTATGAAATAATAATCATAACGATTAGCGAGTTGTAATGTTAAAAAAAATAAAATCCTCTATTCAGGCACAACCCCATGTACAGATTCCCAGTTCGCCCCCTACATCAAGTACTGGCGTGATCCAGGAGAAGAAGTTTCTTCTCAAGCAGATCAAGCTGCCAGAATTTGACGGGAAAGGTAGGACTGTCCAAGCGGATGCTGAGATTTGGATTGAGTCCATGGAAGATTACTTTGAAGCAGCCGGTACTGCACCTGCCAATCAGGCTATGCTCACAAAGCTGAAGCTCACTAGCGAAGCCAGGCTTTGGTGGAAGCAATGGTATAGAGATCAGGGGATCTCGAAAGGATCCGTTACCTAGGAAAAGATAAAGAAAGCTATGCAAGGAAGATACTTACCACCTGCGTATCGCATGCAGAAAATGAATGAGTCCTATGAGCTGAAACAGCTAGGACTCACTCTTGATGCATACTACTCAAAATTTGTCTCACTTCTTAAGTATGTGCCACAGATGGACATGACATAGCCGGTGTCAAAATTTTGTGCTTGTTTAAACCCACCAGTGAATACCCACCTCGAATCTATGCGCCCACAGGATGCACTCATTCGAGTTGCGCCCATAATTTAGGAGGTGTAGGCTAGGCCAAGAAGTAACAAAACTTGGTCTTATAATAACCTGAATAGAGGAGCATATAGGCCCCAAGTGAAGAGAGTTCAAGGTCAAAACTGGAGACAAAGAAAGAAAGCAAGGACTAATAATGTCAACAACTTTGTCCCTACCCAAAGCAATGGCCAAAATCTCCATTGTTTCCACTGCAACGAGCTCGGTCATTTCAAGAGGCAATGTCCCAAGCTTGGCGGAGGACATTGTCAAGCACCTTTTCAAGGAACTGGCAGTGGTGAGGGAGCCGCCACACCCGAGACAGAGGAAGAACCGCCTGCATTGCCAACAAGGAAATGTGCGAAGAAGAAGATCCGACCATGGAAGCAGATTTTGAAAGGGCGACAGTCCATGCCGCTCTTCACAAGAAAGGCCCGAATCGCCAGTTTTCGGTGATTCAAACACCATTGGACTATCAAGGTAAAGGTTTCAAAACCTTGATTGATTGTGGCAATACACATTCCTTTATCTCACAAGCTTGTTCAAGAATATTAGGAATAGCCATAGTAGAAGCACCTACCTTGCTTGTGAAATTAGCAAATGGTCATGAGGTCACTTGTACCAGGCAAACTGCTAAGGTGGAATTCTTTTTGGGAGGAATGAAGACTTCCGTCGAATTTAGAGTCATGAACCTAGGTATCCATGAGTGTCTACTCGGAATGGATTGGATTAAACCTAATGATGCCCACTTCATTGTGGAAAGGGCCAAGTTTCCTTTCGAAACTCTAAAGGGGAATTGATCACAACTCAAGGTGAGGCTGGAAAGCCGAAAATTCAATTGGCCAAAGCATCTCGGATTATAAAGGGAGTTAGAAAGGGACTAGCTATCTACTTGATTAAGCTCAATAAGTTAGATCAGAAGCAAGAGTCTAGTGAAGAACCTTCATGGCTAAAGGAGTACGTGGACGTATTTCCTGAAGAGCTGACAGAACTCCCACCTCAGAGAGAAGTGGATCATGAGATCAAGCTAGTGCCAAGAGCTGCACCAATTGCAAAGAGACCTTATAAGATGTCCATCCCAGAAGCAATTGAGTTGAAGGAGCAACTCAAGCAACTGCTAGATCATGGCTACATCCGTTCTAGTAGTTCACCATGGGGAGCTCCAGTACTGTTCCAGAAAAAGAAAGATGGAATGCTTCCACTGTGTATTGATTATAGAAGGTTGAATCAATCAACTGTTAAGAACAAGTATCCTATTCCTAGAATAGATGAGCTTCTTGATCGTCTTCAGGGTACGAAGATCTTCTCCAAGATTGATCTCAGGTCTGGTTACTATCAGATAAGGATCAAGGAAGAAGATATCCCAAAGATGGCCCTCAACACAAGATATGGACAATTTGAGTTCCTAGTTATGTCATTTGGGCTCACGAATGCGTCTACCACCTTCAACAGGTTAATGTAGGATATCTTTAGGCCATATCTTGATGACTTCGTACTCGTCTTCTTTGACGATACCCTAGTCTATTCCAGACAAGAAGAAGATCATGAACCCCAGCTTCGCATTGTCCTTGAGACAATGAGGGCACACAAGCTCTATGCTAAGATGAAGAAGTGTGCATTCTTTAAGCGTTAGATTGAATATCTGGGATTCATTGTATCAGCAGAAGGAACCTCAATGGATCCGGCCAAAGTCAGAGATGTTCTAAGATGACCAATACCAACAACTGTCAAAGAAATACGCAGTTTTCTTGGATTGACAGGATGGTATAGGGTCTTCATTAAAAAATATGCTTCAATTGCAGCACCTCTAACGGACTTACTAAAGAAGCAAACATCCATTGCATGGTCAGCCGAACAAACCAGCTTTGATAGATTAAAGCAAAGTTTGGTATCAATACCTATACTGAAAATTTTGGGCCTCAGTAAGGAGTTCGAAGTAGTATGGATGCTAGCACGCTTGCCTTCGGATGTGTGCTCATGCAAGAAGGTAAACTTGTAGCATACTCTTCAAGGAAATTGAAGAGCCATGAGAAGAATTATGCTACCCATGATCTAGAACTATTAGCTGTCATCCATGCTCTAAAGCTTTGGAGACACTACTTGTTGGGTAATAAGTTTACTCTAGTGACTGATCATAAAAGTCTCAAGTGGATCTTTACCCAGAACGAGCTCAACATGAGGCAACATCGGTGGATTGAAGTGCTAGAGGAGTATGATTTTAAAATCAAATACCGACTGGTAAAGGAGAATGTAGTTGCTAATGCACTTAGTCGCAAGGCATTCCTTAATTCTCTAATCCTCCAAAATCCATCAACAACTAGATCTCTAGCCACATAGGTATCCATGCCAAACAACCCGATACTTGAGCTAGCTAAAGAAGAAGCTTGCCATGATCTAGCCTATCAAAAGATTCTAAGGGAGATCCCTATCAAGGATCAGGACCAAAAGCTACATGCTAAGTATCATGAATTGTCTATCAGTAGTGGACTTGTCTACTATAGAATGAGATTATGTATACCGGCAAGCGGCTAGACACTTAAGCAGAAGATACTATGGGAAGCTCATGATTCCCCTTTCTTAGGACATCCTGGCTATGCCAAGACTCTCAATGCAGTTAGGAAGAGCTACTATTGGGAGAGGCTTAAAGGTGACATTTTCAAATATGTCACTGAATGTTTGTCTGATCAACGTATCAAAGCCGAACATGTCAAAATGCCTGGAAAGTTGCAACCACTTGACATTCCCCAAATGAAATGGGAATTCATCAGTATGGACTTTGTTGTTGGCCTACCCCAAGTTCAGGGAGGATACAACTCCATCATGGTTATGGATAACATGCTTACTAAGGTTGCATACCTTATACCAGTTAAGACAAACTATAAAGCCTCAGACATTGCAAGGTTGTTTATCAAGGAGATATTCAAGCTACATGGGTTACCCAGAAGAATCATTAGTGATCGTGATTCTCTCTTCACATCACACTTCTAGAGAGCTATCTTTGAAGCCATTGGGACTCAAATCTGTTTTAGTATAGCCTACCATCCCCAAACTGATGTCAAACGGAGCAAGTCAATCAAGTCATCGAGGATATGCTAAGGGCATACTCCTACCGTGAACCAAAAAGGTGGATTCAATACTTGCCCTAGGTTGAGTTTGCCTACAATAATTCTTACCAACAAAGCATTCAGATGACCCCTTTTCAAGCATTGTATAGTCATGACTGTCAAAGTCCCCTAAAATTCTCAGATCCAACCTTGAGGGTTGAAGCTTCAAGGAAGATGTTGGAAGAGATGGATGACCAAGTAAAGTCAATAAGATAGGACATCCAGGCCGCCAAGGATAGACAGAAGACCTACACGGTTTTGAAGCGTCAAGATAGAACCTTCGAGGAAGGAGACATGGTCTTCATTCGCGTATGCCCAAAGAAGAATTCCCTATCCTTAGGAGATTGCAAGAAGCTAAGTCCAAGGTATTGTGGGCCATACAAGACCCTCAAATGCCTAGGACCTAATGCTTATAAACTGCAACTCACTGAGAACCTAAAGGTTCATAATGTATTCCATATCAGCTTACTGAAGAAGTATGTATCTAATCCTAACCATGTACTTGATGACCAACAAGTTGTAATGCCTAGCCAAGGAGTCCTTGAGCTACAGCCTGACAGGGTCCTAGATGTTAGGGAGATACAACTGAGATCCAAAACCTTGAGAGAATGCCTCGTCCAATGGAAAGATTATCCCGAGGAGGATGCCACTTGGATGGATGAAAGCACTCTCAACCATCAATATCCCTAGTTTATCTTGAGATGAGGACATCTTGATTCCTCAAAGGGGGAGAGAATGTAATATTTCCGTTGAAAAATATTACTAGTCTGACTTTCCACACCCCGTGTGAAACTCATGAAAATGTCAATTCCGGCATTGGAGTTATTAACAGTGCAATCTATAAACTGTATGCGAGGAATCATGACCTCCCCATTGGCGAATCAGGATCGAGGTTCAAAAACCCGCATAACCACAGGTAAACTCCCTCTTGGGAGGAGGTCAAGAGGATAATGATGGGATTATTGCAAATTTTTTTATTTACCTTCCCCCAGCCGATGTGTGGCTGAGGGAAGGGGATGGGCTATTATGGGCAACTGAGGAAGTGGAAGGGAAGAAGCCATGCGAGGGGCCACGTAGGGGGGAGGTCCTCTCTCCCCCCAGACTATAAAAACCCCCCTTTGGGAGGGGGGTAGGGGAGGTGTAAAAGAGGAGATTTCGCTAGACTGTGGAGGCATTGAAGCTGCCGTTGTGCTGCGTGGAGGAGGAAGGAGTTGCTGTAGTCCGTGGAGCCGTTGTGCAGTTCAGAACGTCGCCGCTTGAGGCCTGAGGCCGCCGCTACCATCGCCAAAAGCCACCACATCAAGCCTGCAAGTCGCCGTCTCCACACCGCCACGTGCTGCCTAGAAGCTTCTTAGAAGCTTCTAAGGGGGCTTCTCTAAGCCCCCTTCCCATTGCATTCCCCACAAGCAATTATTAACCCCGGTTTTAAAAGCCCCCCTTCCTGTGGATTCCCCATAAAGCCCATTTTATCCCCAGAATTTAAGGCCCCTTCATATTGGATCTCCGCAAGTTCATTTCACCCCCGGGATTTTTAAGTCCCCTTCCCTTTGGATCCCACACAAGCCATTCCCTAGGCTCGTTTTAAAGCCCTTCTCTTTAGATCCTCAATCAGCCCATCCCGGGCTTTGAAGCAAAGGAAGCTACTAAGGCCTCCCAAAGCCAAATTCCGCAAGTTGGAACTCTCATACCCTAAAATCTTGCCCACATTCATGGAATGTAGGGACAATTCAACGTACTTGCAACAAACAAACTAGGGTTTCTACCTTAAGTACCACTCGTTCAAAAGATGGAGCTCGGATTGAGTTTGAACCCCTAGGACCAAACAATGTCGGCCTAGTGCAATCGGGAATGGATTGAATATGAAGACACCCTAAACCCTGTTTCTTATCTAATCATGATTCCCTGATTAGAAGACGCCATTTGATGGGTGAAATAGTCCCATGGATTAGATGCGACACTTGTGCAACAAGTTGCAGCGTCGCATGATCTTGTGGTTTGATTACAAGAGAATGGCCAATTCCTCAGAATGAGATTGGCAGATTCTTGCGCAAGTTTATCTTGCAAGAGGATGAGTGGTCGTCCTGATATAGCACCTTTCTTGGGAAAAGTGACCAAGATAAGGGAACTAGATATTTGCTTGGAAGCAAAGGACCAATCAATAATCTCGAGCAACATATTTACTGTTAATAGAACTTAAGGTATTGGTTAAGTTGGGTTGATAGGGTAACAGTGTCGTCGCGTTAAGGGTTGAAGGTCTACCACCGGGGCTTTATTACAGAAGAGGAGTTTGGGATTCAAGGTTCAAGAAGGGAAAAAAGATTGGGGTTTAATAAGATCTGGGATTTAGAAATGATTTAAGTACGGAAGAAGAGTTCAAGCTTTTTCACTATGTACTTAGCTTACATGAACGGAAGAAATAAGTCTATCTTGATTACATCAAATGCCTCTGGATACATACATCATATCATAAAGGATATTTTTAGATTCTTAATTCAATTATTAATATCAAATGCAAGATCTAATGGCATTTATCTCAAGTACATAGATGGATTTCAACCCTTTGGAACAATTATTTTGTTGATAGATTCAAATGCATTCAAGATTTGGGCCAAAGATACATGAAATGAATTGAAGAAGCATAATTTTAGCTTCAGCCCTCTTTTAAAACAGAAAATTCCAGTCCATAATCAAGCTCAAAATGAGTGCATAAATTCAAGAAGGAGCACTTCTAATCATTAATGAACAATGCCCTGAAGAAAAGAGGACATTTCCTTCCATTACAACCACATAAATCCCATGTTTGCTCATAAAAATGGACCATAACTGTGGGATGGCCTGTTTATGACTGGTTATTTCAGCCCATAACAGCCCATATACCTTCAAAATCCTCACCCTTTGCTTGCCCCAAAGTCACTCAAGTACTTGGGTACAAGGTAGGCTTCATTGGACCAAGATTGAGGTAGACAAAATGAGAGAAGTCGTGCATAAGAGCAGGCTGAATACTTCTCTCTCAGATTTCCCTCTTTTATAGATTGTTTCAGCATGCATTTTTGTCAGACCAAAGGGGCAGAGAAGTGGAGCTCTCACCATGTTTACATCTTCAGTAGTAGTTGGGCATGTTGATCTTCAGTTTGCATGCTCCAAATCATGCACCATAGCTCCAGCTCTCTCCAGTTTGCTTCAAACTGTGCAGCCTGCATTTTGCGCCGAAAAATGCAGGCTACTCCCTGCTCAGACCCTGGTTACTTTTTAACCTACCCAGGTCACATGCTGGTCACTTAAGTCTATTACTTCAGGTCCCATGTGGACCTAGTGGACTTTTGGCAACTTTTGGCAATTTTCTTGGGTTCTGACCATATTTTTGCACTTGAATCAATGTGGTTTATCTTGCAGACTATCAACTACTTCCAATTGACCAAGTTGTAGGTTCCCATAAACGTATTTTTCATTAATATACATGGTATAACTGAAAATTATATGTTGGATACAAAAGAACTTGTGTAACTAAGTTGGTTATTGGATAACAATGTCTAAATTTTGTATGCAATTTCCTCATATAACTTCCAATGAAGTTCTTTTGTGTTCATAAGAATCCCATGATTTATATTATGAATAGTAAACTCTTTGACATTCACCCCCTCCTAACCTACACATCCTCCGGCATGTGCCATTTGATAAGATTACAGGTCAAGGAGGGTCTTCTTCTTCATCTTCATTCTCTAAGTCTTTTTCTTCCTGCATGTCTTCAAGTAGAGGGCTCATATCTAAGTCACCAAGTTCATAAGTTGAAGATTCTCTTCGTTTAAAGAGTTTGATTCGTTTCCCAGCTATTGGAATCTTAATCATGGTCGCATCCATTTCAGCCAAAGAGTAAGTAGTATTATTATGTACTACTTTTACAACATATGGTCCAAACCATCGCTTGGCTAACTTCCTATGAGCACTATATTGATTGTCCAGGCTGCTATCATAGATAAGAACCCAATCATTCTCTTGAATAGCTCTTGGACGGAGTCGATGATGCTTGTCAAACCTCTTCTTATTTTTTAATCTTGCTGTTTTTAACCTTCAATGGCTGTTTTGACATCTTCTGGACTTTTTTCAAGTTGCCTTATGCGTAAAGATAGCAATTCTTCTCTATTCATGTCTTCATCCCAAGGCAAGATACTCCATGTGACAATGGATTCCTCAATAGGCATAACAGGTGGCTGTCCATATATAAGTTCAGCTGGCATATATTCTGTCACTGAACTATGGGTAGTTCTATCAGCCCATAATGCGAATGGTAGCATTTTAGGCCATTCCCTCAACTTTCCTTTGCATGATTTTGCTAAAGGTTTAAGAATTGGTTGATGACCTTTTTCACTCTTACCATTGCCTTTAGGGTTGTAGGTTGAAGTAAGAGATAGTTTAATTCCCAATTGAGTAAAGAAATGGCGAGCCTCATCGGCATCCAATTCCCCTCTATCAGCACTTACTTTAGCAACACATCCATACCTGCAAAATACTTCTTCAAGTAAAAATCTACAAACAGCATGAGTGGACTTTGTTGTTAAGGTGTTTTCTTCCACTTGATTTGTGAGATCTTCTCTAGCAAGTACTAGATATCTCATGTTCTAAATTCTTGTAGGTATGGTTATTAAATCAATAACCCATCTATAGTGAATGGATAAAGGATAGGTAGGCTGAAGCCCATCTCTATGCTTTACCATAGAATACATTTGACAAACATGACAAGACTCAAAAAAATGCTCAATGTCTTTATACATGTTTTGCCACCAAAATTTCTCTTTTATTTTGGCAAAAGTGCCCCATATGCCTCTATGACCAACCAATAGGCTTTCATGAAATTCTTGCATGACCTATCTTTGTGTCTTTTTGTCTCCTAAGACTCGTACAGGCGCCCTTCCTTTCTTTTTCCCATGCCTCCAAAGGTAACCATCTTTAAGAAAAAAACCATAAGCTTTTCTCTTAATTCTTTTGAACTCTTCATTAGTCAAATCTTCCTTCTTTGTCATAGTGCTAAAAAATTGGCCAATTTTTAGCCAATCATTTGCATAATATTCTTCTTTAAAGTGTGAACAAACCATAGCAAAACATTGAATATGGTGTCTACTAGCTGTCCATTGTCATTCTTTGGTTGTTTCATCCTTCCTTGCTGATGTAACATTTGTTTTAGCAGCTGAACCTGTTGTACTTGCTGTAATTTTTGTTGTACCCGCATTTTTGATTGCTGAATCAATATTAGATTCAGCTATACTTGCTGTTTTCAGATTTGTACATGCATTAACAGCATCATTTATAAACTCTGATTCTTATTCATCCATCATTTCTTCTTTATCCATATATCTGGCACGTGAAAGCATGTTAGCAACTGGATTATCTCTACCTGCAACATGTTTCAAATCAGGATTTAAGGATTTAATATAGGCTATCCATCTTAGCATGGCTATGTCGGGAGTGAAACAGTTGGCGATCATGCCTAAGAGTGGAAGGCAATCTACCTCAACTATAACATGTGCGCCCATGAAGTATCCCTGTCACATTTTAATGCAATTACTACTCCCCAAAGTTCTCTTTTAATTTGAGCATACCTTCTTTGTCATTCATTAAGAATCTTTTCTCCAAAGTGGATTACATATCTGTTGCCTTCAAGGTCGTCTTGACCAGCTGCCCATCCTATTCCAATAGGACTGGTGTCCACTGTGAGTATAATGGGCTGTCCATTAAAGTAGTTAGCCCTCTTTAAAGTGGGGGCTGAAATCAGCATTTTCTTGAGTTTTCGAATAGCCCGAGTGTGTTCTTTTTCCCATAGAAACCTTTGGCCCTTTCTTAGAAGCTGATAAAGACTTTTAGCAACATGGGCAAAATGAGGTATCCAAATAAGGTAGAAGACACATGCACCAAGAAATATTCTCACCTCTGAAACATTTGTACATTCTTCCTGCATTTTGCCGATAGCATTTATTTTGGATGGAGAAGGCTTTCGCCCATATGGACCACACATATGTCCGACCACAAGGACTTCTTCGACTCCAAAAACAAATTTAGCTCCTGAAAGAGTAAGATGGACTTCTTCTAATTTAGACAAGATTTGAGCACAATCATTAATATGATCAGCAACAAACTTTCGATATCCAAGTTCATTGAGTTCTTCATTTTTCTCATGAACTTCACATCCTTTGATTGGAACATCATCAAGAAAAGAAAGAGTCAATTGAGGAATATAATCCCTCAATACTTTATGCATAGCATTCATCATGTGAGCTATTGAATTCGTAGCCCCTTGAGGTAGAGTACACATTCGGACTAGGCCAAGAGGCGTCTTCATTGTGGTAATGTCACAGCTTTCTAGAGCAAGCTGAAATTGATCGTAGCCAAAATATAAATCACCCATGGAATAGATTTCCCTACCTGCAAAAGCTTCAGCAAACTCATCCACAATTGGTCCTGATCCAACATTTCTAATAGTGACTTTATTGACAGGTTGTAAATCTTGTAAAGATCCATTCTTCTTAGGAACGGTAAACCATCAGTTGGAATATGGAGCTAAAGATGGATCCAATATTCGCATTTTTATCTTTTCATTTAGAAGTTCCAATAACTTAGGCAAATGAGCCCTTGGAACCGGAATTGGTTTAAGATTCCAAGGAACGTGGGACCGTAAAAATTACCATTTGTGCCACAATGCTTGGATCCACACAGCCAATTTCATGTGGCTGAAATGAAAAGACTTTACCATGGTTCTTTAAATCTGCATGAAGATTTTCTTTTCAACCAGTAAGAGGAAAGAGTCTTCACCAATTTTCAGCTTTTGTAGACTTTCTGCTGTAAATCGGTGACCAATATCTTTAGGATCATGAAGGCTTGGTTGTTTGGATACCCTTTTTGCCAGTCCTTCGCTTTCAGGCAGTAGAGGAATAGCTACCGGCTTGACCTTCTTATCAACTGTTTTATACTTTGTTTCTACTCTTACTTCATCCCTGTTTGGCTGTCCAAAAGCTTCATAATCTGTAAATTCTTGAATTATGTCATACATATCCAATGTACATACCTGTATAAACTGATTTTCAGCTTGATTTTCTGCATGAACGGTTGTATAAATTTCAGCCATTGTATCATTATAATTCAGCCCATAAAATAGTCCTGAAATTTCTTCATCTTTAGGTAAAACATCAATTTGCTTCAGCTCTTGCTCCATATGACTCAAATACTTTCTTTCAGCCCTGTTCATGGCTGAAAACTGTTTATAACAGCCCAATGAAAGGTGAGAAGGATCGAAGCTTGCAGACGAGCTATGGCGGGAGAGCAAGAGCAAGAAAGAGAGAGACAAGAAATGGGAACTCCAACAGTCACAATGTGTGACCGGGCCTTCCTTTATTTACTAGTCACTAAAAAATGAATGTAAAGAATAAAGTGACGTGACGGGCGCCCGCCACCTGCAGTGTGCAGTGGCGGGTACTGTCAGTGTAGTAATAAACGGGGCGGCATGGCAGAGGCGCCTTTACCCCAACAACCTCCCACTTAAAGGCGAATCTGCCCCAGTGAGAGAGAAAGAAAAGAAAAAGACAATACAACTGTACATAGGTACAAGGGATGAGGAAAGGCAATATCTCATCCAATGCCCATCAATCTCCTGAGGAAGGCAAAGCGCTCAGTAGTGAGGCTTTTCGTGAGAAGATCTGCAGGATTCTTGTTAGTGGAGATCTTGACAAGGTCAACAGACTTGTCCTCCACGACACCACGTATGAAGTGATACCTCACCTCAATGTGTTTTGTCTTCGCATGAAAGACCGGATTCTTAGCCAATTGAATGGCACTCATAGAATCCGAATGCAGTGTAGGTATAGCATCAATCCCAAGGTCAGCAACTAGACGGCCTAGCCATATGGCCTCCTTGCAAGCCTTAGTGGCTGCAACATACTCGGCCTCAGTGGTAGACAAAGCCGTACACTTCTGAACCCTGGACATCCAAGAGACAGCACCTCCAGCATAGGTGAATACATAGCCAGAAGTGGACTTCCTACGATCTACATGTCCTGCATAATCGGAGTCAGTATACCCCATGACCCCTATATCCTGGCTGCCATAGCAAATACACATATCTGTTGTGCCCTTCAGGTACCTCATGATACCCTTCACGGCATCCCAATGTTTCCTACCAGGTGTAGCCATATAGCGTGCCACAACACCAACTACAAAGGAAATATCTAGACGAGTGGCTATCATGGCATACATCAAACTGCCCACGACTAAAGCATAAGGGATCTGGGCCATCTCGTCCCTCTGCTCATCTGTCTGTGGACAATCGGCCTGTGATACCTTCACATAAGAAGGAAATGGACAGCCAAGCGGAAGCACTCAAGGACTTTATGAATATACTCCCTCTGTGACAAGTAGAGGAGTCCCTGATGCCTGTCGTGTCTAATGCGCATACCAAGTATGTGAGAGGCCTGTCCCAAATCCTTCATCTCAAAGCTCTTCTTCAGCCGAGATTTAAGAGCATCTAGCTCATCATGAGCTTTCCCTGCTATTAGCATATCATCCACATAGAGTACCAAAATAAGTAGTGAACCATCACGCGCTTTCTTCGTGTAAAGACATGGATCCATAGCACTCCTCCTGTAGCCTTGTGACTGCATAAAGGTATCAAACTTATGATACCATTCCCTAGGTGCCTGCTTCAAGCCATAAAGGCTTTTCTTCAACTTGCACACTAGGTGCTCCCTGCCAGGTTCTGCAAAGCCCTTAGGCTGCTCCATATAGATCTCATCATGCAAGTCTCCATGTAAGAAAGCCGTCTTGACATCCATCTGATATAGATCTAAGTCAAGCTGAGCAACCAAAGCCAAGACCAAGCGCAGGGTGGTCATCTTAACCACAGGAGAAAAGACCTCATCAAAGTCTACACCATGCTCCTGCTTAAAACCCTTTGCTACCAATCTAGCCTTGTATGTCGGCTTGGGGTGTCCAGGGGTACTTTTCAACTTGTACATCCACTTGCATGGCAAAGCATTCTTGCCCTTAGGCAAGGCAACCAAATCCCAAGTCTCATTCTTATGCAAGGAGTCGATCTCAGACTGCATAGCCCTCTCCCAGGAGTGACTGTCACCCCTGCGCATAGCCTCATCATAAGTGAAAGGCTCTCCTGCATCTCTAACCAAAATATAATGCATAGAGGGCTGAAATCTATCAGGTGGATGTCTGTCTCTAGCAGACCGTCTCATTGCAGGCTCTGTTGCCTGCCCAACTGCCTGTCCAACACCCTGACCATGAGCATCTGCTGTAGCTGTAGGCTGTCCAAGTGGCTGTGCAGGAGCTCTAGGCTCCTCCTGAAAGATCAGTCTGCAGATCTCAACCACTTTCTGAGGCTGCCTGTGCATCTTGTCTTCATGGAAGACTACATCATGGCTGCGTACTATTTTCCGCGCCTGCGGATCCCATAGGCGATAGCCCATTTCTCCTGAATCACCATAACCAAGAAAGATGCATTTAATGCTCTTCGGATCCAATTTACTCCTCTTGTCCTTGGGCACATGGCAGAATGCCTCATATCCGAAGACACGAAGATGCGCATAAGAGGGTGGCTTACCAGCCCAAACTTCCTCTGCAACCTAGAAATCTAATCCACTAGAAGGCGATCGGTTTATTACATGCACTGCCGTACTAACTGCCTCAGCCCAAAAGCTCTGTGGTAGGCCTACATGGCTAAGCATAGAGCGGACACGCTCCTGAATAGTCCTGTTCATGCGCTTAGCCAAACCATTCTGGGCGGGGGTGTAAGGGGCGGTCAACTGACGCTTAATACCCCTGTCATCACAAAACTGCTCAAAAGCACGTGAGACATATTCTCCCCCATTGTCAGTCTTAAGGCATTTCAGCCTATACCCAGTCTAGTTCTCAACAAGAGCAAGCCAACACTGAAAGACTGCCAAGACATCGAACTTTTGATTTATGGAATAAGCCCACACTTTCCTAGAAAAATCATCAATGAAGGTAACAAAGTACTTCACGCCACCCATAGACATACAGGGCATGGGCCCACAAACATCTGAATGCACCAAAGCCAAGGGCTCACTCATGCATGGCCTACCCGATTTCTTATGCGTAGACCTATTGTGCTTACCATAAAGACAATGATCACACGAGTCAAAACGTGCATAGTCCAAAGGCGGAAGATACTGCAAACCAGATAACATTTTAATTTCCTTCAAAGACATATGCCCCAAATGGGCATGCCAAAGTGATACATGTGGGATAGAGCCCACTGCCAAAACATGGTCTACAGAAGACCCAAATACAACAAGAGGATAGAGGCTGCCAGCCTTGGTGCCTCTAGCAAGCACAAGTTTTCCTTTGGTAATCTTCCAGGCAGAACCCCCAAAATAGACATGAAACCCTACATCATCCAACTATCCTGCAGACATAAGACTGCGCGCAAGCGCAGGTACATGACGTACATCCCTGAGCAAAAAGGAATTGCCAGTGGAAAACTGCAACTGAATATCTCCATAGCCCACAATATCAAGAGACCTGTCATCTCCACGTCTGACTGATCCAAATACAGTACGGTAAGAGTGAAACCACTCACGGTAAGGCGTCACATGGAAGGATGCACCTGAATCCAATAACCAGCACTGTGCATACATACTAGGTGTCTCAGTCAAGTGTGAAGCATCAGAAGAACTAGCTGCAAGTATGAACTCATGACTACCATCGGAATCCTTGGTCTGCATGACATTAATTTCTTCAATCTTGATGTTGGACTTCGCAGGTACTATGCTGCGATCAGAGGACTTCTCCTGCACTTTCTCTTTGCCCTTATCCTTGTGCTTCTCATTGTGCACCTCATGACACTGTGGTCTGATATGGCCCAAAACATCCAAATCGGAGCTCCAAAATATCTGTCAAGCATGGACAAACTAAGAGGCATCAACCATGGACCAAAGCATGTAATGCATAGAGCTTATCCGTCAAGTACAGACAATAGGCATAAGCGGCCCAAATGCCCATCAAGTCGACCAAACTTCCAATGAAAACCAATAACAATGGAGGAAATGTGATGCTCAAAAGCATTCTGGAATCACAATCATGAGTTCGAAGTCGATCTCCAAAGTGTAATACGTCATGAAATAACCCATAGCATACATCCGGTATCGATAGAGAAGCAATACATGTGACAAATGAGCTTCAGCCCGCTCATGTACAATAGCTCTAAACAGTCCAAAATTGTCAATTTCGAGCCTAAAAACAATGCCAAATCATGGGCAAATCGAATGCATACATTCCCAAGACATTAGGCATCATGTAGACCGCATACGGGCATCAAACAAGGTAGCCGGAGTAGAGTATAAGCATCAAATGCCAATGCCAAGTGTGGTTGCCCTGTTTCCAACACTGTATAACAGTAAATAACAGTCCCAAATTAGCCAATATTTCAGGCCAAATTCATGGCGTAATCATGTGCATACATTCCCAAGGCACTAGGCATCATGTAGACTGCATACGGGCATCAAATAGCACAACTGGAATGGAGTATAAGCAACAAATGCTAATGCCAATTGTGCTGCCCTGTTTTCAGCCTGTTATGACAGTTTATGAGAGTCCTAAATCTGAAGAAATCAGCCCTGAATGATCAAGACCAATGCCCAAAGCTTGAATGACATCAAGCATGAAGTCTATAGCCCTCTTGATCAAGGAAGAGAGCAAGAAGCAATGGCCAAGTGTGGAGCTAAAGTAGACGAGTGCTAACAGCCTGGAAAAAAATGGTGCAATCTGCCCTGTTGGTGCTGAACTTGCTGCTGCTCCACATGGGCTGAAAAGGGGGTAATGGGGGGCTCAAGAAGGGCCTATCAAAGGCCTATGACAAGCCTCTTTGAGCCTTGATAGGTGTAAGGCACAATATGAGGAGAATAAGCTTCAAGGGTTTGAAGCCATGGCTACCCTTGCTATTTGCAACCTGTAGACTGAAATAAAACCCTGAAAGAATGATCAAATACCTCACTATCAATGCCTTGAAGGTGCCTCAATAGGCCGGGAAGGTGCTCGGGAAGCCAGGGAGTGACGGGAGCTCAGGGAGATCGGATATGGCTGCCGGGATGGAGATCCAATGCGTGAAGGGAGTCGATGCGAAGGTAGAGAAGCACCGAGTCGAGCTCGAGCAAGAGCAAGCCAAGCTCTGATACCACTTGAAAGGTGAGAAGGATCGAAGCTTGCACATGAGCTATGGCGGGAGAGTAAGAGCAAGAAAGAGAGAGACAAGAAATGGGAACTCCAACAGTCACAATGTGTGACCGGGCCTTCCTTTATTTACTAGTCACTAAAAAATGAATGTAAAGAATAAAGTGACGTGACTGGCGCCCGCCACCTGCAGTGTGCAGTGGCGGGTAATGTCAGTGTAGTAATACACGGGGCGGCACGGTGGAGGCGCCTTTACCCCAACATCCACACCATTGGCTGAAAAAACCTGCAAATCAGCTTTTGGCCTTGCCTCCTTCATATGTGAAGGCAATTTTTTGTGACATGATGCACTACCATAGCCTCCACTTATAGCAGCGCTACCCGAAAACCCTTAAATTCTCGGACATTAGGAGGAACAGGATGATCTCTCAATCGATCCCTATTTCGATGGTGATTAACACAGATAGTTAGGAATTGAATAGCTTTATCATTATCCTTGCTTCTTATCCGAGCATATGATGAACCATCATCAAGAGCCTTTGTCTCTAAACGAGATTCGGAAATAAATGGTTATCCAAGAATGATAGGATAACTGCAGGAATCTTGAACAAAGAAATTAAATTCATCTTTTACATTACCAATAGTAACTTGTACATATGGACATGTTGCATAAACATCGCCAAAAGAGTTATTGGCTACCTTCATGCGCCATGCTGGGTCCACATCAATGGGCCATCCACCATTTTCATAGAGACTTCTTGACATAACATTAATTTCCGAACCATGGTCTATAAGGGCAATGCATGGAGTTTCTTTTTCACCGATTTTAACAATAGTTTCAGTAGTCGCCCTTGCCCAATGGGTACGGGAATAGTGACTACTAGGAATAAAGTGAGCTTCACTTTCTTCTTGCATGTTGTGAAGAAGAGTCTCTTTCTTACATATGGGCTGCACTTTACATTGAGAAGTCCCCACCATTATGGCTTCTTCAACTTCAGCTTCATAAATGTCTTCATCTTTGGCTTCTATGGCTGCAATCAATTCTTTGATTGCCTCCAGTCGAATCCCTTGAGTTTTCAGCTTCTCTTCATCCTGCAAATACACATGAAGTACTTGCAAAAAAGCATGTACACATTCTTCAGTTTCCTCACCAACATATTGTCTTTTTCATTTAATTACATCAATTATTACATCATGAAATCCTCGTTTTGCAATACCGAGAATTTCACCTAATGTAAATTCAATTCTACTTCCAAGAATCCTTTCTTCTAGGATCCGTTTAAGATCCGTTGCGGTCTCTATGTCAGACTGCAACTTGTAACTGGGATGTTTGCTTTTTCTTTTTACTTCTGTCTTCTTTGCTTGAGGGGCATCTCCCATGTCAAATTCTAGTGGCGGCGGATTTTCAGCAGCCTTCTGTTGGCCTGGTTTACTTCTTCTTATGCGTTTAGTCGATCCTGAAGAAGAAGGACCAGCAACATCTTCTTCTCTTTTCTTCTATCATGACTTCTTGATTATTAATTTCAGCTAACTGAGCAAAAGCTGAAAATGAATCTACAGGCTCGGTCCAACCGGTTCTCCCTCAAATACATTGACTGGCAGTGGTTAAACCATCTTTAGTTGCCTTGCCTTGCTCCATGCGTTCCAAGGCCTGCGTCCACACTTTAGATTTTGCATTAGTTTTACATGCTTTAACAATTTCATTAGTTGGCTCAATTTGCAGACATAAGTTGCAGCATCAACAGCTGCATAGGCCATTCTTGTTGCCAAATCCTCTAATCTTTTCTTCATGCCGCCGTTACCAAAGTTTGGCTCAAGAGGAAGCCCGGTTTTGGTTGCATGAATTTTACCATCCTTCCAAAAGACTAATTTTTGTGCTTCAGCTTCATGGAATGCACCGCACTCCCTCTTGTCATGCTGAAGGCTATCACACCAAATGCTGCGTCTTTTGAATCCTTCTCATGCAGGCCTTTGGGTAGTTGACCGACCCCTTTCTTCTACTTTTACATCAAGCTTTTCTACTTTAGAATTAATTTTCGTTAGATTAAGATGGAGATCCCGCATGCTTTTAATTAGCTCGTCCATGACATCCTTCTTTGGAGAAGGAACAACAGAATTTCTTGGTTGCTCGGTCATAGAGGCAGGAGGTCGAGAAACTGGAATAGGCTCCTTCATAGATTCTGTTGTTGCAGGGGTTGATCCCCATCTTAGGCGCAATCGCTCTCTTCGAGAAATCATATTAACTGCTTCAGTGACATCACTCCAGGCAGTCTTCAATCCCGACTCAGAGTCAGGGTCTTCAAGTCGGTCAATTAATTTCTCCTGAAGAGAAGAATCTGCATCCTTTAAAAATAATTTATTCTTTTGACTTTCCATACCTTGTTGGTCATCAAGATCTAGTTGGGCAAATTTTCTTTCAAATTCTCAATGAAGAGCAGTAGTGGTTAGACCCTTATTGGCCCTTTTGACCTATTCGGTGAAGACTTTCTTTGTCATAAGGCTAGATCTTCAAGAAAAAATTCTTCTCGAAGAGCCTTCTTGAACACAGTCCATCCTGTATCTTTTTGGAAAAGACCATGAATTCGGTCCTGGAGACCATGCACAGCAAGGCGAGCAAAATAATGGCTCCAGGCATATTGAGGAACTCCAAAGAAGACCATCTTGTCAGTATAAAGGCGGATAAAAGAGGATACATTTTTCCCATTAAATTGATTGAGCTTGTCCAACTGCTTCTAAGGCTTTAATGGCAGTAGCATCAATCCGCTCTTCTTCTTGTCTCCGCTGTTGTTGCAATTGCAACTGCTGCTGAAATTGCAAATGTTGTTGTTGGCTATCTTGCATTAGACGAACCAACTGTTGCAAGGCATCTCCTCCCGAACTTGATGATTCTCCCATTGGACTTCTTCTTCCGCAGCGGACCTTCACGTCGGGTTCACCACTGTCGTCGCGTTAAGGGTTGAAGGTCTACCACCGGGGCTTTAGTGCAGAAGAGGAGTTTGGGATTCAAGGTTCAGGAAGGTAAAAAATATTGGGCTTTAATAAGATCTGGGATTTAGAAATGATTTAGATACGGAAGAAGAGTTCAAGCTTTTTCACTATGTACTTAGCTTCATGAACGGAAGAAATAAGTCTATCTTGATTACATCAACCGGGATTTAGAAATGATTTAGATACGGAAGAAGAGTTCAAGCTTTTTCACTATGTACTTAGCTTACATGAACGGAAGAAATAAGTCTATCTTGATTACATCAAATGCCTCTGGATACATACATCATATCATAAAGGATATTTTCAGATTCTTAATTCAATTATGAATATCAAATGCAAGATCTAATGGCATTTATCTCAAGTACATAGATGGATTTCAACCTTTTGGAACAAGTATTTTGTTGATAGATTCAAATGCATTTAAGATTTGGGCCAAAGATACATGAAATGAATTGAAGAAGCATAATTTTAGCTTCAGCCCTCTTTTAAAACAGAAAATTCCAGCCCATAATCAAGCTCAAAATGAGTGCATAAACTCAAAAAGAAGCACTTCTAATCATTAATGAACAATGCCCTGAAGAAAAGAGGACATTTCCTTCCATTACAACCACATAAATCCCATGTTTGCTCATAAAAATGGACCATAACTGTGGGTTGCCCTCTTTATGACTAGTTTTTTCAGCCCATAACAACCCATATACCTTCAAAATCCTCACCCTTTGCTTGCCCCAAAGTCACTCAAGTACTTGGGTACAAGGTAGGCTTCATTGGACCAAGATTGAGGTAGACAAAATGAGAGAAGTCATGCATAAGAGCAGGCTGAATACTTCTCTCTCAGATTTCCCTCTTTTTATAGACTGTTTCAGCATGCATTTTCGTCAGACCAAAGGGGCAGAGAAGTGGAGCTCTCACCATGTTTACATCTTCAGTAGTTGGGCCTGTTGATCTTTAGTTTGCATGCTCCAAATCATGCACCATAGCTCCAGCTCTCCAGTTTGCTTCAGACTGTGCAGCCCTTATTTTGCGTCGAAAAATGCGGGCTGCTCCCTGCTCAGCCTGTGGTTACTTTTTGACCTACCCAGGTCACATGCTGGTCACTTAATTCTATTACTTCAGGTCCCATGTGGACCTAGTGGACTTTTGGCAACTTTTGGCAATTTTCTTGGGTTCTGACCATATTTTTGCACCTGAATCAATGTGTTTTATCTTGCAAACTGTCAATTACTTCCAGTTGACCAAGTTGTCAGTTCCCATAAACTTATTTTTCATTAATATACATGGTATAACTGAAAATTATATGTTGGATACAAAAGAACTTGTGTAACTAAGTTGGTTATTGGATAACAATGTCTAAATTTTATATGCAATTTCCTCATATAACTTCCAGTGAAGTTCTTCTGTGTTCATAAGAATCCCATGATTTGTATTATGAACAGTAAACTCTTTGAAAACGGCCCTAACCCAAGGACACAAGGGTTAATAAACAAAGCCTTGGGGATCTTGTCTAGCCACAATCGATCTCGGAATGAATGCTGGATGCATTCGGAAAGAAGGATTCACTCCTTAGTAGTTGGCCAAATAACAACCACTGGAAATGATTATGCTTGTAACAGTTTAGAGAGCACTGTTTGCTTTGTTTGCTCAAGGAACTAAAGGGTGAAAAGATATCTAATGCTTCAGGTTGAAGGCCTGAAGAGAGAGGCAGCCTCAGTTACCCTTCATTGTTTGCTTGACCCTAACCAAGGGGGTCATTAGCCGCACCGGGAACGTGGACCGAACCCACCACGTGAGGTCTTTTCGTTGAGCGCTACTTGGAGCAGGAAGACGCTTGGGTGCGAGGGGGGCTTTGGCCGTAAATCCCTCGCCTTTTGAGTCCTACACAAGAGGCCAACGTGACTCAGGATTGGATCTCTAGGCCCGCATACTAGTCTATGGGTGGAATCTTGGATTAGTAATCCCTGTGGATTGCTTGATAGCCTTTGGGCGAATTATGGATAAGCCTGCAGGCCGGACTTTATGAATGTATTCCAAAGATAAAAATGATAACGTGTTGAAAAGGAACTTGTTTGACACTGCTTTTCTGTATCAAATGCTAAGATTACGTGCAGAAATCGGTGCTTAACAGGCTAATTAAGGAAGCTGCTTGATGCATGTCCAACTAAATGTAGTATGTAATTAGACAATTAAAATAACCTGAGGAAAGTGCGGAGGATGTGGCCATGAGTGTGTCCTACGGATGGGTGGTCCCGGCTGGCCGGGAACTTTTCTCAATCATGATGGACAACAAGGAGATCTTCTCAAACGAAACGAATAGCAAGGGCACTAACCTAGAGTTTAGGTTATAATAATTTCGGTTTATGCTGTGTTAGGGGAACGGAATGGGACTATGCCTTATGGTAGGGAGGTCGAGCCTTGCATCCCTCCTGTTTTCCATTCTCCTTGAACCATGTGCAGCATGAATTTGCTTCGGCCCTGGCGTTTCTGCATAAAGTAGTTCATTTGGGGTTCGACACTAGTTGCCGTTTAGGAAATGACCATTAGGGGAAACCCTAATTCAGGTCCGTCCTAAGTGGGAATAGCCTGAATACTTTCGCTACGTGGCAGACGCGGAAAGTCCTAGATCGCAAACCTCGAGACATTCCAAGGGAGTGCCGGGCGGAGCTTTCTAGACCCCCTTTCTGATGGACTGCTAAGATGTGTTCTGAAGGGAACAGGTGGACACGTTACAATTAGGGCCAAAAACACTTTCAAAAATACACTTTTGTTAATCACGGGATTAAGAAACATGCCAAATAGAGTTTTCCACGTGTGCAAGAATATGGTATTCTTGTCTCCTCTTTTTTAGATATAGTGGAGTCCATGACTCCATTTCATGATTCTCTCTTCTTTTTTAGCCAAAATCCCAAAAGTCTGACATGTTTTGGAGTCCCAAAGACCTTATTTACTCACAAATTTGACAAAATATGTGACAGAGATGTGATGAAATTAATAATGAGTTTTTTGAAAGTTGGGAGATCTTTCAATATTCTTTTTGGCGCCCAATACATATTCATTTGTGTTCTTGACACTACTTTTTAGTTCATTCACCCTTCTTTGAGCTTCTTTCTCTGCGCTTTCATTCTTTTCATGGCTTCCTCTAGGCGCCCTTCTCATTTTATACACTCTTACACAGTCTATAGCCAAGGAGTAGATGGAAATTGGGAGCCCAAAACCTTAAGTGTAAACGATTGGGTTACCATGCTGCCATCTTGCAAGGGCTCTCATAAGGTGAAAAGAAGAAAACGAGATGATATAAAACATCACTGGAAGGGGCGCATCATTGCCTTCAAAATTATGCCCGAAGGGTGGTTTGTCAAGGTGCAACATGTTTACATGGCCAAGGATATGCACTTGCCTCCAAACGAACGTGTTTCCCAACAAACACATTGTAAGTTATTAGTTGAATAATGTACGTAATTCTTTTCCATTTAGGCAAGTACTAACAACCGATTCGTCATTGTAGATATCTTTCCGTCAACAAGTATTCAATGGCAACCTGTGGAAAGCCTAAGTGGGACTTTCCATGCCATTCATAAGGTATTGGTAGACATTATTTATGCCAATCAAACTATCTTTTCTTTAGTGAATGCAAGGTTTTTATATATTATGCATAGTATGTGGTTCCCTCTAGAGCAGATAGGTATGGACATATCGAAGATTTGCCATTGCCAAGTCTTTCATCTCTAAACTGGGAGATTCCTGACAAGGCAAGAGTGCAGAGTTTCAAATTCAAAATATCTCAGGATATTCAAAATTCCATGACAGTTGGAAGGATCTCAAGAAGAATACATTTATCATGGTTTGTACCCCTCCATATCTTCCTGGCTTGCTTCAAAACAGAAAATTTACAAAGAACAAAGGTATCCTGGCTAAGTAGAAACTTTTTGGAAGAGGATTTGGACAACACTATAGGGACGCTTTGGAAATCTAGAAAGTGCGACCATAAGGGTGATATCTTGAGGTGCAGTGCATGCCCTCAATCCTTGGCTTTGGCTTACAGTATCCCTCGCCAAACTCTTGCTTTGGGCTTTAATTATAGGAGATACAAACTAAGATTGGGTATTTGGGTTCCCTTGAATTTCGATATAGATTGCACACTGTATAAACTTGCGGTGCATGTTTTGCCGCATGAAGAAGCAAAGGAGGTGAATGTTACTTCCAATTGGAGTCCGAAAGATGTAAGGGATACCTTGGAATTTCTAGACAATACATCCCCTAGATATAAGCTCAAAGAGAATGGCGTAACAATTGGTAAAAGAGCTGAGCGCTCTTTCTCTTGTACAAGTTGTTTGTCTGCCACAATTGTGAGTTTTGAGCCTTGAGAATGAAAACTTTGCAAGAATTTATCTTAATTGAGTGACTATCCTTAAGATATTTCTTAGTGGGAACTCATAAGCTATCATGAAGCAAGTTGCCTTTCAAATGTATAGAAATAAATATACGTTAAATTCAATTTATAAATGAAAAAGAAGTTCATTACATCATGAGATACAAAATTGTCATATAAATGTACAAAGCCAAAATAATAAGGCTTGTGTATGCTTATGTTTTCTCTTTTGATTCTTCTTTGGATATCAGGAGTGAGAGAGGATCAACAACATATATGGCTCTATGGATATCAAGAGTGAGAGAGGAGACGAATGCCCTGCAGTCAATAGCAAACGCTATTTGAATCGATCAAAATCAATACAAATTACATATAAAATATACTTGAACCTATAAGCCTTACCTTATGCAAAAAAAACAACAGAGTCACATAGTTGGACATCCCTTTTCTCCAACATGGCCTTGTCCTTGGGAGATATACTAAGGTAATCCTCCTTCTCAGGTTCCACAAAAACATTCACAAGTATTTGCCCACACACTTTACCCATCCTCTCGTAGTTGATGAGGGACCAAGTGATGCGGCTTTCCTCTTGTAAAGTTCCTCTTCAGTTTCCAAGACCTCCTACCTTTTTTCTTCCAAGATAGACTCCTACTGAGTGGCACCCCTTGTAGAGTAAAGGTGAGTGACATCCTCGACCTTTGGCTTTTTCACTTTCTTGTACAATTTCAGGGGAATGTAAAGGATGTCATAGGCTGGTGGAAGGCAAGGGCCTCAACACTTTATCGAACCTATACCTGATTTTGCTAATCATGCTGAAATCTTTATTCATTAGGGTAATTCTATGAGCATGCGCAGCGGCAATGTAAGCATCGTTTATGAAATCAATGAGAAAATCTTCTACTGCCTCTTGTAGAGCAAGAATTGCTGAGAGTTGCCACTTCTTATGAAGACCAGAGATAGTTGCCACTCTAGAAAATCTGTCAGAGATTTCTTTTACAACTCTTATGAAAGGAATCTTTGAAATCACATGCTCTGTGGCTTTCTGGGTTTTTCTAATCTCACTGAAACACCTCTGCATGTAGAAGGACCGAGACTTCCTCTTTTTCTTTTGTGGCTTGGGAGGCTCACTGGCTGTAGCAGAAGTAGGCTCAGGTGCAATTGGAGGGGATGAATCCTTCACAGGGGAAGCCTCACCCTTAGCTTCTTCGACTTTAGGAGAAGAAACATTCTCTGCACTGGAATGTTGTAACTCCACGGAAGATGCCTGGCCAACACTTGGTGTAGGGGGGATCTCTGTGGCAATATACTTTGGGGCCTCTAATGGCCCAAGCTCAGCAATATTTGAAGGGAGTTCCTCCTCAAATTCATTAAATTGTAACTTCCTTCTACCCCTAGTGTCCTTCCTATCTACACAAACTTTTCTTATAGTTTGCCTTGTCCTTGCCATGTAGAGGAGGAAATAAAAGAGCTAGAAAGACAAAAGAGAGATAGGAATTTTCTAGAAAATTTGACAAAATATCATTTGCTTGGGCAGCAGGCACGATACGGCATGAGGAGGAACAAACGCGAAAGACGGATCTGAGCGTTCGCACCATATCGAAGACAAGCACAACTCCAACGCTCGCGAAAAGCCAGCGCGATATGACGCGAGAGGGAAATAACGTGGACCACCAAAAGATGTCCTCGCTCCATATCGAACAAGGGGCCACGAAACTGCATGAAATGAGGAAACCGAGAAAGACGTAGAAGCACCCTTGCTCCGTATCGAACAAGGGGCCACGAAACGGTGCAAAATGAGGAAACCAGGAAAGATGTAGAAGCACCCTCGCTCCGTATCGAACAAGGGGCCACAAAACGGTGGGAAATGAGGAAACCCAAAAAGACGTAGAAGCACTCTCGCTCCGTATTGGGCGAGGGCAACTGATACAACGCGACAGGAGAGGAATGCAATAAGCGCAGAAGTGGGATTGCTTTCTATCGAGCAAGTACGGCGTGAGAGCTCGAGAGAATGTAAAGTGTACATGTAAGCAAAAGGGTCCCTTATATACCCTCGTCAACCATGCCACATGTCATGATATGTGTCTCACATTAATTGTGCCACGTGTCCACCAGACCGAGAGGTGGATCACCAACATATATGGCTCTATGGATATCAGGAGTGAGAGAGGAGACGAATGCCCTGCAGTCAATAGCAAACACTATTTGAATCGATCAAAATCAATACAAATTACATATAAAATATACTTGAACCTATAAGCCTTACCTTATGCAAAAAAAAACAACGGAGTCACATAGTTGGACATCCCTTTTCTCCAACATGGCCTTGTCCTTGGGAGATATACTAAGGTAATCCTCCTTCTCAGGTTTCACAAAAACATTCACAAGTATTTGCCCACACACTTTACCCATCCTCTCGTAGTTGATGAGGGACCAAGTGATGCGGCTTTCCTCTTGTAAAATTCCTCTTCAGTTTCCAAGACCTCGTGCCTTTTTTCTTCCAAGATAGACTCCTACTGAGTGGCACCCCTTGTAGAGTAAAGGTGAGTGACATCCTCGACCTTTGGCTTTTTCACTTTCTTGGACAATTTCAGGGGAATGTAAAGGATGTCATAGGCTGGTGGAAGGCAAGGGCCTCAACACTTTATCAAACCTATACCTGATTTTGCTGATCATGCTGAAATCTTTATTCATTAGGGTAATTCTATGAGCATGCGCAGTGGCAATGTAAGCATCGTTTATGAAATCAATGAGAAAATCTTATGCTGTCTCTTGTAGAGCAAGAATTGCTGAGAGTTGCCACTTCTTATGAAGACCAGAGACAGTTGCCACTCTAGACAATCTGTCAGAGATTTCTTTTACAACTCTTATGAAAGCAGCCTTTGGAATCACGTGCTCTGTGGCTTTCTGGGCTTTTCTAATCTCACTGACACACCTCTGCATGTAGAAGGACCGAGACTTCCTCTTTTTCTTTTGTGGCTTGGGAGGCTCACTGGCTATAGCAGAAGTAGGCTCAGGTGCAATTGGAGGGGATGAATCCTTTACAGGGGAAGCCTCACCCTTAGCTTCTTCAACTTTAGGAGAAGAATTCTCTGCACTGGAATGTTGTAACTCCACGGAAGATGCCTGGCCAACACTTGGTGCAGGGGGGATCTCTGTGGCAATATCCTTTGGGGCCTCTAATGGCCCAAGCTCAGCAATATTTGAAGGGATTTCCTCCTCAGATTCATCAAATTGTAACTTCCTTCTACCCCTAGTGTCCTTCCTATCTACACAAACTTTTCTTGTAGTTTGCCTTGTCCTTGCCATGTAGAGGAGGAGATAAAAGAGCTAGAAAGACAAAAGAGAGATAGGAATTTTCTAGAAAATTTGACAAAATAGCATTTGCTTGGGCAGTAGGCACGATACGGCATGAGGAGGAACAAACGTGAAAGACGGATCTGAGCGCTCGCACCATATCGAAGACAAGCACAACTCCAACGCTCGCGAAAAGCCAGCCCAATATGACGCGAGAGGGAAATAACGTGGACCACCAAAAGATGTCCTCGCTCCATATCGAACAAGGGGCCACGAAACGGCATGAAATGAGGAAACTGAGAAAGACGTAGAAGCACCCTTGCTTTGTATTGAACAAGGGGCCACAAAACGATGCGAAATGAGGAAACCAGGAAAGATGTAGAAGCACCCTCGCTCCGTATCGAACAAGGGGCCACAAAACGGTGGGAAATGAGGAAACCCAAAAAGACGTAGAAGCACTCTCGCTCCGTATCGGGCGAGGGCAACTGATACAACGCGACAGGAGAGGAACGCAATAAGCGCAGAAGTGGGATTGCTTTCTATCGGGCAAGTACGGCGTTAGAGCTCGAGAGAATGTAAAGTGTACATGTAAGCAAAAGGGTCCCTTATATACCCTCGTCAACCATGCCACGTGTCGTGATACGTGTCTCACATTAATTGTGCCACGTGTCCACCTAGCATCTATATGCCACGTGTCGACTAACAATCAGGCCACGTGTTTTCCGGCCACGTGTCGCATCACAGTAGTGCCACATGTCTTGGCCTAACGGCTAGTGCCACGTGTTGGTGCCCAACGGCTAGTGCCATGTGTTGGTGTCCAACGGCTAGTGCCACGTGGCATAATTGCATACCCTATATAAGGAGGTGTCAGTCATTTGTACGGCTTTTTCATTTGCCTTTTCGGAATTCTTCGTTCGTCTCCCGATACAGTGTGAGGGCGAGTGTTTGTTTTTTTCAGATTTTCCTTCTCGCGTTGTTTCGGGCGTAGCCTTCTTGTCTCGATTCAGGGTGGCCTATTGCGTTCCCAGATTCTCGTTCGTTCCCAGATTCTTAACCCGATACGGTGCAAGGGCGAGTGTTCGCTTTTTTCCGGTTTGCCTTCTTGTGTCGTTTTGGACGCGGCCTTTTGCGTTCCTAGATTCTCATTTGTTCCTAGATTCTTGTTCCGATATGGCGCGAGTAGCAACATATACGTCTTTAGCGTTTGCGTCTCATCACGCCGTATCATGCAAGCCTTGGAAATATGTCTGAATCTAGAGATTTTGAGGGCTCCAAGGTTCTTCCAGGGAGCAGGAAAAGGAGAAGGCTTTCTACAGGCTCAAGGGCTTCAACATGTGATGAGCCTGTGCATTTTGTTTCTTCCCCATGCTCCACCACTAGTGTCAGAATGCCAAGGACATCTCCAAGGAAGGGAAAGTCAGCAATGAGAGTTCTTGGATTATCAGAGCTTACTGATGTCACTCCATCACAGCGGCTTCTTGACTTTATCCTTCAGAATGGCATGGATCTCTCTTTCTATGGAGTTGTTAAGAATGTCTTTAATCCTGATTGGGATCTTGACAGTGTTTTGCAATCTTGTAAAAAATAATAATTGGAGGACTTTTTGGAGTTTGAAAATCTAGCAGGTCCTGCTATTTAAGTTGATACAAAGAAATATGTCCATGTTCCTATTGTGTCAACACGCAATGAAAAGTCAGTGTTTACTAGGAGGTGTGGTGCCCACTCTCTGGACAGGTTTTATGCAAGAGACATATTGTGCTCCACTCATTCCAAGAACTGCAAGATTATGTCAAAGTCTGCTACTTTTATTGTTTTCACCCTTGTCAAATATCCTATGAAAGCTGATGAGAAACAGTTAGAAGGAGCAAAGTCTGCTAGCTTTTGTATGTTAGATGACCTGGCAAATGAAAAGGAAACAGAGGAGTTGTAGATGTAGATTTTGAGACTTCTATTGCTGAGAAGCTGGATGGTGCTCAGTTCAAAGCTAAGACCATCATTGAGGAGAGCCAAGGAAATGAAAACCCTGCAACTGATGAGAGTTCTCACTATATTGTTCCTTCTCTACCATCTATACCTTTCAAGGAGAAGAAGTACATATTACTGTCAGATATTCAAAAACTTTTCAATCTTAGGGAAGATTATTGTCTAGCCATTATTGCAGAGGATTCTGATGCTGCAAATGGGATAGTTGACATAGAGAATGAATCAAAGGAAGAGATACTCAAACTTGATACCGAAACTGGAGATGATAAGTTTATTGATGTTGGTGAAGCCCTCTCTCTTTGTTTTGACAAGGCAAAAGATGCTGAGAAAGAGTTAAGTATTACTGATGAGGAGTTCGATGGCATGCAAAGCCAACTTGGGATTTCCAATTTTGGAAGAGAGGAGTCTGAGTACATTAAAGAATTGATAAACACCAACGAGACATCATCATTAATAAATTTATGGAATCCAATTAAATTGGAGTACGATGAAAACCAAGTGGTAAGATTATTTTGAATTTGCTTTTACACATTGGTAGGTTTGAGTTCCATGCTCATTTGATATGGGTGTTATTTGCAGTTGGAGATTGCTAATTCAGATAACTTCTTAGGACGTGGCAAAGGATTGAGAGTTGGTGGTAGTACATTGAAAGACATTGCACTTGGCCACCACTTAGCTAGGATTGACCCTAATTCCTTTTTAGTACTTCATAGTAGTTTCTTAGAGGATATAGCATGGCCCATACTTTATATTAAAGCTCTTACAAGGCTTCTAGGTTTCTCAAGATAACAATATAATGCCCATAAAGTAATGTTTTTGGAAAAGACTGCAGCAATTAGGATTTTTGGCTACGGTCCTGGTTACTCTGCTTCTAGAGCAGGATACTTTTTGGTCTTCACATCCTATGCATTGGCTGCAAACCGAACTGATGTAAAATCCATAGCTGGGTACAAGAGAAGAAAATGTGAGAGCTTTGGAAAGCTAGCTTTGTATATATTCTATCTTATATATAAAAGTGTGACTGCTCATGTGTCATTGCCATCTTTTATCTGCATTCTTTGAAGTTGTCGTCGAAAAAACCAATTGAATAGCTCCTCCAAAGCATTGCTTTTTGTAACTCCTACCCCATGCCTTGTGCTTCGAAAATAACTTGTGCATGCTTGATAGTGGGATTTTTCCATGCCTTGGCTGCTATAAGTTGCTAAGGAGCTGTGCTCCTCCACAAAGTAAGGCCCATGAATATGAAGAATATGCTACAATACAAAGTAACACTCATTTTATACCAATTGAAAAACCTGTCAAAATAAATCCATATTAAATAATTATTACTTTACCATATAAAAAGTGATATCTTTTTCTCCCCATGCTTCTTTTATCGCCTGAACAAGATTTTTGATTGATCTTTTGAACTCTTCCGCATATGTATATGTTGTCTTATGTTGCCTAAGGAGTTTCAAAAAAACATTAAGGTGTATTCAAACCTCCATTCTAAGAAACGCAAGCCTCGGCGTACTTGCAACATTTGTTGTGATCTCACATAGCTCTCTCCAACACTCCAAAGCCGCATTCACCTGCTTTCCTGAATGGTTTCCTAAGAATCGTCTAAATTTTGAGCCTCCCATAGAAACATCGGCCAAGATATCTCTTGTTTTTCCTAAAAGTATTGGATTCTTTCTCAAGTGAACTTGGCCTCCATGAAATTCCATTTTCGATAGTAATGCCTAGCATTTATCAATACACTCATCTGATAAAGATAATGGCTTAATGGAATATGCGTAGTCAAGATGCAACTTGAGAAGCTTATTGATTATTCTAATCTCTGCATGCAAAGTACAAATATGAACATTCTTAAGAGAGATTGAAAGAATGGGATCCCAAATGTCTTCTATGTTTTTAAATTTGCTCAAATCTATAGAGTCTCTATTTGGGGCTCTTCTTACTGGTCGCAAAGTACTCCAATCTTTAGATCCAACACTTTCCATGCAATAAATGGAAGGATATTTTGCATTTTCACCATTACATATTCCAAGCATACATTTGATAGTTTTTAAATCAGCACTCATATGCCATTCCACATTAAAATTACCAACCCCATCAACTACCAACATTTCACCTTCACTTTGAGACTTAATGATATTTGGAATACCTGTATGGTTGAACAACCATTTCAACATTTGATGATTTTCAATTGGTACTTGGGCTGCACCAATCGACCAAATCTCCATCTCGGATTGGATCTTATGCAATGGAGCTTGGTCCTCACCATTGCTATGGTCCAATGCCATGTTCATGAGGCAAATGCTAACTCTTTCCATATTCTATCCCTTTTGGATCTGTGCTTCATCCTACTTCAAGGAAAACTTTAGAACGCCATAACTTTCTTCTACTATGATTTTATACGTGTGAACCATTGCCATTTGCACCTTTTTTAGATCAACCCATATATTGTTAAATGCATTGTAATAAAAAATTACATTTTTTTCTGTTTTACATAGGACATAGACCTTGTGATGTGAATGTACTCTCCAAAAACATGTGGAATTCCAATTGAGTCATAAGACCAACCCATCACACAAGTGGTGGACATACACCACTGTACTAACCAATCCATGAAGCATGCATCAGTTGCTAAGTTATCTAGTCCCAGTCAAATCCCAACCTTCCACAGGTCTTAGACCCTAATATGAGCAGAGATCTATCCTTACTTTGGCCTCGAACTACCTAGCCATGAATATGGGGGATGACTTGGTTATCTAAATCAATGCTTGGACACCACCTTGACCATGTTTGCTAAAAGTTGTGAAGAGTTGGATTCAAGCCTCCTAGACAAGCCATTAGCAATGGAGGTACACTTCTTACCATGCACCTGGGAAGAATATGAATTCATGTTTGTTAAGATTCCCATGGTAGCCAAGGAATTGATCGCCGATGAGATTTCTCGAGACCAAGATCTCAAATAGTGATCTCAAATAGTGATGGTTGATCACCTCCTATACCAATCTAGAAGAGTTGAAAAAGCTAGTGGACTCTAAGTCTTCCTTCTTGTGAAAATGGTATGCTCTCCATCTCCAATGGAAACAAGAGGGCTACCAAATGATGACCAATGCTGAGCAAGTAGAGACATGCAATCAAAACCTCTGATTAGTATGACCCAACTTATGTGGCTCATACCGTTAGAAGAACATGTCATGGCCCACTCCTATTTGGACCAAAACCTGACCAAGGAAGACTTGCACAATGCTAGTAAGATGAACTCTGGTAGCTTCCTAATAACTGATATCCTAATTTACATTACACACGTAGGCCATATGACATCGATCATTACATCCATTTAGAGTATAACCCACAATTCTATGATTGGCTCATGAAGAAATAAAGCCCATCCAGTCGATGCTTAACATCCTTAGCCCTTCATCCTCCAATCCGAGGAGGGATTTTATTCACTCCTAAGGGGGAAGGGGGTAAGGTGGACAAGAAAACATGGCTTAAAGCTCAAACCAGATTTCAAACATAAAATAAAAACTATGAAAGTAAACTGGTACTTGAGAGAATTTTTTAGGAAATTCTTGTGGGAATGTGTGGACTACTTGAAGCGAAAATTTCCATTCTATAGTCAAACATTTCATTGTTCCATGACATACATTTGTAATGCTCTTATCTTTTTGCAAAAAGTCATTTCAAGTGAGCTAATAGTGAGTTGCTACATCATGACATGAACCCTAAATTGCAGGGCACCATGACAAAGGCAACAAGCTTCCATTCTTGGAAGAGGACATGCCAAATATGACTTGGGTGCTAAAACAAGAGTCTTTAACTAGCTCAAGTATATAAGCTTTTAGAACCTAGAAGACATGGTGATAAAGGAGTAGGCTATGAAACGGATCATCAACCGATGCAACCTAAATACGTATTTGGAGAAGGTTGGCCAACCCGTCAATTACAACATGTGCATGGAGTTCTTACGATCCTTGGATGCCAACAGGAACCATTGCACATTGATGGTGAGACAAAGAGAGGAGACCCAAAGAGTAGAAGTGCAGCTAAGTACTACACTAGTGAAAAGGGCTTTGGGACTTGTCAACAAGCTCGAGAAGTGGCCAAAGAGAGATGTATATGGCATGTTGGGGATGGATAGGAGCGAGGTCTACACAAACGATGGGATCAATCTAGCCAATATCCCTAACCCCAACATCAAATTGCAGGTAGGAAAAATGCTCCATGCATTGTTCTCTAGCCAAGGTAAAATGCTTTAATGAGCAGGATCAGAGTATCACAACCTAAGATCCTTGTAGCTAGATCTTTGGATGAAATCCACCAGAATGGCTACAGGCATAAGACCATGAAGTCTTGAGAGCACTAGCCACAGGTACTAAAGCAGTAGGTGGGGAGTCACCAGGCTCTAGGGCCTCTATAGTAGAGACAATGAGAAATAAACTAGAAGACCAAAGCAACCAGCATAAGGTTTAGGGGCATGCTAACTACCATAATCCAAGAAGTTGTGGGAGGTGTAGAGAGAAAGTGGTGGAAGAAACTCTTGACCGCTTACCAACCCATGGGTTGCTAGTGCATTCAACCATTAAGGTGAGCATCCTAGGTTCATTCTCTATTGGAAACTTGGAGGATGAAAAAACTACAAGAGTATAGAAGGAAGAAGTAGAGCAAGCTTCAAAGATGAAGGGAGCTCACCTCCAAGCTTAGAAATAACAATAGGAGGGTTTGAGTGAAATAACTATTATTAGTGAGCAAGGTGAGGAGGGCTCTATCCGAGTGAGCCAGGGAGAAAAGGGAAGATTATGTTGAGAATTCCAGACAAAAAGAAGGGAACTATAGTAGAAGGGGATAAAGATGTAGAAGCCACCCAAAAAGAATCAAGGAAGTTAAAAGAAGAACAAAAGGAGAAGCAAGAGGAAGAGAATGAATGCCTACAAAATTGTGAAGAAGATCTAAAAAGGCTAAAGAAGAACAAAGGAGGAAGAAAAAAGAGAAGGAGGAAAGGCTAAAAAAGAAGATGATGAGTAGATGGCTCTCACCCTAAAATTGTGAGTTGACCAAACCTCCCCATCAGAAGAGTGGGCAAGGATAAGCCTAGAAGATGAACCAATGCTGCAGTAGAAAAAGTAGCTCAAGGACCTACAGTGGTGGTAGGCAAGGGGAAGTCCCCATTACACCCACTATCACACCTGTCATGGTTGCCATGCCTACCATCACATAGGAAACTGCAAGGAAGCCATAGTGAACTAAAGCAATGTGATGGCTTGGGTGTAGTACCTAGTCAGCATAGTGCAAGAGCTTGGCCCAAGCATACTAGGTGGAGAAGTCCCAATGCCAAGGACAAAGAGACTAGTTGCTAGAGATGTAGAGTCAAGAAAAGACCCAAAGCCACCCAAATTAGAAGCCTCAATGGCATCCATACCCTCGGCTATACCAGTGCCAATGAATTATGATGAATATATAGAAGAGTTGCCAGCCCAACTGGTGGAAGAGAGGAAGATAGTGTTGGCAGAGTAGTTGGAGGTGGAAAGAGAGGCAGGAAGAAGATACCACAAAAGAGCCCCATGATGCAAAGAAAGGGGAGGAAATAGGGTTGGAGATGGATTTCTCAGTTCTCTCACAACAAAATAAAAACATGAAGGAGCACCTCAAGCAACTAAAAAGATTTGGAGATGAGCTCACCGAGGAGCTGAAAAGAGTGAAGGCTATGGCCTATGTAGAGTTTTGTAAGGAGAAACATCAAAAGGAACAACTAGTCAAAGAAACTTGCACAATGTCAAGACACAAAAAGATGAGGTGTTAGCTAAAAACCTAACAGAGGTGACAAACCAACTCCATATGATCCTTCAAGAGTAAAAAGGATGAGAAGAGCAGTTGAACTACTACGTGCAGTATGAAGAGAATATGATTGAGATTTGGAAGGAGCAAGAATAGATGGTAATGATGTTGTCTTAATACCAGACTCAAAGAATAGAAAAGTTGGAGGAGAAGGCCAAGGCTTGGGAAGAAAAGAGTGTTGGAAGGCTCCAGGACCTTACTAAATGCCTTGCCTTAGTAGAAAGAGAAAGAATCAGGGCACTAGCAAGGATGGAAGTAGTGGAGGCAGGTATAGAAGTCTAGTAGCACAACAAGCCTTTCTTAATACCATGTTGCATGTGACCTAGGCTGAAGGCGAGGATACACTAGAAGGGCTAAAAAGAAAGTTGGAAATTACAAGAAGAGACATAAGGCATGGTCTCCAGGAGCACATTCCCATAGCCAACACTAGTCTACTAAGTGCACACTCCACTAGCCAACACTAGTCTACTAAGCATAGAGCAACAACGATAATACTTGAGGCATGTTGGGCTCTCCAACAAAGGAGCTAGAGGAGCTAGGGTTTGGAGAGTAGGAAAAAACAGATGCAGTATCCTATTGAAAAGCCAAGAGAGCCTATGTAGGAAGATGAGCTGGAAGTCTTTGAACAAGGCCAAGATAAGGAAGAGCGAACACATAAACCTAGCCCACCATGGAAAGATATGCCACCTAAACATCTTGAGGGAAGTGTAGATCCAGAAAGGGTGATGGAAGCAAAAAAGAAGAGATGAGAGATGGTAGAGCAAGCATAGAGGAGGTTGGGAGCCCAGTTGCAACAATTTCTTAAAGTCCAAATCCTGCAAAGAGAAGAATGCTATTCTATAAACTAGGCCCATGAACTAGCTATATGGGAGAAATAGGAGAAAAAATACCAACCTTTTGAATTCTCCTTTGACTATCCTTGCTCCTTAGACATATTCCTCTCTCTAAGAGTATTGGGGGAGGTGATTAGGCTCGCACAATGACTAGGGCACTAATGGATAGATGAAATTGGAAAATACCATGCTATAAGGTGGTAGAAAGAGCCTACAAAACTATTGGTGGCAAGACAAGGTTTGGGAGATCCCAAAGACCATCAATAGATAAGAAACCTAACTGAAATGGTGGCGACATGTCTCACACTCCAACCTTGATACTTGGATCGGCTTCTGTAACACCATACGAGAGGAGCGCAATGATTCCACCTACATGCAATATCCACAGAGAATAGGGGTAAACTATAATTGGGATGTGCATGGAAAATATGATTCTCCCAAGATCTATCATGTGAATGTAGGGAGTCTAGAGGAGTGCTTAATCTTCATTAAGCAGAACATCAGCCCATCAATCATGCACTTTCTCGATGAGTTTTCATACTACATTCATCCTCACTACCTGTAATTACCTCAAAGTACTCATGATTTTGCTCAAGCAAAAGCTGTAGCAAAAGAGGCCCAGTTGATGCCACTCTATTTTTATTTCAATGCAGGAATCGATAGCTATGTGATGGACTGAAGGGCCACACTCCTACCTTCCTTTTATATGGCAGTCCTTGAAGATATGAACGATTGGCCACTTCACCAAGTGCAATCACCGCTTCCTCTCAATGACACCCCTAAACATATGTATTAACATAAAAGGCTACTTGCAGAGTAGACCCTTCCTTGCCAAGTCTCTTAGATCTCTTCAAAATATAGCTCTTGAAGAGCATCTGGATGACGTCTAGTATGCTCCCTCCTAATGTATAAAATATTTAAAAAAGGGAGAGAAAGAAAAAAAGAAAAGAAAAGACAAAGACAAAGCATAAGAAAAGGATGTAATGAGATTCTTATGTACCATCAAATTGCCACAAACACTGCACCTAGGGACAATTATATCCCTATCCCCTTCCCCTACTTCACACGTAGGGCACATCAGAGGCAAGATACGCCTAGGGAGTTTACACTTGCCTATGATTAGACTTGTCTCTCTAAGTCACACCCACAGCACGTCCCCTTACACAATTTGGGTCCTCAAGTGTGGGGCAACACCACAAGCTTTTACCCAACTCCTAGTTCCATTGGTAGGGAGACCATACATTGCATGGTGAGGTAGGCACATCCCTCGGTAGTGCACTTCTTTTTCCTTTTCAGGTACATTCGTGTAATATTCCCACTCATGAATATTCACTTCCCGCACACCGCGTAAACCTTGTGCAAGGGCATCTTTCATATGAAAATTGCCGATAATTTATTCCGTAACCCGCACGTGAGAAATCGAGACCTCCGCATTGGCAAAGCGAGCTCGGAGGTTCAAATCTACAAACTGCGGGTAAACACCCTCTTGGGAGGGGCAAAATAGATATTATTAAAGAAATTTTTTTAAACATATTTATCCCTTTCCCCCAGTCGATGCACGGCTGGAGGAGAGGGAGTGTGAGGGGATGGGCTAGGTGGGAGAGGTGGTTACATGAGGGAGTCATGGGATGCATGCACAACCCACGTGGGGGAGGTCCCCTCTCCCCCCTTGACCTATAAAAACCCCCCTTAGGGGGTAAGAAGGAGGAGGTAGGAGCTGCCGTGCTACGTGGAGAGTGAGGAAGGAAGCTGCAGACATCGCCATGCTAGAGAAGCCGCCACCAGGGAAGCCGTTAGCTGTCGGACTGGGGGGACGCCGCCGCCTGTGGCATTGACAGCCACCACCATCCCTAACTGATGGGACCTCAAACGGACCGGCACTGGCTCATGCACTAGTCGGACCTCTATCACACGCTCAACAATCCCACGGCCTCACGGCCAGGAGCGTGGATGACACATACATCATCTTCCTAAACATCTTGTGTTCGTATTACGTCTCGTAGTCCAACTCTAACCCAATTAACACTCCTCAGAGGGAGTCCCAACACATTGCCAAATAGCATGAAGTACAAACATAGGAGGTCCTCCAACGGCTGACTGTCGCTATCTCACTGCGACTCTCCTACACCTTGGGGATTGGCCCCTCGATGTGCCGCTAAACATATATAACACTTCACACACATTTCCACTCAAGGTAACAATTGATCGTATCCAGGAATGTACCATTTTCCTCACCTTCACTTCCCCTTAGACCCAATGCCTAGCCTACAGCTTGGAACAACCTTACTCACTCAACGTTGGTCACGTTCCTCTAGAAAGCAATTGCCATGCATCCAGGAGGTATTGTCTGATACCCTTTATCATTTTATGCTTCATGCAAATTGTGAATGTCCACGTGCTCAAGCAATTAAGAAAATCAACATTTATGCACATGTGGAAAACATTTCTTTCAATGATTTCAACTATTACTCGTATGCGGCGTTGCATGAACCTAGCACCGAGAAACCCTCGTGCTACTAGGTTCTTAATTTTTAAATATCGACCAACCTAAATGGTATGCATAAAAACCAGTAAGCTTTTCATCATTTCATTCAGCATTTAAACACCTTTTATACACTCTACCCCCTCACCCGTTTAGGTTGTGCATTATTGAACGGTTTAGGGTTCATTTTCCACATTTTTATTGTATGAAAAGCAATAAAAACTCACTAAAACATAGAGATAGGGCTGAAATGAGGCTAAACCTCATAATTCAAACCCCCCATACATCCACAAACGTGGTTCTTATTTTTCCTTAATTTTCGGCACTCAAAATCCATTTTTTCCTTTTTTTTTCATTTTCCCTATTTTTCTTGTATTTTTCAATATTAAATAACTGAAAATACAAAATGAGTTATGGGTTGTTGCCCTTAGGTTCATTTGCAGCAAAAACACAAATTTAGTTGGTGTGTCTTATTGTATTTTCCATTTATATATCAAAAACACCCAATTTTTTCATATTTCGCATGTTTTACGGGTTTTACACTATTAATTTCATCCACAACACTTATGATTTTCTGATTTTCTGATTTCAAATAGTTGGAAGACATTGCAAAAAACATTATAATGCATAATCATCCCATGGGAACAAATATTCATGAAGCAAATTGCATAAAACATCAATTTCCTTTGAAAAAATGAGATTACCGTTCTTTGCGGGTTGCGGGTTTTTATTTGCCATGTCTCGGGACTGATTTCCAGTAACCATTAATGCTCATGATAGTCCACAATCACAAATCTTCATTCCTCTTGAACCATGGAGCAATCCGGTCTTCATTGGACAAGCATCCGTCATCCATTCTTCTTCTTCTTCTTCACCACATGAATCTGCCCTTAGAAGAGAGAGAGGGAGGAGAGAGAAATACTGAAATCAGAATTCTTCATAGAGACCGCCATTGAAGAAGCGAAGCACGGCGATAGAGTCAGCATCCAGGGGGGATTGAAGGCCCAATGTCAATTGGCATGATTGCTCACATGCAGGAGATGGCCTCTCCATTATCATAGCGTGAAAATCGGCGCCCTGTTCCTCCACGCTTGCATCACGTTTTTTGCTCTCTCTCTTCATGTGAAATGTCATGCTACACTAAAAGTTGCATGTCCCCCCCAAAGGTCATGACCACTTGGCCAAACTTTGGTCCACCTCTTCAAATCTTGACCGGTTTCTTAGCTCCTTCCCTGTCGGGACTCCGAATTGAGCTCTGAAAATTCCTGGGCGTCCCGCTAGGCATCCCACATTGACCGGTAACTCTTGTCAACCCGCGCGATAGTTTGAAAAATTATGAAAAATCAACAAGTGTCGCTCGGGCGCATTTAAAGCACTTTGGCGCTTAAAATCATCCTAGATCGAGCTGCCGCCTTCGATGTTGAATATTTTTCCCTTGATATTCGTAATTTTTAGCTATTTTTAAGAACTTCTCGGCACCAAAATTCCGCTCTCATTGGCGACCATGGGATAGGGTGACTCAGCCCGTCGAATCCCACAGTAGATCTGCACAAAAACAACCAAAGGAAGCATCAAGCTGATACAAAACAAACATGCAATAAAACTCAGCACAATGCTCACCCTACCCCCTGACAGAACCAAGGCATGACATCCACAAGGAGTAGGCCTAGCATGATCTGATAAAAAGGTCCGAAGCTAGTCACTAACCAACTACTCCAACACAGCCAAACTAAAAAGAACTGTCAAAGAGGTTGCCCTAAGTGGTGGTCTGAACTACCTACCTAACTAAGGACAACACAACTAGGAGCTCCTACTAGGGGAGGGCTCCTATAGCCTAATCAAGAAGTATTTTCTTTTAGCACATTTCTTCTTTTAGGGTTTTATTTTATTGACATACTTGGGCATGTAAAAAGGAGGGAGCTGAGCGTAGTGACCTAAGGAGAACAGGGCATCAGCCTCAGGTCCTGTCTCGATACCCAAGAACCTACCAAGCCCTCGCAAGGCGACACTTAATCCTTTTCTGACACTCACTTTTATTTTCGCTCCAACCTTCCTTATTTCTTTTTTTCCAACAAGAAGCCACCCCTAGGAAGACAAGGCATCGGCCCTGGGTCCGACTCGTCCCCAGGAACCTACCAGGCCTTTGCAAGGCGATGATCAACTGCGTATAAATTTTTGTTTCTTTTCTTTTTGATTTTTATAGGGGTTAGAACCCCTTTTTACACACCTTTGTATATTTTTATTAGCTTTAAGATATTCAGGATTTTCCTTTTTCTTATCATTATCCTTTTTCTTCTGCAGGCTTCTCTAACTGCCTCACAACTAACAGGAACTCCTAGAACGGCTGCCTAGCAGGCTAGCAGAACAGGGTCACTAGAACTCCCTTCTAAGAGAGGTCTTTTAATGCCTGACAATGTCGTTACAGGAGGCCATGACCACTCAGACCTCCCTCAGAAATACTAAACCTAAACCTCGGTCCCCAATAGGAACGAAAAACCCCCTTTAACAAGTACCCAAACACATATAACATGAAAACCACAGTACTCATAAAGGAAAGATATCACCTGGATAGGACCACAAGAAGCGTCGATGCCACGACAAAGGCTCCCTCCAGCTCCACGGAATCTGTCAAGCACAGGACTCAAACAAGAAACCATTAACCGCACCTGCACTAAACAGACAACTGGCTCTCTTGGCCTTACGAAATAAAACACTTCTCCACAAAACTTAATCAGCCCTCATGGCCTAACGAAATCAAATAGTAAAACCTCGCAAAACGGGCCCTCTTGGCCTAACAAGATCAAACAAAGTAGCACCTACACATCCTTCCCTGGAATAGCGCGGATATACAATAATAAGCTCCTTCCAAGGAGGAAAAACAGGCTCGTAGCCCTAAACTAAATGCATAAGGTTATAACCCATCCCTCCTGCATAAATAGCAAGAGGTGTACGCATAACATGCCGTCTAATTAACCTATGGGTCCCAGATAATAACGGTAGATTGGTCACGACTACTCTTTGCATCACCCACATCAACCATCGTTTACCATATATGGCATGTTTTGATAACATACCCCACAAGCGACCGGGTCCTATTTCATCATTGATAACAATATCCAAACTAGGACCACAATTAAAGAAGAGGTCTTCTTCATAAGCAAGATTTGCCAATGAATCCACAAACTGATTCGAGTAACGTGGAATCAGCTGAATAGAAACTCTCTCAAACTCCTCTAGTAGGGTCATCGCAGTCCGATGATACATATAAAGAATGGGATTCCGCACTATGTACGTCCCATCTAGCTGATTCAAGATCAACTGGGAATCCCCTTTTACTAACAATCGACAAATACCTTGTTTGGCAATATACAGTCCCATAATCAAGGCTTTACACTCTGCCATATTGTTAGTGAATCCTACCCCGAGATAAGCAGCTAACTTCATTGTCACTCTACGTCGGGGATCTCGGATTACTACTCCGACACTTCCTTTTCTATTAGGGCCCCTGGACGCTCCGTCAAAATATAATGTATACGTCCACAATGGGTTTACACAACCGGCCATCACGAACTCCTCTATTCATAATTATGATAATCAAAGTTTAGCATATTGAGAGGATGAATTGACGGCTCCATCCCACCTTCTTCATTGAACTAAACATGGATACTTATCAACAGTCGTAAGCAGTGATGGCAAAAGACTTTAATCTCCCACACAAAGGTTCATCTTCTTGCTCAATCACTTTATATCCTTTGCTCCACCAGATGAGTTTCCCTTGATGGTATCTTTGCTCCGGATATGGGTGCTCCAAATAAGGGATTAACCGACCCATCCACCAGCTTTTAAGCCCTTTTCTGCAGGTCTCAGATCATTCCTAGCATGGACCTGCAATGCATTTCTCTATATATTAGCATACTTAGAAATAATAAGGTTTAATCTTATTAAGATTAACCTTATTTTTAAACTCTACTCCCTCTAGATCAGCTAATAGGGCTGTAAACCTGTTCTTCCCTAACCTGACGATTTTGTAGGGGTCATCCCATTTAGGTTCCAATTTTCCTGGAAACAGCGCCCTACGCGCATCGTAATATAGGACTAATTGGCCTTTTTTAAAGGTGTACTTCTTCGCTTTCAGGTCATGCAACTGTTTCATGCGATGTTTAGCCACCTCTTGATGTAATAGACTTTGCAGCTTAATTTCATCGAGGTGCGCTAAAGTCGTGAAACGTTCTAATAGGGCGTCCTCATTACCCAAAGAATGGTTTATTGCGAATCTTATGGTCGGAAACTCAATTTCTAAGGGTAAAATGCACTCTTCACCATAAACTAGTTTGAACGGCATGTGGCCAGTGGCGTGCTTGAACGTGGTATTATATGCCCATACTGCCACATACAGCTTCTTGTCCCAATCTTGTTTCTTTTCAGAGACTATCTTAGACAAGATACCCACAAGCTGTTTATTAGTACTTTCAACTTGTCCATTTGCTTGCGGATTATAAGGAGTCGTTTTATTGTGCTTGATTTGCCAAGCCTCAATCAAGCTTTTGATCACCTTATTCAGGAAATGAGTTCCACGGTCAGACACCAATTCTTTCGAGGGACCAAAACGGCATATTATCTGCTCTAAAAGGAAACTAGCAGTTTCTTTAGCATCATCTTTCCTTGTTGCACGTGCTTCTGACCACTTTGTGAAGTAGTCAGTTGCTACAATAATATACCTCTTTTGCATAGTCGACGATGAAGTAATAGGACCCACAAAGTCTATTCCCCACTTCTCAAATGGAAGTAATGCCATAATAGGGGTGAGTGGTCTTTTCCTATTCTCTCGACTATCATGTCGTTGACAAATATCGCATCTCTTAACATACGCGAACGCATCCTGGAAGATGGCAGGCCACCAATAACTTGCTCGTAAAGCCTTTTGTGCTGTAAGCCATCCAACAAAATGATCTCCACAAGCGGAATCATGGCACTCTTCCAAAATGAATGGCACCTCGCCAGGCATCACACATCGGGGATAGATGTCATCAACCCCTTGCCGATATAATGTACCTGCGATCAAGGCAAACTTTAACGCCTGCTGCTGTCGATAAATAATGCATTATTGTAGCATACCAAGAGGGAATAGATCAGGAGTAAGCCAACGTGATAGGATTGGATCTCGAGGCCCGCATACTAGTCTATGGGCAGAATCTTGGATTAGTAATCCCTGTGGACTGTTGGATAGCCTTCGAGCGGATTATGGATAGCCTTTGGGTGCGGATTATGGATTAGCGTGCTGGCTGGATTTTATGGATGTATTCCAAAGATAAATATGATAATCTGTTGAAAAGAAATTTGTTTGACACTGCTTTTCTATGTCAAGTGCTAAGATTATGTAAAGGAACTAGTGTCTAACTGGCTAATTAATGAAGCTGCTTGATGCATGTCCAACTAAATGTGGTAGATAATTAGACAAATAAAGCAACCCTGAGGAAAGTGCGGTGGATGTGGTCATGGGTCCGTCCTACGGATGGGTGGTCCCGGTTGGCCAAGAACTTTTCTCAATCGTAATGGACAGCAAGAAGATCTTCTCAAAGGAAATGAATAGCAAGGGCGTTGACCTAGAGTCTAGGTTACAAAAATCCTGGTTTATGTAGTTTTAGGGGAACGGAATGGGACTATGCCTTATTGCAGAGAGGTCAAGCCTTGCATCCCTCTCGTTTCCAATTCTCCTTGAACCAAGTGCAGTGTGAATCCGTTTTGGCCCTAGCGTTTCTACGTAAAGTAGTTCGCTTGGGGTTCGACACTAGTTGCCGTTTAGGAAAATGACCACTAGGGAAAACCCTGATTCAGGTCAGTCCGAAGTGGGAATGGCCAGAATACTTCCGCTACGTGGCAAACATGAAAAGTCCTAGATTCCAAACCCCATAACATTCCATGGGAGTTCTGGGAAGAGCTTTCTAGACTCTCTTTCCGATGGACTGCTAAGACGTGTCCTGAAAGGGAACAGGTGGACACCTTACAGTTGGTATCAAAGTGAACCAACGAAGGATCTATCTATATAAGAAATCTTAATAAGAAAAAGTAAATCAAATGTTGCTATTCAGAACATTTCCTTGATTTCGATGTTGTCTTGCAGAATTATGAAGCATGGAACAGGTTCTTAGTGTTCCTAGTCATGGTTATGACGGCGATGCATTCCTCAAATTATCAATGAAGGATCGATATGATGAACATCCTAGACCATATTTATAATCCATCGCCTTTGTACGTGGAACGGAGGTGGACGGGTGACTCAGGAATCTACTACATAGCTTCCCACTAGTTTGCATACCTTCTAACCAACCCAAAGAGAATCAAGTGGTTGGAGGACCTGAAGATTGTGAAGCTGTTCATTTTTGTTGAAGCTCACGTAAACACAACTTTACATGTCGAAGGTCAGAGGGTCGAGCTAAACTATATGTATATGAGGAAGTGACCTGCATAATCCCCGCCACAGGATCAAGGTGTTCGGACGCTATGAGAAGAATGGGTACCAAAGGAAAGGATACCCTAATCTTCCAATGACTTACCGATTCTTGAAGATCCATGACTCGAAACCATACTATTATCCAGTTTCCGTGGCTAAATGTAACACAACATTATTCTCCCCAAACTAATGTACTAGTTGCTCTACTATCCCAAGAAGTATTGTACTCCAGAAGGGCTATGCGCTTATGAATGGAATAAGACTTTTTTTAATCAATGTTTGTCTTGTCTATGAGAATTGATAAAAAGTTAAGTGGCTAGGTTTCTTGGATGATAGATGAATTGGGTATGAAATATAATCATAACGATTAGCGAGTTGTAACATTAAGAATCCTCTATCCAGGCACAACCCCAGGTACAAATTCCCAGTCCGTCCCCTATATCAAGTACGGCAGTGATTCAGGAGAAGAAGTTTCTTCTCAAGCACATCAAGACGCTAGAATTTGACGAAAAAGGAAGGACTATCGAAGGTGATGGTGAGATTTGGATAGAGTCCATGGAAGATTACTTTGAAGCAGCCGGTACTGCACCTGCCAACCAGGCAATGCTCACCAAGCTAAAGCTCATCGGTGAAGCCAGGCTTTGCTGGAAGCAATGGTACAGAGATCAAGGGATCTCGGAAGGATCCATTCCCTAAGGAAAAGCAGAAGAAAGCTGTGCAAGGAAGATACCACCTGCGTATTGCACGCAGAAAATGAATGAGTTCTAGGAGCTGAAACAACTGGGTTTGACTCTTGATGCATACTACTCAAATTTTGTCTCACTTCTTCTGAAGTATGCACCACAAATGGATATGACACAGCAAGTGTCAAAATTTTGTGCCAGTTTAAACCCACCTGTGAATACCCGCCTCGAATCTATGTGCCCAACAGATCTACAGAATGCACTCATTTGAGTTGTGCCCATAATTCAGGAGATGCAGGCTAGACCAAGAAGTAACAAGACATGGTCTTATAATGATCAGAACAGAGGAGCATATAGGCCCCAAGCAAAGAGAGTTCAAGGTCAAAACCGGGGACAAAGAAAGAAAGTGAGGACTAATAACGTCAATAACTTTGTCCCTACCCAAAGTAATGGCCCCAATTTTCATTTTTTCCACTACAACGAGCCCGGCCATTTCAAAAGGCAATGTCCCAAGCTTGGCGGAGGACAATGTCAAGCTCCTTTCCAAGGAACTGCCCGTGGCCAAGGAGCCACCACCTGAGGCAGAGGAAGAACTGCATGTGTTGCCAACAAGGAAGTGTGTGAAGAAGAAGACCCGACCATGGAAGCAGAGTTTGAAAGGGCGACAGTCCATGCCGCTCTTCACAAGAAAGGCTCGAATTGCCAGTTTTTGGTGATTCAGACACCATCGGACTATCAAGGTAAATGTTTCAAAACCTTGATTGATTGTGCCAGTACGCATTACTTTATCTCACCAAGAAGATTAGGAATAGCCATAGTAGAAGCACCTACCTTGCTTGTGGAATTAGCAAATGGTCGTGAGGTCACTTGTACCAGGAAAATTGCTAAGGTGGAATTCTTTCTGGGAGGAAAGTCGACTTCGGTCAAATTCAGGGTCATGAACCTAGGTATCCATGAGTGTTTGCTTGGAATGGATTGGACTAAACCTAATGACACCCACATTCATTGTGGAAAGGGCCAAGTTTCCTTTTGAAACACTGAAGGGGAATTGGTCACAACTCAAGAAGAGGCTGGAAAGCCAAAAATTCAATTGGCCAAAGCATCTCGAATCATAAAGGGAGTTAGGAAGGGACTACCTGTCCACTTGATTAAGCTTAATAAGCTAAATCAGAAGTAGGAGTCTAGTGAAGAACCTTCATGGCTAAAGGAGTACGCGGACGTATTTCTTGAAGAGCTGACAGAATTCTCGCCTCAAACGGAAGTGGATCATGAGATCAAGCTAGTGCCAGGAGCTGCACCAATTGCAAAGAGGCCTTATAGAATGTCCATCCCGGAAGCAATTGAGCTGAAGGAGCAACTCAAGTAATTGTTAGATTAGGGCTACATCTGTCCTAGCAGTTCACCATGGGGAGCCCCAGTGCTGTCCCAGAAGAAGAAGGATGGAATGCTTCGACTATGTATTGATTACAGAGGGTTGAATCAATCAATCATTAAGAACAAGTACCATATTCCTAGAATAAATGAGCTTCTTGACCGTCTTCAGGGTGCAAAGATCTTCTCCAAGATTGATCTCAGGTCTGGATACTATCAGATAAGGATCAACAGATAAGGATCAAGGAAGAAGATATTCCAAAGACGGCTTTCAACACAAGATATGGACACTTTGAGTTCTAGTCATGTCATTCGGGCTTACGAATGCACCTACCACCTTCAACAGGTTAATGCAGGATATCTTTAGGCCATATCTTGATAACTTTGTACTCATCTTCTTCAAAAACACCTTAGTCTATTCCAAACAGGAAGAAGATCATGAACCCCAGCTTCGAATTTTCCTTGAGACAATGAGGGCACACAAGCTTTATGCTAACATAAAGAAGTGTGCATTCTTCAAACGTCAGATTGAATATCTGGGATTCATCGTATCAGCGGAAGGGATCTCAGTGAATTCGGCCAAAGTCAGAGATGTTCTACAATGGCCAATACCAACAACTGTCAAAGAAATACGTAGTTTTCTTGGATTGACATGATGGTATAGGGTCTTCATCAAAAACTATGCTTTCATTGTAGCACCTATTACGGATTTACTGAAGAAGCAAACATCGATTGCATGGTCAACTACCAAACAAGCTAGCTTTGATAGATTAAAGCAAAGTTTGGTATCAACACCTATCCTGAAACTTTCAAACCTCAGTAAGGAGTTCAAAGTAGTAATTGATGCTAGCACGCTTGCCTTAGGATGTTTGCTTATGCAAGAAGGCCATCCTGTAGCTTACTTTTCAAGAAAACTGAAGAGCCACGAGAAGAATTATGCTACCCATGATCTGGAACTCTTAGCTGTCATCCATGCCCTAAAGCTTTGGAGACACTACCTGTTGGGTAACAAGTTTACTCTAGTGACGGATCATAAAAGTCTCAAGTGGGGATCTTTACCCAGAACGAGCTCAACATGAGGCAACGTCGGTGGATTGAAGTGCTGGAGGAGTATGATTTTGAAATCCAATACCGGCCTGGAAAGGAAAATGTAGTTGCCGATGCACTCAGTCGCAAGGCATTCCTTAATTCTCTAATCTTGCAAAATCCATCAACAGCTAGATCTCTAGCCACAAAGGTATCCATGCCAAACAACCCAATACTTGAGCTAGCTAGGGAAGAAGCATGCCATGATCCAGCCTATCAAAAGGTGCTAAGGGAGATCCCTATCAAGAATCAGGATCAAAAGCTACAGGCTAAGTATCATGAATTCTCTATCAATAATGGACTTGTCTACTATAGAACGAGATTATGCATACCGGCTAGTCACTCAAGTAGAAGATACTTTGGGAAGCTCATGATTCCCCTTTCTCAGGACATCCCAGCTATGCTAAGACTCTCAATGCAGTCAAGAAGAGCTATTTTTGTGAGAGGCTTAAAGGTAACGTTCTCAAATATGTCACTGAGTGTTTGTCTTGTCAACGTATTAAGGCCGAACATGTCAAAATGCTAGGAAAACTGCAACCACTTGATATTCCCCAAATGAAATGGGAATTCATCAGCATGGACTTTTTTGTTGGCCTACCCCAATTTCAGGGAGAATACGAATCCATCATGGTTGTGGTTGATATGCTTACTAAGGTTGCACACCTTATTCCCGTTAAGACAAACTATAAAGCCTCAGACATTGCAAGGTTGTTTATCAAGGAGATATTCACGCTACATGGGTTTCCCAGAAGAATCATTAGTGATCGTGATTCCCTCTTCACATCATACTTCTGGAGAGCTATCTTTGAAGCCATTGGGACTCAACTTTGTTTTAGTATAGCCTATCATCCCCAAACTAATGGCCAAATGGAGCGAGTCAATCAAGTCATCGAGGATATGCTAAGGGCACACTACTGCCGTGAACCAAAAGGTGGATTCAATACTTGCCCTTGGTTGAATTTGCCTACAATGCTTCTTACCAACAAAGCATTCAGATGACCCCTTTCCAAGCATTGTATGGGCATGACTATCGAAGTCCCCTAAACTTCTCAGATCCAACCTTGAGGGTTGAGGCTTCAAGGTAGATGCTGGAAGAGATGGATGACCAAATGAAGTCAATTAGATAGGATATCCAAGCCTCCAAGGATAGACAGAAGGCATACGTGGATTTGAAGCATCAAGATAGAACCTTCGAGGAAGGAGACATGGTCTTCATTCGTGTACGCCCAAAGAAGAGTTCCCTATCCTTAGAAGATTGCAAGAAGCTAAGTCCAAGGTATTGTGGACAATACAAGATCCTCAAGTGCCTAGGACCCAGTGCTTATAGACTACAACTCCCTAAGAACCTAAAGGTTCATAATGTATTCCATATTAGCCTACTAAAGAAGTATGTACCTAATCCTAGCCATGTACTTGATGGCCAACAAGTTGTAATGCCTAGCCAATTAGGAGTCCTTGAGCTACAGCCTGACAAGATCTTAAATGTTAGGGAGAGTCAACTGAGATCCAGAACCTTGAGAGAATGCCTTGTCTAGTGGAAAGATTATCCTGAGGAGGATGTCAAGAATCGCATGGTAGAGGGACTTGCTCAAGATGCTGCGCCGAACACACACAGAATGCATAAGGAGAAGCTCACTCAAGAGATAAGAAGAGAGATGGAGGCCAAAAAGTTTTCTTGTTGATTTCTTCTTCTTCTTCCACACACTTTACAATGTACAAAAAGTATAGATAAGATACAACATAAAGGAAAGTGGCCTACTAAGTCAAACAATGCATAACCAACTACACTAGTCGACTGGCGCTATAACTATGCCAGGTGTAAATAGGTGTAACAACCTGAATATAATAAGTAATGAGTCAGTGGCCATGTGTGAGTCATAATGACCACGGACGTGCTAAGTGTAGACGTGTGGACCCATCTAACCAAGCGGTCCATCATCAATGTCCGCATGTGTTGAGCTTGTCATCTCAACACTCCCTCTCAAGCTCAACTGCATCTCTGCGAAACTTTTGAAGCTTCTTTGTACCCAATGCCTTCATGAAGATGTTAGCTATCTGATCCTATGTGCTGACATATACCAAGTCAATCTCACCTGCTAGTACCTTCTCTCTCACAAAGTGATAGTGTACCTCAATATGTTTTGTCCTGGCATGGAACACAGGGTTCCTAGCCAACTGTATATTGCTCATGTTGTCACAACAACTGGACCTTCCATCTGCACATTCAAATCAGCCATTAAATTTTGTAGCCATACTAGCTCACATGCTGCAACAGCAGCACCTCTATACTCAGCTTCTGTACTCGACAAAGTAACTGTAGATTGCTTTTTGCTACTCCAAGCAACTACTGCACTACTAAGAGAGAACTTGTATCTACTAGTAGATCTTCTATCAGACATACTACTAGCCCAGTCTGCATCTGTGCATCCAAACACATGTACATCTGTACCTGCCTCATAGAAAAGTCCATAATGTAATGTGGACTTCACATATCTCAATATGTGTCTGACTACATCCAAACGTGGCTTTCTGGGTACTTGCATAAACTGATTCACAAGACCAACAATGTAGCTCAAGTCTGGCCTTGTAATGGTCGTGTAGATCAAACTCCCCACTATCCTCCTGAACATAGTAGGGTCTTCTATCTCATCCCCAACATTAGCACTCAACTTTACATTCTGCTCCAACGGAACTGAAAGTGGTTCGCATGCTGTCATGCCATACTTGGACAATATATCCAAGCCATACTGTCTTTGGGACAGCCATATACCATAATCACATCTAATCACCTCAATGCCAAGGAAGTACCTTAGCTCACCTAAATTCTTCATCTCAAACTTCTTCTTCAAAAAATCCTTGACTTCAGCAATCCCACTATCACTATCACCTGTAATAATCAAGTCATCCACATAGATGACTATGATGACCAAACTTGCATCTCCCTTTCTCACATAAAGTGAGTGATGAGCATCAAAAACATAAAAGCCAATATTGACAAGATACTCTCTGATCTTGTCAGACCATGGTCTAGGTGCTTGCTTGAGCCCATAGAGCACCTTCTTCAACCTGCACACATATGTGGGATGCTCTAAATCTTCATAACCTGCTGGCTGATCCATATACACTTCTTCCTGCAAATCACCATGCAAAAATGCATTTTTCACATCCATTTGCTGCAACCTCCAACCTTTGGCTGCTGCCAAAGCAATCACACATCTAACAGTTGCCATCCTAGTAACTGGACTGAAGGTTTCATCATAATCTATGCCATATGTCTAGGCATAGCCTTTTGCAACCAACCTAGCTTTGTACCTACTAATAGAATCATCTGCATTGTGCTTAATCTTATAAACCCACTTACATCCAATAGCTTTCTTGCCCTTCGCCAATGATATTAGATCCCAAGTCTTATTGGCCTCTAATGCAGCCATCTCCTCATCCATTACTGCATCCCAATGAGTATGACCAACAGCATCCTCAAAACAAGTGGGCTCAACATCCTCAACTAGTTTCACCATATAAGCATAATGGTGAGCTGCATAACCTTCAAAACCAAAACTTTTAACAGGGTATCTGACCCTGCTAGATCTGCATACCACCGGATCACTCAATGGAGCCTTTACACTATTATGAGCTCTCTGTACACCTGGTGTCTTCACAGAAGGAATACCAAGCTCATCATCTAAGCTCTCTGAGCCACTAGAGTCTCCATTAAGAACTGCATCAATGCCATCTGACACTTTATTCTTTTCTTTGTCTTTACCTGTAGTGCTATTAGATGCATCTAAAGATGTAGAGGTACTCCTTAGTCTCCCAGACCAAGGACTACTAGATGATGTCTCTGGTCCACTAAGAGTCCGTGATTCTTGTTTTTCAGCCTACACATGAGTGTCATGATCATCATCATCATCCAATGCATCACCACTAGATGCATACCAACTGCTCATTTCATCAAAGATGACATCCCTGCTCACTTTGAACTTACATGTGACAGGGTTATAACAGTGATACCCTTTCTGCTCTAAAGAGTATCCAATAAAGACACACTTTTCAGCCTTTGGATCCAGTTTCTTCCGCAACTCATCTGGCACATGAACATACGCAATGGAACCAAACACTTTCAAGTGTGAGACATCAGGCTTCTTACCTGTAAAACATTCTTCGGGGGTCATACCATGAACTGCAGCTGTGGGAGTTCTGTTCATAATATAAACAACAGTATGAACAGCCTCAGACCAAAAATGTTTAGGCATATTCTTTTCAGTCATCAAGGCGTGTGCAACTTTTGTAATATGCATGCTTTTTCTTTCTGCAACCCCATTTTGCTGTGGGGTATACCTGCATGTGAACTGTCTCTTTATCCCATGAGACCTCAGAAAATCATTGAACTCATTCGAGAGGTACTCTCCCCCTCCATCTGACCTCAAGCACTTTACTTTCAAGCCTGATTCGCTTTTAACTACAGCCTTGAAAGTTCTAAAGTGCTCAAATGCTTCACTCTTTTCCTTCATAAAATATACCCACAGCTTTCTAGAACAATCATCAATGAAAGCTACAAAGTATGAACTGCCTCCAAGAGATACATTTTGTGCAGGCCCCCAAATGTCTGTATGCACATCATCAAGGGTATTTCTGCTTACATCTCTATCATGTGAAAAGGGTTTGTCTTGCGTGCTTACCAAACTGACATGCTTCGCATACCTTATGAAATTCTGCAACTCTAAATGTAGGCAAACCTGTAACCAACCCTTTGGACTATATTAATTTCAGCCTTTGTACATTTACATGTCCTATGCGTTTGTGCCAAATTTCAATATCCACAAAAATACCTTTTCCTTTAGCATACATAGCAGCATTCATAGTAGGAATTCCAGCATCCAAAGTAAACATATGCCCAACTCTACTTCCCTTTGCAACTAACCTACACTTGTCATTGAAGTCTTCTACAAAGCAGCCCTTTGCATTAAATGTGACTTGCAGCCCTTGCTCTACCATCTGACCCATTGACACCAAGTTCTTTGTAATAGATGGCACATGTAATACATTTGAAAGACTCTTTGTCTTACCATCATGCAAGGACAAGAGAACTTTTCCAATGTGTGAAATTGGGTGGCATGAATCATCACCTGTTTGCACATAACCTGCATTTTGCAAATTCTGCATCTCTCCAAACCATTCTGCATGGCTGGACATATGATTGGATGCACCTGAATCAACATACCAAATATCATAATGTGTTCCCTTTCCTGTAACAGCATTCAGCATATGCTATATAACAAACAGATGTTCATTTTTGTCTTCATTCTATCATGAAGACGATGCATAGTTTCCTTGCTGCAACTTACCACTGCGAATATCATCTTTCTTAGCATAACATTGGGCTGCAATATGACCTATTTTGCCACAATAGTGACACACAATACTAGAGTTGTTAGAGCCTCTGTTCTGCCATCCACCTCTTCCTTTAAATCTCCCCCTGCCTCTAAAGTTACCACGACCTCCTGAAACCTACATATCGCCGAATTGCTTATTCAATCTGTTTTGCTGGTTGTCACTACCACGTTCTGTACCACGGCCTCTTAAAGAGAACCTGCCACGTCCCCTTCCTGAACTGGAGTAGAAAGCTTGGACCTATTCACCACTTCTTTTAGATATCTTACTCTGCATGTTGATCTCTTCAGTGATCATAAGGGAGACCAACTCATCGAAATTTGGGAATGGCTTTCTAACATATACGGAAGTTACAAAAGACTTCCAAGCCTTTTCATTGTTAAGTCCACCCAAGGTAGACGACACCAAATCATCATCATCAGGCATTGCATCAATCATTGCCAAGGCATCTGCAATGCTCTTTACCTTCAGTGCATACTCATTGATAGACATCTTCCCTTTCTTCAATGTATTCAACTCTTGCTTGAGTTGAATCTTTCGTGCCTTTGTATTTACAGAAAACATACTTTCAAGTATGGTATAAGCTGCATATGAATTCTCTGCATTTCTAATATGTCCCAGCATATTATTGTCAATTACTACATGCAGCCAATACATGACCTTTTTATCTTTTGCATTCCATTCCTTTCGTGCCTTTGTCTCTTTTGCAGTTGGAGGATCACTCACCTCCGGCTCCTTTTCTTCACCTGAAACAAACTCGTAGGCCTTTTCCAATAAGGAAGTTCGTGACACGGAACTTCCATGATGGGTAGTTGTTCTTGTCGAGCTTCTCAATGATGGGACTTCCACTGTTCTCTACCATTATCACAAAACTAATACCAAACAGAAAGCAAATCTTCTGCAACCTTTGAACTGTAGTGCACAGCAATACACCAGACAGCCTTTTTCACTGTCTGCTCAACAATACATGCAATTTGCAACCTGTTTGCAGATAAACCTTATGTTTGCTTCCTGCAAACACCTCAAGAATTACAGATTCGCAATCTGTAACCTACGCACCCACTTTCGGTCAAAACAGCCGAAATCACAGTGTACCCTAAAACTGATGTCCGCAACCTTGTGGCTCTAAAACGGAGTTTGAAACGGCCTCAGATGCCCAAAATAACTGCGGAAAAGCCCTAAAGGGCCTATCTGCAGAACACACAGAGCTCTTCGCGCACACCAAATCTCACTGCAATCTGAGTTTTTTGCTCGACCCTGCTTCTAGTGCCTCCACAGGCACTATCCAAGAGAGAGAGTGGAAGAATGGGAGAGCTTCTTACCCATGGCTTGCTTGCTTGAACCTTGCTTCTTCTCCTTCACTTCAACCTTCGAAATCAGCCTCTCTCAGTGGCGCGGCTCTGATACCATGTCAAGAATCACATGGTGGAGGGACTTGCTCAAGATGCTGCGCCAAACACACACAGAATGCACAAGGAGAAGCTCACTCAAGAGACAAGAAGAGAGATGGAGGCCAAAACGTTTTCTTGCTAATTTCTTCTTCTTCTTCCACACACTTTACAATGTACACAAAGTATAGATAAGATACAACATAAAGGAAAGTGGCCTACTAAGTCAAACAATGCAAAACCGATTACACTAGTCGACTGGCGCTATAACTATGCCAGCTGTAAATAGGTGTAACAACCTGAATATAATAAGTAATGAGTCAGTGGCCATGTGTGAGTCATAATGACCACCGACGTGCTAAGTGTAGACGTGTGGACCCATCTAACTAGGCGGTCCATCATCAATGTCTGCATGTGTTGAGCTTGTCATCTCAACAGAGGATGCCACTTGGATGGATGAAAGCACTCTCAACCAACAATATCCCTAGTTCATCTCGAGATGAGGACATATCGATTCCTCCAAGGGGAAGAGAATGTAGTATTCCCACTTACGAATATTCACTTCCCGCACACCGCGTAAACATTGTGCATCGTCCGTATGGAAATTTCCAACAATTTATTCTGTAACCCGCACGCGAGAAATCGAGACCTCCGCATTGGCAAAGCGAGCCCGGAGGTTGAAATCCGCAAACCGTGGGTAAACACCCTCTTGGGAGGGGAAAAATGGATATTATTAAAGAAGTTTTTTTAAACATATTTATCCCTTTCCTTGAGCCGGTGCACGACTAGAGGAGAGGGATTGTGAGGGGATGGGCTAGGTGGGAGAGGTGGTTACATGAGAGGTGGGAGAGGTGGTTACATGAGGGAGTCGTGGGCTGTATGCACAATCCACGTGGGGGGTGTCCCCTCTCCCACCTTGACCTATAAAAACCCCCCTTAGGGGGTAAGAAGGAGGAGGTAGGAGCTACCGTGCTGCGTGGAGAGTGAGGAAGGAAGCTACAGACATCGCTGTGCTGGAGAAGCCACCGCCAGGGAAGCCGTTAGCCTCCGGATTGGGGGGACGCCGCCGCCTGTGGCATTGACAGCCACTGCCATCCCTCATGCCATCATCCCTCTTCCATGACATTTTCTTATTGCCCCCTCCCTCTTCCACAATGTTTTCTTATTGCCCCCTCCCTCTTCCACATAGATTTGTCCATAGACAGAAGCTTCTTTAAGAAGCTTCTAAGGGGGCTTCTATAAGCCCCTTTCACACAAATCCCATAAGTCCATTCCTAGCCCTAGGATTTTTGAGAGAAGAAGAAGAAGCTCATAAGCCTCCCCTTCCCGCAAGCCCCATTCGCAAGAGCTCCTTCCCACAAACAAGCTTAAATTCCCACAAGCTTGCTCGTGAAAGCCCCAATTCCCACAAGCACTCATTTAGTTCCATTTCTACAGCTCTCCCGCAAAAGGCCCAAGCTCCAACCCCTAAGGCCTTCCATAAGACAAATCCCGCAAGCCGGTATTTTTTTCAAGGATCCTTACTTCAAAAGGGATCTCCTGCGTACGAGGGAGAAGGGCAAAGATCTTGAGGCTGCGTATCAAGGCGAGTAAATTCGTAGACTGCGAAGGCAAACCAGAAGCCGAAATCACGCCTATGATGGCCCCTAAAAAGTCACAAGGCATGCCTGCAGGAGGTTCATCTCCTAGTATTCACGTGGATATCTGCCTGAGCCCACAAGTCCAAGTTTTTACAAATTTTGGTTCACAAGTAGAAGTTTTGCATTATGCATGATAATTTCATGGACTAGGATGCACCTATACATGTCAAATCCACCTAGCTAAATGCAATTGGAAATAAATTGGCTATTTAGAATTTACTAGAATTAACTCATGATATGAAATTGGTCATTGGTACTTTCAATGGAATGAACGAAAAAAAACATAAGGTGTCTGCATTTTTAGGACCTTATTAGCAAGTTTCCTTTTGTGCATTGCAAAGTGACGAACCTAGAACAACTGATGCCTATCATTATAAGGTCAAAATTATTAAAGTGCACCTATGATTAGGCATGAAAAGATTAATCGCATGCCGCATTTTTTGACAAACCTTCTTTGTAATGATTCATTAAGAAAGTCGTTATCACCCGTAGAAAATAGCAAAGCATGGAAATGATTCTAAGGGCTACATGAAATAGGTTAACTCTAGCTTCAATTGGCATGAATTTCATTTAACTACCTTGTAGTTAGGAAAGGATTGCATGTAGCACATTCGTCATACGAAAAAATTCATTCATCAACAGTTGTATTTAGGGAAAGGATGTACGGTTCATTAAAGCATGAAACCTTAAAAGCTTAGAAAAAGAATTGTGGGCATGATTTGTGAATGCAAGTCCTAGTAGGATCAATGGAAGTTATGCCGAAATTTAACATGTGTTTTGGTCTTAACAAGAAAAGTTAGGGTTATTGTGAATCTAGTCGTACATAGAAGCAATGAATCACGTGCTTACGTGAATTGTGACATGTTGCAACTTGTTTTCTCCTTTAGATCAAGTTAACATCTCTAGGAATAGTTTGTCCTTGTTGCAAGACAAGTAGATCAAATGACCTAAATCACCTAACCCGCAAGGGATTCTCATAGGTTGGTTCAATTGATACGATAAATACCCCAAGTGCTAACTAGCTTTTAGCACGAAAGACTCGACCTAGTTTCGCACTTGTTGCTAAGTCAAAACCTTCATATCCAAAGGTCCTACCCATATTCACAGAATGTAGGGACAATTGGACTCTCTTGTGAGAAACGATCTAGGGTTTCTACCCTAAGGATCACTCGTTCAAATGATGAAATGTGGATTGAGTGGGAATCCTTAGGACTGAACGTTGTCGGCCTAGTGCAATTAGGAATGGGTTGGGTAAGATGACACCCCAAACCGTGTTTCTTATCTAATCATAATTCCTTGACTAGAAAACACCGTTGAATGGGTGAAATGATCCTATGAAATAGATGGGACAATTGTGCAACAAGTTGCAACGTCGCATGGTCTTGTGGTTTGATCACAAGAGAGTTGCCATTCCTTGGAATGAGGTTGGTGGGTCCTTGCGCAAGTTTAACTTGCTAGAGGATGAGAAGTTATCCTGTTATATCACCTTCTTGGGAAAAATTGCCAAGTTAAGGGAGTTAGGTATTTGCTTGGGAACAAAGGACCAATCAATAATTGGAGCGACATGGTCGCTAGGATTTACTATTATTAAAACCTAAGGTATTGGTTAAGTTGGGTTAATAGGGTATGGCCCTAACCCAAGGACAAAGGGGAGAACAAACAAACCCTTGGGGATCTTGCCAGGTTGCAACTGATTCCGAATCGAATGCTGGATGCATTCGGAAAGAAGGATTCACTCCTTAGCAGTTGGCCAAAATAAATGACCACTGGAATTGATTGTGCTTGTAACAGTTTAAGAGCACTGTTTGCATTGTTTGCTCAAGGAACTAAAGGATGGAAAGATATTTAATGCTTCACGTTGAAGGCATGAAGGGAGAGGCAGCTTCACTTACCCCCGACTATCTGCCTAACCCTAACCAAGAGGGTTGTTAGCCGCGCCGGGAACGTGGATCGAACCCGTCGCGTGAGGTCTCTTCATTGAGTGCTACTTGGAGTAGGAGGATGCTTGGGTGCCAGGGGGGCTCTGGCTGTAAATCCCTCGCCTTCCGGGCCTTGCACAAGAGGCCAACATGACTCGGGATTGGATCTCCAGGCCCGCATACTAGTCTATGGGTAGAATCTTGGATTAGTAATCCCTGTGGATTGTTAGATAGCCTTCGGGCAGATTATGGATAGCCTTTGGGTGGATTATGGATTAGCCTAATGGCTGGATTTTTTGGATGTATTCCAAAGATAAATATGATAACCTATTGAAAAGGAACTTGTTTGACACTACTTTTCTATGTTAAGTGCTAAGATTACGTGAAGGAACCAATGTTTAACTAGCTAATTAATGAAGCTGCTTGATGCATGTCCAACTAAACGTGGTAGGTAATTAGACAACTAAAGCAACCCTGAGGAAAGTGCGGTGGATGTGGCCATGGGTTCGTCCTACGGATGGGTGGTCCTGGTTGGCCGGGAACTTTTCTCAATCATAATGGATAGCAAGGAGATCTTCTCAAAGGAAATGAACAGCAAGGGCGCTGACCTATAGTCTAGGTTACAAAAATCCCGGTTTATGCTGTTTTAGGGGAACGAAATGGGACTATGCGTTATGACAGAGAGTTTGAGCCTCGCATCCCTCTCGTTTCCCATTCTCCTTAAACCAAGTGCAGCGTGAATCCGCTTCGGCCCTAGTGTTTCTGCATAAAGTAGTTTGCTTGGGGTTCGACGCTAGTTGCCATTTAGGAAAATGACCATTAGGGGAAACCTTGATTTAGGTTGAGTCCTAAGTGGGAATGGCTGGAATACTTTCGCTACGCGGCAAACGCAAAAAGTCCTAGATCGCAAACCCGGTAACATTCCATGGGAGTGCCGGGCAGAGCTTTCTAGACTCTCTTTTCGATGGACTGCTAAGACGTGTCTTTAAAGGGAACAGGTGGACACGTCACAATTCGAAAACCCATGACCAACCACCAACCCTGGATATCCCCTCTCATCCACTCAATCTCTTCTCTGCCTCCACAACCTCATATCTGTTTTGTTATGCTTCTTCTCCACAACCAATCTCCCCAAAGCCCTATCATCGACCCACATGGTAAACCATCAACCACCTGAGCCCTCACCAACAAGTGCCATTGGACTAGCACTCAATTAGGAGAGGGGTAATGCTAACCTCGATGCAAAGAAAGGAAAAAAAAAGTAAAAGAAAATCAAAAGACCCAGGGCAAAGTGAAAAAAGGTAGCCCAATGAAAAAATAGGATAAAAAAGGCCAAAAGCACAAGAGCAACTTTAAAAGTCGAGGGCAAGTGCAAAAAGAAAAATGAGATTTTAAATATAAAAGCGCACCCTGAATTTTATAAGAGAGCTTGAGGCTCTATCCTGTGCAATTTGTAAATGAAGAAGGGAATGGGTCAAGAAACAATGTAAATAGGAAGGGAATAGGGAAAGAGGACATAGGGTAAAATGGCCGATTATGTAAAAAAGGGATGGGTGTCGAAGGAGGAGATAGGGCATGTATAAAAGGCAAAAAGTGAAGGAAGAAGCTCATTATTATATGTGGCCAAAAGTAGCTCTCTTCTACTTTTTCGTCTCTTTGTCCTTGTGTTTGTGCTTAAGAGAGAAAATGTGAGAGTGAGTAAGTGAGTGTGTGAGGGTGAGGGACTGTGTTGCTGGGACAAGCTCTCCATGTTCTCCTCTCTTCTTCTACTCTACTCTTCTCTTCTCTTCTCTTGCTGCACGTGGAAATGGATTTTGGAGCTTGGAGCTTGAGGATCGAGCTTGCTTGAGCTTGCACCTCGGATTGTAGAGCTAGCAGAGAGCAAATGGGAGGAGGCAACTCAATCAGGCATGAAGGTAAGCTCACTACACTCATAGGCGTGAGAGTACGTATGGCTATGTGAGAGGTAGCCATTGCGTTTGGCTTGAAATGCTAAAACAGTAAGCAGTTAGTGGGTTTGGCAGTTGAGCATGGGCTTCCCACAAAAAACCTTCCTCAAAAGCAATTGTAGTCATGTTGACTTATTTCCTCTTATGCTTCTATGACTAAACTTAAAGACCAACCATTAATGAACTTGAGCTGAATTGCACATGTAGAAATGGTTTTCTCATGGGTAATGGTACCATTTCTTAATAGCATGAAGGATTCTTAACATCTCCTTGTCATAAATATTCATCTACATCTCCTCTTCATTAAGCTTACAACTCTCAAAAGCTATCACACTATACTCTTCAAGTAACACAACATTGATACTTTTGCCAGTAGGATCGCATTGAATAGTAAACTCTTTTGAGAAGTTAGGGCATACGAGAATGGGGAATAAAATAAGAATTTTATTTAGTTGGTTAAATACATAATCGATAATAGCAACTCAAAAAAACAACTCCTTTAATTGATCCATCAAGGGCACTACAATTGTGGCATAATGCTTAATGACACATCTATAAAATGTAGAGAGACTAAGAAAACTACATAATAAAGTGGTACTAGATGGTGTGGGCCAACCCTTTACACATTGCACCTTTTTGGGTTCAACTTGTATGCCATTTTTACCAACAATGTACCCCAAATATTCCACTAAGGTTTGCATGAAGATGCACTTACTTTCCTTAACAGATAGCCTATGCTCTCTTAAGGCATCAAACTATTGACCAATTCTCAGCCACTCTCCTACATATTTGTCTTCTAGAAACACTTCTACATAAGATACATAGCATCTAAAGTGTTTTCTCTTTGCTATCCAACCTTCTAATACTATGACAACTCCATGTATTGCTGAATTCACTATTACAGCCCTTCTACTTGACAAACCAATTGCTATACTTATTGCATTTAATGTTGTCCTTGCATTAATGACAATTGTACATGTAGTTATTACAATAGCCACCAATTTACTTTCACCAATCAAAACATCATTTTCAGCAGCATCAAAGAAAGTCATCTTCTTCCTCCTCATTTATCATCCCATGTTCATTCTCATAGCAGGCCAGAGATAGCATATCTATAACCTCATTATCTATTCCTATAACAAATTGTTGTTCTCCACCCCTCGAAGACTCTTGGAGTAAAAAAAAAGGAAATCTTAGTATACATATAGCTTGCATAAATTTTGTCCAAACGAGATAAATTTTAACTATGGAGCAGCCAAAAAACAAGACAACATACCTGTAACATTATTTACAAAGAAACCATAAGATGTTGAAGAAGAATTTGAGTGTTCAAAAGATCATTGTTCTTGACTGTAAGAGACTCCTAGAGTACCAAAACAAAAAAAATTACATGTTAGTAGAGAATGCACGTAACTTGCACAGGTTTTGTCCAAATGAAATAAAACTTTACCGTAGAACATCCATGGAAGAGAACAATATACCTATAAATTTTTGTGAAGAAAATCTTAGGGCTTTGGTAGAACAAGCTCTGCTCTCATAAAATATGTGAAACTCACTTTGTGTTTGTGTAGAGGAAATGAAATTTCATAGGGTTACAGATAGGGCAAGCAACAATGACGCTGTAAGATTTCATCAAGAAAGAAGAAGCGCGGAAAGAGATATGACAAATTTGAGTTCCGCCTAAGAAAGAGGGGAAACCTAAAAGGTGAAAAAATAAAAAGTCAAACATAAAAAAATAAGGAAATAAAAGTTAGAGTCACAAACTTTCAAGAAGTGTAAGCATTGTATTCCCCACATGTTCCCTTATTTTATTGTTGAGGGAAGATTTAGACCGAGATATGGCTAGAAGATTCATGTTACATGAATTTAGAATCCTAACTCTCTCATTGGTCAGGCCTATATTTTTTAATTCACTCTTTAAGGGGCAAAAAAGAGAGTCCATATTCCTCCTAATGTTCCCTTTTCTACTATCTTTACAATAGGGTTTGATGCTAGTTCTAACTTAAGGATCAATTATTGTTGCAGCACTTAACACAAGGTAGAGAAGAGATTCTGTAGCTCCATTTACGGGTAAATATGCCATATTTTGTTATGCCAAAATTTATTCATTCAATTAGTGACTATTATGTTTGATGGGGTTGATTTTTTCTTTTGTCCATCATTTGCAATGGGTTTTGATCAGTAAAATGATTCAATCTTATCTTCAGCAAATCAACTTATAGGTAAATTGGCCCTATTTTGTATTTCTTCTATCATGCAGTTATCTAGATATTTTTTGTCAAAAGGGAATCATGCACGTATTCTTTTGTACATGCAGGTATTGTACAAGATTTAGGTGAATCACATAATTCTCGATCGACTATTTTGTTGTGGTAAGTGATTTCTTTGTGCTAGATGATATGGATCTGTTGGAAGTCGATGGTTCAAAAATCCTTTTCCTTATTAGTCCTGTGTTTCCATTCCAATCTCCATGCCAATTGGCAATGATCCATGAAAATATTATATCATATTATCTATATAATGCACAATGTATTAAGTCATAGAATATCTCAAGTGTTAATACAATGTGCCTATTATGATTTGCATCTAATTGTTTAGGGATTAATATATACTTCTTTACATCTAATGCCTAGGTTATAATTCTTAAGAGAAGAACAAGCATTCTCTCGATTGAAGTACATAACATAAAATATGAAGAAGGGAATTAGATCATTGATATGTATCATTGCTTGTCTTGGGTACATATGCATCCAAGTATGAAGGGAGTTTTCAAGGAGAAAGCATATACAATTGCAGATGTATCAAAGCATTGGAAGGGTAAGATTTTAGCTCTCAGACAAAGGAATATTGATTCTCACCTTGTAATAGAGTCATTGGTACAACATGTATTCATACAAAAATAAAAACATATTGTGCCCATTGTGCCCTTTCAACAAAACATTATAAACAATAAGTATTTTGAACTCATCGAGAATGAGAAATTTCATGATATCTATGTAACTACTTGTCTCATATTTACAGAAGTATACCCTTCTGATTGCTATGTGTGGCAAAATGTCGAGAGTTTCATAGGTTCTTTTAAGTATTACCACCTCAAAATTGGTAGATTGCTCTTTGAGGGGCGTATAGCTAAGTAGCTCGCACAGGATCTTGTTTTTTTCTATGACTCCAAGTACCTATTGCCCAAGGGGGTTCAAGAATATGGAATCCTTGAGTCTATGTACCTAGTGAGTCTCAATAGCATAGAATGGCCATTGTGTAATGGTGACATTTTGCACATTTGTAGTGAAAAAATTTGAGCAAACATATTGAAATCAATGAAGCCAAGCACTAGCTCAAATAATGTATATCTAAGATGGTTCATACCAATTGCAATTTTTGCACATATGTTCAAGGAGTGTAAGGGTTTGAGACATACCAAAAGCATTTACATCATAAAAAGTTCATCGGAGGATTATGTAACAAGGATTCTAGAAAAAACACGTACATAAAAAATGACTCATAGTCCTGACACAGTGGAGTGCCAAGTCACAACAAGGCACATGGCTTTCATGTAAAATTTTTCTCTCTTAGTTGAATATTATCTTACTTTGGGATGGATCGGCTAACTTTCCTTTCCAATTATAGGTACTTTGTTATATGACAGATTTTATGCCTAGTATTCAAGTATCGTAGATGGAGGATGCTCAAGGGTGAATGGTTGTGCCTTGATCAAGACATGGGTGAAAGTGTAGCTATGGATGTTACTGTCATTTATGAGGGGCATGAGCCCCAAGTGTTGCAAATGGAAGATGATTGGCCCTTGAGTATAATGCATGAGGAAATTACAATGTTAATGCAGAATCAACCTGCTAGCTTTTATTTTAAACTAAATGGTAGGAAATTCGAAGCTAAGCTGAGGATACTATTACTAGTAGAAAGTGTGTGGCTCCAAATATTTTAGAAATTGTAGAGTCTCCCAAAAAATCCCAACACCATAAGTTATAATATCCAATACTTGTAAATTTTTAGATTTTTTTGGCCAATAGAATATTGTTGATTACAAACTTGCAATATTTTAAAATTATGGTATTTATGCAAAATCATACACTTGCTATACACTTTTCACATGGACACATTTACATATGCATGTGAACTTTACAAAGATGTTAAGTAAAGCCATAACTAAATATTGTATGCTTAATGGTTTAAAACTTAAGGTTTTTAAGGTAGAACTAAGTAAAGCCATGTGAACAGCCCTTAATGGTTTAAAACTTAAGGTTTTTAAGGTAGAACTAGCTTAGTTCTACTTTCATTGTTTCATTTCACACTTTCTCTCTTCATCTCTTTACATCCATCACATCCCTGCTACCTGCTACGATGGGATGCTCGTGCACACTTTGACGAGTGGATCCACAAGTCCATATTTTTTAGCTAGGGTAGCGAGATATTTTAGGTTTTTACTAAGAACTTCAACCTTGAAAGCATGCTCTCATTGCCGGATCCCCCGTTCAGGTTTTGAAATACTTTGTGAGAACCATTGCTACCTGCACATACTTCATCGAGGGATCCAGCATGACTTGGGTGCCTCTAAAACATCTCATGGTATTTCAGGTAGGGAAGAATCACCAAAAATTGGTGAATAGGTGTCTGACCCACATGGATCCTTTGCACAAAGAGTATGCACTATTCCCATGGGTAGTACACCAAGTACAACACCTTTGGATCTCATAGAGTGTGATTGCGCATTGGCAATTTACCTCCTTGCATTGGATATACCCCTAAAGGAGGAGAGTGATGAAGATATAACTCCACAGGTTGTTGCTATCATGTACACACAGGAGAAGAGCCAATTAAAGAGCTCATATATGTTGAAGAGGAATATCAGGTGGTGGTTAAACAAGTGGCTCTCATGGTGCCATCTTTTTTAGAATAGTCATAAGTCGACAAACCCAACCTTGCCTCCTTGACACCCATTCAAGTAGATGGTGTACAATACTTGCTTCTGTCGGATGTGCTATAATACCTGGAATTGAAGGAAGAAGAGTTACTTTTTGTCCTAGTCAGGGATTCGATGGAAGACCTGATCGATTATGATTACATGGATGTGCATCCGACAATGGTAGAAATTTGAAGATATGAATGCACCAGAAAAAGTTAGGGTTTGTAAATCTACTCATACGTAGGCAATGAATTATGTGGTTACAAAAATGGTAGCGTAATTATCTTCGCTTAGGTATAGTAAGTGCCATCATAACAGCACAGTAGAAGATTACCTTGATTGAAGAAGATTACCTTGTATCACATGCTGAACTTAAAGCACTACAGCATGATTTGCTCGGACCTAGGCCCTAGCTTTCTACCATGGAGTTTGTAGATCCCTCAACCCAAAGAGATACCTCACTGGATACACGAGGAAATGAAGATAAAAGATAATTTGGAGAAGGTGAGATTTCTAAATACTATATACTTTTATGTAATGAAACTTATGGTAGGGTGGATTGGGTCCCCTAGAGTCCACCGGTGAAATCTTAGCAAAAAATGATGCCTATAGCTGTCCTGTAGCGCTTGGGGCCACTTTCTTGCCCTATCCAAAGTCTGGTGTCTGGGACCACTTTCTTGGCAAGAAAGTGACCCCAGATGCCAAACTTCGGACAGGATAGTTAAAGGCATCATTTTTAGCCAAGATTTCACCGGTGGACTCCGGCAAACCTGATGCACCCTACTGCCATGTTTCGTCACTTTTTGATAGATGTAATTTAGTTGCTAATTATATTTTTTGATTTGAATTTGTCATTTAGAACATACTATATATAGATGAGTTTGCATCCAAGCAAGGAGGAGTTTGCATCCATGCAGATTGACGAAATGATTGAGCTCTAAAGGAGTATATCAAAAATCTTGTTGCAGACTTGGTGGTCATCCATAAGAAGTGCTCACCATGAGGGTGGGAAACAATCATGAAAATTTGAGCTTTGACCAAGTTTGGACCTTTTCGAGTGATACCTATGACATCTAGCTTGGAGAAGGTGGTGCTAGTAAAGCGGTCAAAGCTTCTTTACTTGTTTGACCAAACACATTGGTAGGTGAAAATGAGCAACCAGGGACATGATGCTATGTGGAGTAACACATGCAAATATCATTTTTTTCTCTTTCTAACACCTACTCGTAGTATCGGGAGTCGGGTTGATAGGTGAAAATCCCAAGTGGCACCATGCATGTTCAACACATGGTTGTGATATTTCAATTTTGAGATACGTACAATCCTATAACTAATCTAATGACAAGTATGCAAATTGTAACTCTGGAAATGAGGAAAGTAAGAAAGAAGCAGAAATCATAGACTATGACATTGATAGGCAAACCATTGAATAGATAATTATGGACTCTAAGCCCAAAGGTACCAATGTCCTCAAGATAGAGGAAGGGCTAATGATCTGACATGGCTAGAACATCTAAATACAGTGGATTACAAGCATGAAAGGGTGACCTAGCTTATGGCCATAACTTTATTTGAAGTAGGATCAACATCTTTACCATGTGGCGATACTTCTTCTTCTGGTGAAGGTTTCCAATTCAACTTTGATTCTAAAATAAGCTTTGAAAGTGATCCTAAAATTTTAAAACCCCCTAAGAATTGATGCACCAAAGGAGACCTCCCAATCCACACAAAGTGCAAACAACTAAAGGAGGAGGCAAGGAAACAATCTAAGGAGTTTGATACCGAAAGGCAAAAGAAACTTCAAGATCTATCTAAATGATTCACAAAGTTTAAAAAGGGCAATAGAATATTGATAAGACTAGGAGAAAAGAGACAAGGTCAAACCAATGAGCCCACGAAAGAACCTGCTAGGTTAAGGATGTCAACTTGGCTAGCAAAGGTGAAAAACCTGGGCTCGTATTCATAGCAACTGACCTAACCATGTATGAGGAGGTTAACTTTGTTAGTATCCTGAAAGAGTTCTTTGATGTTTTCTCATGAGAGTAGAAAGGGACTCTAGAAAAGACAAAAAGAAGAAGAATGCCGATAAGAAGAGGGTTGAACAAAAGAAGACTCTATTAGGAAAACAAGACGTGCTAGAGATTGCCATGGAGGATTTTAGAAAGGCTGAGGAAAAATGACAAGCGAAAGAGACAAACAATAAAGAGGAGTATCACCTAGCCATACCAAACTCAGTAGAAGATACATATAGAAGAGAAGAGACACCATCAAGCAAGGCTAAAAGTACAGTAAGTTTTGAAGGGTACAAGTTAGTAGAAGGTAAGAGGAAGAAACCTATCCATCTTTTGCCACTACCACCACAACCTTCTCTAGTAATAGAGAGAACCCAAATATCAATTCCACCATTACCATTGCCACCGCTTTCTAGATCAGAGAGGGACAAAAAAAAAATCAAATGAAGGCTAGTAATGGGTAGAAGCACTCTACTCAATCTTGTCAAGCATTCCATCAGTACAATATTCCCTCACAAATTCAAAAAGGAGTGCAATAGATGAAGTATAATATGAAAGGAGAACATAGAAGGTGCCGTATCTATAGGAGACATCATCCTAGATTCCCTCATCACTTAGGGAAGGTGATGAAACTTTGACAAACTCCTTAGGACATTGAAAGAACAATATGATACAAAGGAGGATAAAAGGAAGCAAGTAGTACTCGCCTTGGAGAAGGAGAAGGAGCAATATGCAACATTGCAGTGGCAGTACACCAAGGACATCTACAGCCTCGAAACAAAGCTAGCCAACTTGGCTAGGAGAGCTATGAGTGATGACAAGTATAAGTAACTAATAGCACAACATAAACAAGAGAAGAAAAGTAGGGAGAGAAGGCTGAAGCACAATAGGAGGAAACCACTTAAAGCCTGGTTGAACTTGAATGGAGGTTGAAAGAGCAAGATCAACAAATTGTGCAACTGCAACAGCATGACAAGAAAGAAGTAGCTGAAAGTGAGGATACTCAAGCTAGTAGAACAATGGGAGGAAGCCACCAAAGGGTAGGAGGACCTTCAGAAGATCATAGCCACACTCACCAATGAGAAGGAACAACTTCAACAAAGCAAGGAAGAGCGTGTTTCCATTATAGAATCTCTAATGAAGTGGCAAAAACAAGGGCTAGAGCAAGTTTGGAAAAAGATTGATCATTAGGAGACATAGAGCTCAAGACCCATGCAAGATCTTGCTTGCAAATTGGTGAAGGAGAAGCATGACATGAATATGGCAAAGAATAGAGCCTAGCTAGCTGAGAAAATGATGAAGATCCAATAAAAGAGCTTTGTGAAGAACCTCACTGAGGTCTCCAACCCAAGAGAGGAGGACTCAATGGTGGAACCAAAGAGAAAGCTCCAGTTAGCTAGGGAAGGCCTACAGAACACCTTCTGCCACTTCCACATCTACTAGAATATGAGTCCACTCCAAGATGAAGTGGTTCAACAACTTAAACACAAAGGCCTCATAAGGGAGCAATTTGCAAGATTGAGCTTTGTGATTCGTGAGAAGCCTACTCCCCTATTGCTGCTAGTGGATTGGGATGCGGAGGATGTTCCTGAACCATCCCAAATACAAAAATAGCCCAAGCACTGGCCCGAGAAATCATACTCTTCAAGTACTCATAGAGACTCAAAGCAATGATGAAGGCAAAAATAATTGAGTGAGATAGAACTAAAGCTAAGGGCTAAACCACAACAAGTGCCTAAGGTGACCTTTCTAAGGGAGCCCAAGGAGGCCAGCCTACACTGGGAGAAAGAGCTTTCAACCCTAGAAGGGGAGACTTGGGACACATTGATAACCTACATCTTTAATAGGATAGCCAAGCTCAAGTAGGTAATGCCAATGAATGTCACATGAGGCAAGCAGTGGTAGATAGGAGATGGTTAGACCAAAGTTGCAAGACCCAAACTATCTTAGAGGAAAAGAAGCATGATGTTAGTAGAACAAGGTATTTGAAAAACCTAGACTAGCTGTGCTGGTTTTGATTCACAGCTAGACTAGTGCTAGTTTTGATTCACAACTAGACATGTTATATTCAAGGAAAGTGATGAGACTTGAATGGCGTTCTATGGGGAATTACTTGAAGAATAAGGAGATCCTGTGTACCAACCCTACCCATCATAAAGGCATGGAATTGACTAAAACCTTGAACTACATGGGAAACATCACTTTCCCTTGATATTCAATGTAAAAGCTAGAAACTGTGAGGATAGCCTCAAGAGTGGGATGTGGCTCCCTCATTCAAAAACTTTATAGGTACATTTTAAAATTTTCGAGTCCCAACTTCTGTGGCAACCTATAATAATCTGAAGCTCCTGATGCTGTTGCTGAGTCAAAAGAGAGAAGTAGAGGAAGATGGTTTATATCCCTTGTTTTTTTATATAAATGCAGACATAAATGGATATACCATGGCTAGGCTCTAGCATATCTAGGCTCATACTCAGAACTAATATGCTACTTGCCTTCTACCTGAATCTTGTAGAGGATATAAATGAGTTTTGGTTCTCTAGTTGTAACCACCCCTTCTTGTCTTCAACAACAATGATTACCTGCTGATCTGCTAAGGGATACACGATGAGTAAAGCTTTCTTAGAAAAATCCATGAGACCCCTACTCCTATCAGTCAAATGTTGAGAGTGGAAAAAGACTAAATTTTTTATTAATTTTTGTTGTTTTTGAGGTCTGAATGGTTGATTTTTTATGGATTTAGAGTGATGTATGGTTGTGAATGGAAGTGTTTGAGAGTGTTTTTGATGATATTGATTATGTTTTGGGAGTTTATGATGATTCTAAGTGAAAATATGAAGCTCTGCGATGTTCTGATAGGTTATGTTGAGGTTCTGATTGGTTCTGTATACCTTTTGTATAGCTTCTATTTTGTTCTAATTTTCTTCTGTATAAAGCATGGATTGATGATTGATGAAGGTTGAAATATTTTTAAGGTTTATTGAATAATTTTTTATAGTTTGGAATGGTTTTAGTATGAATTATGAGGATTTGATGTTCTCTGATGAGCTTTTATAACCCTCTGTAAACCTTCTGTAGAGCCTCTGTATTTGCTCTGTCTCTGTTCTGTATCTACTCTAGTCCTGTACTATACTGTTCTGTAGATCTTCTGTAAATGTTCTGTAGAAAGTATGTGTGACTTTGGGAAAGTTTTCTAACTTTTGGAAAGGATGAATCTAAGTTTAAAATAGCTAAAACAAGTGGAAGAAGCAGCTGCTGAAGAATGAAGAGAAGACTGGAGTGACAGTGACAGTAGTGAGCTGTGAAGAGACACTGTAGTGGCTCTGGTGCCTCTTCACATCAGACATATCTCTTGGGAGGTGCAGCCATGACCTAAGAAGGATTATTGAGAGTCATTATTAGAGCATTGTAGTGAGAATATGATGTACTATTGATAGAGAGAGAGAGAGAGAGAGAGAGAGAGAGAGAGAGAGAGAGAGTCAAAGATAGTCAATTTCTAACAAAACAGTGTAACTGTGTATGAGAGATTGAGAGAGAAAATTATGAAGACATTGAAGATGAATACTATGTGATTGATTTTCATTCAAAAATGGTGTATTCTTTTATATTATTTGTTCTATTGATGGATTCTATGAAGATGTTGAAGATTATGGTTGATTCTATCAAATTCGTGGGAGATATCTACTATGATGCTGCGTAAAGATTTGTTGTTTTCTTCGTTTTGGTCATCAAAAGAATGAAATACAAGCTTGTTGATGTTACAAGATAGATTTTCTTGCAGTAGAATCCATTTTTCCTTGGTGTTCCTCTTGGGGCTCCATGTTTTTAGTGCGTAGCCAGGGAAGTTTACCATCAACAAGCATCAGAAGAGGCTGAAAATGAAGGAAATGGCATTGCCAAGAAGAGAACAATTCAATGGATGCTTGCAAAGTTCCTTCTTCCACTGAAGAGTTAGAGATTCTTATTGCCAAAGCCATTTTCTAGAAGAAGTTCATCCCACAATGGTGGAAACATATTACCATCATGATGTATGCTCTATGTGGTGGACTATTTCCTCTTTCTGTTGAGGCAGCACAAACTTGCATCTTGGTGGAAAATTTTTTGGAAACAAATTGAGCAGAAACAGAGAGAATGACTATCCATGGAAGATTTAGCATTCATTGAGAAGTTTCCAGACATCATCAAGTGGGAGATTGTGAAGAAGCTTCAGGAGTCGTGGTATGTGGAGGTTCACGAAAACAAGAAGGAAAAGAGTTGGAATTTGTTTGTGGATGCTCAAAAGCAAGATACATGGGATGCTTGGTGCACTAACAATCTCCTGTTTGTCCAATTAGCAACCCACTCGAAGTTGCTAGACAGTGTTTTTCACAACATACACTATTGAAACCCTCATAAGCTAGCATTATTATGATGGCACAACAATGATCCTAAGAAGAATGAGTTTTGATACTTTCAGAATGGAATATCTCCCCCTCTATAGTGGTTTGAAAGTGAAATTTAAAGATGTTGAAAAGAGGGAAGTAGAAGAGATGTTGGCCAAAGAATCCCCTAGAGACTGAAGCCCTCTCTGATACTATCCTATTGAGTACAGACCAACTGATTGGAGCTAACCCCCTAATGAATGATGCAATCAAGAGGCAAGCATTAAAACGAGTCCAGAGGTATGTGAGAAGAGAGAAGGAAAAAATCAAAGCTAAGAACGAGCTCGTAGCAGAAGCCTCCTTTGACGCCCTAAAAGCACTCTTTACAAGAGTCCCCATGGCGACTCAAGGTCCTCTTCCTAGTCAGATTCGTCCTAGAAATATTGATGACAAGCCAACTAATGTAGTCCCATTGCCATTCTTTAAGGGAGAGTACAATGAAGACCCTAATCTTCATGTAGCAGAATTTATGGTAGAATGTGTGACTAACAATGCCAGAACCCAGTGAGCATTAGTTAGCGATATTCTCTGCCACTTTCAAAGGCATGGCATTTGAGTGGTATGAGAGACAAGTAGCACAAAACTTTTGGTACTTGGGACAACTTGAAGTTGGGCTTCCTCACTAAATTCAGACGTGAAGCTTTTGAAGAACGGATGCGAGAGGAGTTCATGAACTTAAGTTAGTCCTCTCGAGAAAGAGTAGAAGCTTATGTCTCGCGAATGGAATCCATCCCGAAGAGATGGACTGACCACCATTTGGACGAAGGTATCCAAAAAGGAGTGTTTCTTAGAGGCCTACAACCAAAAGTTAGCAAGTTTGTAGAATTGAGAAGACTAGTCAATCTGCAAGCTGCAGTGAAAGGTGCAAGATTGTATGACGAAGTTGAAGCAAGGCTGTCAATGACTCCAAGAAGAGGAGTCTTACCTCCTCCTATGCTAGGAATGGTATACCCAACAAATGTAGTCCCAGGGACAGTTCCCTATCCCTATCCCCAGATGCAAATAGTGCCGCAGTATAGTGCACCTAATCCACTGTGGTCACCACAGACGACAGTGCCTCAAATGATGGTTCAACCACAACAATGGTGGCCTCAAATAGTTCCTCCAATGGTGACTCAACAACAGTGGAACCCTACTAACTGGAATCAGCAACCCCAAGTCTCAGCAGGAGCTCTGAATCAGAACCAAAATAGAGGACCTTCTAGATCAACCCAACCAGTGTATGAAGTAATTATAGAAGCTTTCCAAAACCCTACTACAAGCACTTTAGGAGGTGAAAATTTGAAGGTCTACTTATCCAACTCAGTTGCAAGTATCAAAAAAGAGCTTATGGATGTGATTACAGAGTAGCTACAGACGCTGAAGGTGAATACCGCTAATATATCCACCCCTACGGGAGCTAGAAGAGATGTGATGTGCTCTAATACATGGTGCAGAAAGTGTCATCAAGCGGGACATTTAGCCATTGAATGTAGCCTAAAACCAAGCATTCATGGAGCCTTTTGTTCCTACTGTTTGCGGAAGAACCATACAGAGGATATTCTCTCTCTAAAAGAGATGCATGAACAAAGACAGAAGGATGAAAATGCAAGATTCAATTGCTAGAATCCAAAATGACAACACAAGATATTGGAGCAAAGCCTAGGTAATTTGGTCCTAATTTCGGTCCAAGGAGGTTTTCCTCTCAAAGTTACAGAGGCCGACAGTATGGCGATGGTCAGAGATTAGAGGTGGAATGTTATAGGTGTGGAGAAAAGGGTCATATCTCCCCGAATTGTCCAAACCCTAGATGATCTGGAGAAGGCCACATTGCAAAAGACTGTCCGAGTGCAGCCCCTTTCAAGGCCAATGACACTGACAGCCAATAGAAGGTACAAGAGCTTACCTCCAATTAGAGTTGGAAGTTGCCGCTGTCATGCGTACCAAGAAGAAGGAACCAGTTGTTCAGAACGAAAATAATTCTCTTGCCAAGACTGTGAAGTTTAATATGTCAATAGAGGGGCAGAGCAGTACATGACAAAACAATGCAGTACAGAGCATTGTAGTGCCATAGAGAGTTACAAAGACAGTACTAGAGACAGGAGCAGAGGTCTTGTCGATAGAAGATACTGTAGCACCTCCAGAAATAGAGAAAGTGCCGATGCTACCATTGTTAGAAGAAAATGGAAAGATGAAAATGGGTGTAGCCCTATTCTCCAATAGGCTAGAGAGGCCTGTGGATCCTATCAAAGATTATGACTTGGTCAAAGGCCTAGACACTTTTAAACCAAACCTAACATTCTGAAGTTACTGATGCTGTCTCCCAGCTGCCGAAAGAAATTCAAAAGCATCTTTACAAGAAGACGTGGACTAAGGATTGTTTCTTCAACAATGACCAAGACTAATAAGGCCCCAAAGCCTGTAAAGGAAGTAGATGTGGCTAACACCTTTCTAGATCCTGGAACCCTAGATATTAGTGTATGGATTGAAGGGTGCTTTATTTCAGATGCATTGATTGATAGAGGCTCATAAGTAAACATAATGACGGATGTGACAATGAAAGACTTAGGGTTGCAAGGAATTCAACCTACACAGTGGCTTATCAGATTGGCAGACCAAAGCAGAATTAAACCATTGGGCATCCTCCCATCCTCCCATACGTAAAAATAACCCTTGCAAGAAAAGACTATTGGATAACATATTTGGTGGTCAAACCAAATTCTTATGGGACCTCATATCCTCTGCTGTTGGGAAGACCTTGGCTTTTTGAAGCAAGAGCCAGGACGGACTGGTTCAAAGGAACCCTAACCCTAGGCAGAGGACCCAACAAAGTGGTGTTAAAGTTGTATGGATCGCAAAAAGGCAATGGATCCACATCCATTGAAGTCATAACTGACTTCTCCAATGAGGTAATAGATGGTACATGAGGAGATGAAGAGGCTATTAAACAGATCTTTCCCAAGAAAATAGAGGCACAATCCCTAACAGTGGGCACTGTAAGCCAACTACCAAGGGAAGCAAAGTCATTGTCCATGGGAGAATACCTCCTGCCTCAACTTAAATTGACTTTTGAAATCACCTCTAATAGTGAAATAGAAGCATGGATGTATTGTTCTCCCTATTACATGATAGTCGCAGAGACAGAACAGAGACAAAACAAATATAGAATAGAGACAGAGCTAGAGATAGTCACAGATACAGAGATAGAGCAGATGCAGAACAGAGATAGAGCAGAAATAGAGACAGAAGCAGATGCAGAGGCAGAAGATCTGTTCTTCTCCTACAGAGCCTCTATAGAAGCAGAGACGGAGCCTCTAGAGGAAGAGGATAAAAATGATGAGGAAGAAAACAAAGTAGGTTATGAAAGTGAAGATGAAGAATTTCCTCTAATAGTGGATGATCTTGTTGATGTCCCTACAGAGACCTCAGAGGCCGAAGATCTCAGGGTGGATGGAATGACCATGGTTCCATTTGGATTGATCAATGGACCACAAAGAATGTAGAATTTGCATAGGCAATGGATCAAAGGCATAAGAATTAAGATCACTAGTGGCTCCTGTCGCCTTGACCATTCACTCCAAAGAAAAGATGATGATGATGGCTCCTACCAACAGAAGCCAGAGCTATCAAAGCCTCGACTTCTAGAAGGTATTTGCCATGTGACATTCGTGGACACATCCTATGAAGATGAATCCCTAAGTCCAGAAGAAATCACCACTCACACAGAAGCAAACAAAGCTCTGATACCCTTCCAGCAACCTCAAGAGACAAATGAGTCATCTGTTCAGAAGGAGGATACTGGTTCTAGTTGAACATTAGACTATGACACTACTCCCTTGAAAGAGTCAGACCTCTATCGAGAAGCAATCTATGGGACATTTATTCGCGAAGTGGAAGGTGAAAAACAAGTAGCATTCTTGGATACTGATGGTACTGAACGTCACCTAAAAGTGGGTCTCAATCTTCCAGAAGGAGAACTAGTGGTCCTGCGAGACTTATTAAAGGAGAACTTAGATGTGTTTGCTTGGTCATATAAAGACCTAAAGGGTATTGATCATATAGTATGCCAACATCACATTGACCTAGAGCCTGATGCCAAACCTGTAAGGCAAAGATAAAGGTGTATGAATCCTAATTATTCTGCTATGGTGAAGGTTGAATTATTGAAACTTCTTGAAGCTGAGTTCATTTATCCCATGGCTAACAGTGAATGGGTTTTGCCCATTGTGGTTGTATCCAAGAAGAACGGGAAACTTCAAATATGTGTGGACTTTTGAAAGCTCAATTCGAAGGTGAAGAAGGATCATTTCCCTATCCCTTTTATAGACCAATTGTTGGACACAGTGGCAGGCCATGAGCTGTATTCCCTCTTGGATGGATTCAGTGGATATAACCAAGTCCAAATTGCAGAAGAGGACCAATCCAAAACAACCTTCACTACAGAATGGGGGACCTATGCCTATAGAGTGATGCCATTTGGGCTCTGTAATGCTCCTACCACCTTCCAACGAGTAATGATGTCTGCCTTCCAGAATCATCTTCATGATTTCATTGAGGTGTATCTTGATGACTTTTGTGTCTATAGCTTAATCCGTGAGCATTGGGGACACCTAGAGTAATGTTTTCACATATGCTGAGAGTAAGGGATTTCTCTCAACCCCAACAAATGTGTCTTTGGCGTCTCATCAGGAGTTCTTCTGGGTCATATTGTCTCTGCACAATGGATTGCAACAGACTCCGGGAAGATTGAGAAAATTGTTGCCTTTGCAGCACCAACAAACCTCAAGCAATTGAGAGGATTTCTTGGCCATGTGGGCTACTATAGAAGATTTATTGCACATTTTGCAACCAAGGCAGCCCCTCTACACAAGCTCCTAAGGAAAGATGTTGATTTCCTTTGGACTAATGACTGTGAAGAAGCCTTTAATACCTTAAAACAGTCCCTTATCCAAGCACCTATTTTGTAGCCTCCTGACTAGACGAAGGAGTTTCATATGCACACAGATGCATCAGTTGAAGGGCTAGGTACTGTTCTATGTCAAAAGTGTTAGAAGGAAGGCATAGGAACCCACTATAAGCAAGGGAGTATAAGGGAAGATGAGAGTGAAAAGCCCTAGGGGCAGGAGAAACACTAACCCTAGCTTGGCAAAGGCTATATAAACAGCCTATGGGTCACTATCAAGGGAGAGTGTACCCAAGTTGTACTCTAAGCAACTTAGTAAGCAAGATTTCATTCTTGTACTTTGAGCTCTATTATCCCTCTTGTGCACACATTCCAATGCTGCAACTCTAGTTTTCAACATGGTATCAGAGCCATCTCTGATCTCCTCAGCTTCCCTCAGCCTCAACTATCACTAAGTGCACATGAGCCTTTACCTCCTTCATCTTATCCTTCTTTCCTCCATAGCTGCCTACGACCTACCTCCATTGGAGGACTTGGGGAGGACAAAGGAGGCCATATCAACCTGTGCTTTCTTTTGGAGATCTCTTCCCCACATCACGGTGCAACTCCTCGTCAGGTCTACCCCCGACATTGTCCACGTGTGAGGCTGGCATTGCGTGATTCCCAGAAACAGGCGCAGTTTCTAACATCGCAAAATTCGTGCTGATGTACACGTAGCAGGCGACGTGATCCCAACAGCTATCTTGGGGCTTTGATAGCCCCCTAGTGGGCTATCCTCATCTACAAGGGTTCCTGGAAATTCCTCTCGCAGAGAGAGATCTCTGCCAAACCCTAACTGTGTTTTTTGAGGCAGCCATATCCAACAAGCTTCAAGCTTGACATTTTGTCATTTTTTCACTCTGAGCTTCATTAACAGTTATTCTAATCACTGAAGCAAAGTCTCTGAAGCCTATTCCTGATTTTAAAGCTCTTGGGCATGCTCAATGGACATCACTAAGCATTGGGAAGCTGACTTCCAACCGGGTTCCATTCAAGCACTTCACTAAGCTTGACAATAGTGTTTTCTAAACACTAATCATGAATCATCTAATCATTTGCTTGTTGGGCACTCACTAAATTCCAGTGAGTTTTTTTATTCCTCTTCATATATTGTTGTAAGGTTATGTGTACAAATAACACATAGACCATCATACACTAGAAGTGTATTGCATACCGTGAGTGACTTTGTTTCAAGTACATTGGTCAATGAAATCAAAAGCATGAGTGTCATTGTACTCTCCTCGGAATCATCAGCAACAAGCATTGAGATCATAGATCAACCTTGTCCAACACAAGCTTCATCCACTAAGCCATACCACAAGGAGGAGCCTAAAGCTCAGTCTAGGTTTACTTCATTAAAACCTAAAAAGACTATTAAACATCGGAAGAAATTTGCACATAAGAAAGGACCACCACAATCATACTTTGAAATATTACATTTATATGATTTTCAGCATTTCTCTTCATTGCAACTTTGATTTCAAATTGTCTAATTTGCTTCCACATTTAGTGGAAAGTTTGTAAGGGACTAGACACTGCCCTTGTCCTAACAAGTGGTAAGACCTTCCCAATGACCACAACATATGCTCATGTCCGTCCTCAAATTTGAAAGTTTGATGGCAAAGATTTCCACCCATGGCAGGTACTTATAAAATACAAAATGATGGAGAGAGGGTATGGGCCTCTCATTCAAGGCAGTAGAGTTGTAAACTCTGCAAATTTGGTTGATATAGAGGATGACCAACGTGCTCAAGCAATCATAATGTTACACTTAGATGAATCCTTGATTCATCATGTTGATCAACTAAACATTGCTAAAGAAAAATGGGATGAGCTTGAAAAGCTCTATGGAGCCACTGGCAAAAATACTAAAATCTTCCTTAAAATTGAATTCTTTAGCTTGGAATATCGTTCAGGAGAAGATTTGGGAAAATTCATCTCTCATATGAAGGGACTTATGGCACAGCTTGCCTCTGTACAAGCTCCAATACATGAAGAAGATGCTATTGCTATTCTCCTAAAAGCTGTAAAACAGATGTTTCTTACTCTTGTAACCACTCTCACCAACATTCCAGATCCTACATTGGCAAGTACCATTCAATCCTGTTTGGATGAAGAAAAGAGAAACCACAAAGAAAGCAGCAACAGTCAGGCAACTTCAAATTCCCGTGATCAAGTATTGATTCATATGGTTCTCACTAGATGTTCTTTCTGTAAGAAAGAAGAACATCTTGTAAACAACTGCTGGAAGAAGTATCCCGAGAAGATGAAATGTAACAAGTGCAAGAAGACACGGCATATCACTAGTAAATGCCCCAACACTCCTGATATACCCAAAGAATTGGTGGCCAACTATGCCTCCAATCCATATGAAGATCGACTATTTTGACTATTTAAAACATCTACCTAAAACAACCTTGTAAGCTTGATTTATAAAGGCATCCTAAGAAGGGGGGAACCTCTTACATGCTTTGTAATCCAATGCCACCCTGGCATCGAGGGGGGGTGTTAGAAGGAAGGCATAGGAACCCACTATAAGCAAGGGACTATAAGGGCAGATGAGTGTGAATAGCCCTAGGGGCAGGGGAAACCCTAACCCTAGCTTGGCAAAGGCTATATAAACAGCCTATGGGTCACTATCAAGTGTGGAAGAGTGTAGTTGTACTCTAAGCAACTTAGTAAGCAAGATTTCATTCTTTTACTTTGAGCTCTCTTCTCCCTCTTGTGCACACATTCCAATGCTGCAACTCTGGTTTTCAATAAAAAGGTCCCCTCTAAATTAGATCAACCAATATATTATGCCGGCCGGAAGGTCACTGATAGGGGACATAACTACACAGTGACAGCACTTGAATGCTTGGCAATGGTATTTGCATTGGAGAAGTTTCGACACTATCTACTGTCAACACATTTTAAGTTCTACGTGGATCATGAAGCCCTTTCCTTCCTGATGAACAAAGCAGATGTTAAAGGACGACTAATGAGATGGTTGCTCCTATTCTAGGAGTTTGATTTTGAAGTGGTCACTAAGCCTGGCCGTTCCCATATCCTAGCCGATCATCTATCACGGATCCCTCAAACAACAGAAGAGGAATAGGATGATCCATACCTTCTTGATGCTTCCTTGTTTCTAGTTGAAACAATTACTCCCTGGGGTATGCTGACATAGCCAACCTCTTGGCAACTCAACAGTATCCTCCTAGCATCTCAAGCCGTGAGAAGAAGAAGCTTCTATTAGAATCAACCCCCTACACTTTGCTAGGCAGGGCACTGTAAAAGAGAGACAAAGATGAAGTATTGCGAAGATGTGTTGCAGGGGAAGAAATCGGCATAGAATTGAAAGCATGCCATGACGAACCATGTGGTGGACACTTCGCAAGAGAAGCGACAGCCAAGAAGTATTTGTTAGCAGGATACTGGTGGCCGACCCTCCACAAGGATGCATATGACTACTGCAAGAGATGTGATGCTTATCAGCGAATGGGGAAACCCACCAAAACAAGTGCCATGCCACTACAACCTATTCTTTCCCTAAAGCCGTTCGAGAAGTGGGGGATTGATTTTGTGGGTCCCATTGATCCACCTACTAGACGGAAGTAGAACATATACATTTTAGTATGTATGGATTATGTCACAAAGTGGTGTGAAGCTAAAGCCCTGAAGCGGGACAATGGTAACATCATAGCCCTGTTCACGTACTAGAATATTATCACCCAGTTTGGTAGTCCCCTCGAGCTGGTAAGTGACAGAGGTACTCATTTCCTTAACAAAATCATGGAGGAGCTGACGGAGCTGTATAAGATCCGCCATCATAATTCCACTCCCTATTACCCCAGAGCCAATGGCCAAGTTGAAGTCACCAATTGCATCCTCTGCTCGATCCTGACAAAAACAATTGCTGCACATCATCGCGACTGGGATGATCGACTTACAGAGGCCCTTTGGGCATACAGAATCTCTCATAAGGAAGCTATAGGACATACCCTTGTTTGGCCAGTTTATGGTACAGAAGCCATCTTCCTTGTTGAGCTGGAATTGCCCTCTTTGTGAGAGGCAGTTAAAGAACGCTTGGGAGATGATGAGTCACTACAATGCCACCTCCTCCACTTGGAATGCTTAGATGGGGTACGGTGGATGGCCCTACAGTGCATGGAAACCACTCAGGCATGACGCAAGGCCTATCATGAAAGTTTCATCAAGCATAAGGAGTTCAAAGAAGGTGATATTTTCCTAGCCTATGATTCAAGATTTGGCAAGTTTCATGGCAAGCTTCAACAATGGTGGATGGGCCTCTACAAGGTACTTGCTGTCAATCCTAATGGCTCTGTTCAGGTGCATACCGTTCATGCCTCTAATGATCCTTTCCTGATCAATGGCTATCGTCTGAAGAAGTACTTCCCTCCCTGGGGATCTTGACAATCACAGTCGACCTACCCTCTCCCTTTTGGGCATCGCACTATCCTTCTTTTCGTGCTTCTGATAGCCCTTATGATTCTCCTCATGAGGCGGTCTCGTTCTGCTAGCCGCTCACAGATACCTTTCAATTTGACTTTGTTCTCTTCTTGTTTGATCCAACAATGGTGGCGAGGTTGGTCTTGACATATGGTATTTCTACCATTCTCTTTCTTCACGAAAAAAAAAATTTAAAAAAAGAAAAACAGAGAAAAACAGAGAAAAAAAACCAACAAAAGTGTTATGGGAGAAAAGGAAAAAATTCCCTGTCATAACAGGTCTCATTCCAAGAAAAGGTGGAAATACCCTTGGGCGTGAAGTTGACTGTGGAAAAGGTGGTAACACCCCACAATTTAGGATAGCTGACTCACCAGCCGCACCTTTTCAGCAAGTAATTTGAAGCCACCTCCTTTGGTGCGCTGTCTCTGCAATATCAGTTCGTCTGTCCTTCTTAACAGATGACCTTTCTTACAAATCATTGAAGTATTAGATTTGTAGGCTGCCTCCCTGGGTATGCCTCATCCTCAAGATCCTGATGAAAACAACAACCGACATGATCTTCATCACCAACCCGTTGAGTGATGTGAGCTTTCATCCTAATAGGATGGGAATGTGAGTATGAGCTGCCCTCTATATATTAGTGAGCGTGAGACAGAGGGTGGGGTGAGTGACCAGTCTTTCCCTTCAAATCAAATGAGAGGTGAGATGTGTGAACAGAGTGTTGCATGTATGGGATGGGCCTCTCAATGCACAACACATGATTTGTTCCTGTGCATTGCACCATAAGGCTCTCTGGCCTTCCTTTTTGCACTATATGCCGGCACAGAGCGAGATGCACAGTTGCACCATCAAATGTGCACAAGGCATACAAGCTCTGCACAAGTAACAGTGAGGATTACATCAATGGGTTCTAGGAATGGGCTGCCCTCTGTATCTTTCAACAGAGGGTAAGACAGAGGGTGGACTGAGTATGACTAGTGTTTCTTCAATTAATTATTGAGAGGTGAGGATTAAGGGACGTTACGACCATTGGAGTCAGGTAGTTTCTGTTTTCCTATGCACCTACAGGATGGGTCTCTGCCATCAGCACAGGACACGTCACTCTGTTCTATACAGTGCACTACAAGGCTCCCTGGCCTTTCTCCTTGCATGTATGCCAGACGGGTTGGACACACTGATGCACCATTAATTGTGCATCCTGGCATACTCTTTTTGCACCATTCCTTTGTCAATTCCTAAACTGGGTGTGAGCTCTGGGTTTTCGTCATTATTCACTCAAGTGATGTTAGTAATGGGGTGAGTGACTGTTCTTTCATTCCATTTGAGTGATCGTGAGTTGAGTGCAATATCCCTCGTCATTGACGAATTTTTTGCGATTCCTTCCACCAGCTACCTCCCTGGGTACTTCCGCATGGTTCCTCCCATGAAGGACATGAGCTCTGAAGACACTTGGGTACCTCCTATAGCCGACAACGATACAAGACGCAATCTCGATAGTCGACATTCTTCCTCAGCAATATGGGCCAAGTTTTCTAACCCTACACCTTCTATTTCTCAGTGACGATCATGTCTTAAGTGTGGGGACGTTCTTGGTTGGTCTGATGTGTGGTATCAGGTCCTTGTTGTTCGGTGGTTTACCTTTCCCGCTAAGGTGTTAAGTATGGGGACGCGTCCTTACACGTTATGTTGTATACCCCCATGCATATACCTTGCTATGATCATGTATCTATATCATGACTTCATTTTACCCTGATGGTATCCCTTCCCAACTCTTCCGTTCTATTTCACCCTGTCCTCGGAGCTGTTCCTTGACCGTTTTCCTTTATTCTTTGTTTTGTGATTTTTCCATGCGAACGCACCCTACGCTCACTGAGAATCACATCCAACCTTACAAACGTGTTCGTCCCTTCAAACTGTCCATTTTCCCTTTTTATTGACCCCTGTTTCGATAGATGATTCTCAAGTTATTAATTTTTTAAGCAATTCTCATAAATTGTACGGTTTTCCATGTGAACACGTCTTTATTGCTTCGGAACCCTGATCTGATGTGCGAGCCCTGTCCTACCCATTCTCCCTAATATTTTTTCTTTTTACTCCGTGTCATTCTAATGCATGGTTGGTCCGCTAGTAGTTTTTGCAGGTTTTCGGGTCCTTTTCGTGTTTATTTTTCACAAATTTCCATGTGAACATGCCCTATTTTCACCAAAATTCCACTTTCATTTGAGAGCGGTGTTTTGCCAGCCTTTCCCCCACTTTTTTCTTTTTTCTTCTGCCTCTTCCGACTGTCGGATTTTTAGTTATTAAAATTTTCGAGTGTTTTCGAGTGTTTTTTTGTGTTTTTCCCGTGTGAACCCCTCCTAATTCCCCCCAAAATGAGTTTTGATGTGCCAACTCTGTGAATCCCTTTCTCCCGGACATTTTTTCTATTTATTCGACTTCGTTCTGACAATTTGTTCGTCCCGTATTAATTTTTGAATCCATTTTCGGGTCCTCTTTTAGGGTTTTTCCCATGTGAATGCATCCTATCTCGATCAGAGCGGTGTTTTTCCATGATAGAGTTATTGGCCACGTTATTTTGCACATTTTTCCTTCTCTCCGTACTTCGTTTCGATGAGCAGATCTTTCGATATTAACACACGTATGTGTTTTCAAGTCTATTTTTTGTGTTTTTTCCATGTGAACATCCTGATTTTGCCCTAGAATCCGTGTTGCATTTTTCTCTCATCTTCCCCTCATCTCTTGGCACATTTTTCCTTCTTACGGTTTTTCGATATGTGTAAGAAGCTGGGAATAGTTAGAATGTTAATAATATGCCATGTCACATAGACATTGGTATATAAGGAGAGAAGTTGTAATTTTTCACATCTTTTGGACAAATCAATACATTTACAATCTTTCTCTCCCTTCTTGCTCTAAGCTTCCATGGCTTCTTCATCTTTCCTGTCTTTCTCTCTTCAATTCTAGTCTTTCTCTCTCCTCTGCAGTCTTTCTCTCTCCTCTTTCTCTCTCCTTGGTTCTCTCTCTGACAAGTGGTATCAGAGCTTCAGTCTTTGATCCATTATTTTCTTCCATTTTCACTCCTATTTTCCTATTTCAAAACCAATTTCAGACAAAAATGGTATAAGATAGTGACTAGTGGAGTGCTGCAGGACAACTACAGTTAGCAAATGACTACATCTGGAGATATCCAAGGTCAGATATGGCGGATAAGGGCTTAAATGGCTGGACGTCACCAAATTTTATGCAAAATTGAAAGTAACTAGGGTAAAGGATGGTTAACCGGGCCTAGTTTGGGAACAAACTGTGGTTACTTTGAAAAGAGGGGTTTCTCTTTCCCCTTTCCTGGAGTTTCCTGCAGGTTTCATGGAAGATCAGCCCTAAAGATCAATTCATATCTCTCTAAACCCTGAGTTTCTTGGCCAAATACCACATGGAATAGATTCCTCAGCTCAAGACCTTTAGAATGAGCATATGGTTGCTCAAGCTTGCCACTGCCATGGAGCCAAAAGCAGCCCCGAAAATTGCGGCGCAATTTTCGGGCTGATTCTAGCCCTGCCCTTTGCTCAGCTTGCTTCTCCTCAGCTCTGGCACTCTTCTTGATCCATTTCAAACATAAATCCTCAACAATAGTAAGATTCTCAGCCACATTCAAGGATTCCTCAGCTCTCTTGAACCCTAGGTGAACAGCCCATGGGCAGCCATGAAAGCTTCAGCCCAAGCTTCCATTTCTTGACAATTTCTTGAAGATTCTTCATCCTTTTGGCCCGTGGAATCATTTCAGCAAGGATTCTTCAACAAATTGCAAGGATTAAGCACGGGATGGCTAAAGATTGAGGATCAAGAGCTTCTATGGAGCAAAAATTTGGGGGAAACGGGTTTAATGCTTCAATTTCAAGCATTTGAAGCTCCAAGATTGGTCTCAACCATCAGATAAGCAAGCCTTATGGATTATTTTGCTAACATTGGACAACCGCGAGCCCTATCAAGCATTTGGCAAGTTATTTTCAGCCATGTCAAGGTATTTCTTTTCAATTTTTAATCTCTCTCATTAATCCAATTGCTGAGCTTAAGCCATTTGACTGAGAGATTAAAGAATTGAACATTTTCATCAAATTCTCAACCAACCTTTGCTTGAATTCATCTATTCATGAATGCAATGCTTGCCTAATGCATATTAGCTTCAATCAGTGAATTAAAGGCCTCAATCTGAGATTTCAGCATAACACTTGAATCTTATTGATTGAATACATTGATTGGTGCCTTTTTTTACTCTAATCCAATTGATTGGTTGATTCTCTTTTGCCTAAATTGGAAAATTGTAAAAGGGTAAGTACTAGCAATCAGTGAGTCACTGAATTGCATAGGTAAAACCCTTCTCCCATCTCAAGTTTTCTTATCTCAATCAATTGCATCTCATGAAAGGCTGAATGGATATTTTTGAATTGCATATCATGATGATTGCTTAGCACACTAGCCTCTGCCATGTTGATATTCCCACCGAGCAAAAAGGTGGATGCCGGGGGAGAAACTGGGACAAAAGAGAGGTGACCCTCCCTCACTATCGAAGATCCCGAAGGGGTGCAACCAATCGACCCGGGGGGAACTTTGCCCACCTCCCCGTGATTCGGAGCCCGTGTAGGTAGCCTGTCCTGCCGTTTTATCCCTCACACAGGTACAACGAGTGGAGGATTGAAGATTGAAGACTTTCCAACGACTCAAGTACCTACTGGACTAAAACAGGGTAAAACAGGGAATTTATAGGTCACCCACAAGGTATTTATAGGTGGATACAGGTACACCCTTCATTGCTGAAGCACAGGTGCAGGTACTACAGGGTACCCACAGGTCCTATATACCCCTTTGCAGGGTTTGGTAGCCATTTGAGGTTACTCTCTTGCATTACATGGTCAAAACAGGGCACTTACAGGTCTAAACAGGGTGCAGGACTAGACAGTTCAGACTCTGAAATTCAGTTACAGAATTTTCTGTCCTAAACCTGTTATATCGTGCTATAGCTCATCTCGAAGAGGGCATTGTTAGCTTCGATTCACACAAAAAATTTCTGCAATCGGAGTTTTCTAGCTAAAGTTATAGCCGTTTTACTGACAGGGGGTACTGCAGGACTGCACTAGCATGGCAGGACATAAAGGCAAAAATAAGGTCCAGGAGGATTATGCACAGCAAATCAGGGATTCCATGATGGAAAGTATACTTCAAGAGAACCCTGAAGAGTTTCAACAACAAGGAGAAATTAGTATACTCAATGATACTTTGTGTGCTCATGAACTAAGGCATAGAGAGCGACATGAGGCCATGTTGTCAAGAATGGATCAGACGGTTCAATCTACTGATCAAACTAAGGCTCTTATGGAAAAGTTAGTATTATCCAATGACCAACTCTCGGCATAAATCTCTAAACTCATACAATTGCAAGTGGCATCAAAAGAAGTTAATGAGAAGGCTTGTTCAAACAGTGACCCTTCAGTCCCACTTCAGCCATCCAACCAAAATGGTCATGGAGATGGGATCATTGGAAGAAGAGGCATACCAAATAGTCAGTATGAAGTAGGAGAAGCTTCATAAAGATATGATGACTATTTGGGCAGTTTGAATGGAGCCAATACTCAAACTTTTGGACTGCATACTCAGAATTCCAGGGGTGCCTTACCAACAGGAAGATTACATGGTAATTCTCAGCCACCTGTTGGAAGATTTCAGTCTCAATTTGGGGGTTCTGTACTTAGAAATCCTGATCAGCCAATTTTGGGACAGCAACCCTTTCATGATAGAGAATTCAAGGACAAAATTGTTTTATCCAAATTCAATGGCCAATCATCTTCACCATCAGAATTAGAGGAATGGACCTATAAGATGGAGTCTTATTTTGACATATTTCCTAAAACTGATGATATGAAGATACACATTGCCTCCTTGCACTTAGAAGGATTTGCCCACACTTGGTGGAGGTATATCAAAAAAGAGAATGTACTTATTGAGAATTGGGAAGCTTTCAAGGCACTTATGGCTGAAGTCTTTGTTTCACCTCTTGAAAAAGAGAAGTTAGAACGAAGATGGTATGGTTTGGAACAAAGGGGCCTAAGTGTAAGAGAATATACAAACCAATTCCTCAACTTGACCATGTATGTGGAAAACATCAGTGATGAGGCCAAGTTACACAAGTTTACGTATGGTTTAGAACCATCCTTGTCAGCTGATGTTATGGCACAGAATCCTACTTCACTTTTCAAGGCTATTGAGCTTGCAGAGCGCTATGGAAGAAAGTATAGGAAAGAGTCTTCATTTCAGCCAAGTTATGGACAGCCAAGGACTGTTTTAAAGCAAGGAAAAGTTGGTAATAATTATGGCAGCAATCATATACCTAGTGGGAGCTTACGGATACCAACTTATCCTCCATTTAATGCTTCTAGGCTTCAAAGAAAATTCAGGAAAGCAAACAATCCAAAGGTTGAATTTAAGCAAGGTGACAATAAGCCTAAGTCCATTTCAGCCAATACAAATTCCAAAAATATTCCCATGGATCTTTACAAGGAAAGAAAGGACAAAGGCTTATGCTTCAAGTGTGGAGAAAAGTATACTCCTGACCATGCTTCAAAGTGTGTATACAAAAATGCCAAGCCAAAGTTTCAGAGTATGCTAGTTCTTGAGGACTTTGAAAATGACATAGATGAAGCTAATACAGTCATAATCAATGCTGAAAATGAAGATTTCGAGGATGATGGTGGATAGGAGTACTTTTATGATCCATCTGACTCTTTTCCTTTTGATTCAGGCGATGATATTCCATTTGATCCTGGTGGATTTTGTAATGAGTTGCCTGTTGCCACTAATTGTTCTATCTCTATGGATGCTTGGACGGGATCTAAGAGCCCTAATACACTTCGTATGAAGGGAAGTATATGTGGAAAGCCAGTGTTCATCTTGATAGATAGTGGCAGTACTCACAGTTTTGTCAATAAATCTATTATGTACAAGTTGAATTCTGTTCCCACCAACTTACAGCAGCCCATTCGAGTACAAGTGGCTAATGGTGAAGAGGAAACAAGCACACAGATTTGCCCACAGGTTTCTTTGCAGATGGCTGAAAATTTTGAAGTCAAAGTAAACCTGATCACTTTGGAAATGGGGCCCATAGATATTGTACTTGATTGTGATTGGTTGATGACCTTAGGTAGGATTACTATGGATTTCTCTCAGTTATATATGGAGTTTTTCTCCAATGGACAGCTCATCCGTTTACAGGGAATCCCTAGTAGATCTGATTTTCAGCTCATCACCATTCAACAACTCAAGAAAGAGTACAAGAAGCGTTCACAGATATTTGTATTGCATTTGAACAAAGAAACACAGGATCAGCCCAATAATTCAGCAAACCCTCCAGCCTTGACAGCTCTTCTTCAGGAGTATAGAGATTTATTTGAAGTACCTACTTCATTGCCTCCTAAGAGAGCGGTGGATCACCCCATTGATTTGGAATCCAACTCAAAGACAATCAATAAGCCACCTTATAGACTATCAAAATGTGAACGAGAGGAAGTAGCCAAGCAAATCAAAGAGCTTCTTGAAATGGGATTCATTGAACCAAGTTCTTCACCATATGCATCCCCAATCCTGTTAGTCAAAAAGAAAGATGGATCTTTCAGAATGTGCATTGACTACAGGGATCTCAATAAGATAACAGTGAAGAACATGTATTCTATACCTAGGATAGATGATTTTCTTGATGAGCTTAAGGGGGCTCGATTTTTCACGAAGATTGATTTGAGATCAGGGTATCATCAAATTCGCATGAGGGAGGGTGATGAAGTCAAGACTGCTTTTAGGACTGATCGTGGGCTCTACCATTTCTTGGTGATGCCATTTGGCCTTACAAACGCTCCAGCTACCTTTCAAAGCCTGATGAATAAGATTCTACAACCTTTCCTCTTTTAGTTTGTCCTGGTGTTCTTTGACGATATTTTGATCTACAACAAGACTTTACAGGATCATTTGTCGCATATGAGGAAGGTTTTTGATGTGTTGAGACATCATACGCTTTTTGCTAAGGAGAAGAAGTGTTCTTTCATGCAGACTGAAGTGGAATACTTGGGACATATAGTTAGTGAAAAAGGAATACAGGCTGATCCCAAGAAGGTGCAATGCATAAAAGATTGGCCAACACCTACTACTACTATCTCTCTTAGAGGATTTCTTGGTCTATTTTCATTCTATCATAGATTTATAAAGCATTATGCGGCAATTGCAGCCCCTTTAACTGACAGGTTGAAGAAAGAGGCTTTCGTTTGGGATGCTCTTGCAGATAGCAGCTTCAACTAGTTAAAGGAATTACTTACCTCTGCTCCTATTCTTGTATGCCCGGATTTCTCTAAAGAGTTTACTATACAGTGTGATGCTAGTGGCCGTGGCATTGGGGCTGTTTTGCTTCAGGAGCATGGAGTAATTGCATTTGAAAGCCGTAAGCTTACTGATAAGGAGATGGCCATGAATGTTTATGACCAGGAAATGTTGGCTATTCTGCATGCAATCAAGAAATGGCATCATTACTTATATGGCAGCCGATTCAGAGTACATAGTTATCATCGGGTACTCAAGTATTTCCTTACTCAGTCAAATCTCACTCCAAAGCAACGACAATGGGTAGCAACATTACAAAATTATGACTTTGACATCACTCATACAAGGGGCAAAGATAACATAGTGGCTGATTCTCTCTCTCGTATGTGGGCCTGCAAAGTGTCAGCCATGACAGAATTACATAGTGATTGGATTGAAGAGCTACAAGAGGCATATCTCTTAGATGAGGAATTTAGCCAAATCTTTCAGAAATTACAGCAAGGTCTTATGGAAGAAAACTCGCATTACCAGCTTAAAAATGGTCTTATTTGGTGGAAGGGCAAGATTGTTATTCCCTCTACTTCTTCTTTCAAGCGGAAAATTATGGAGGGGTTACATTCTTCCCCTTTAGCTGGACACTTGGGAGTTTTCAAGACTTATGACAGGATCAGCAAGAGCTTTTATTGGAAAGGACTGTGGAAATATGTCAAGGACTTCGTTATGAAGTGTATGCCTTGTCAACAAAATAAGGATAGCATCCATAAGCCAGGAGGTTTGTTGCAGCCATTGCCTATTCCTAAGGGTAAATGGACTCATATTACTATGGACTTTATCACTGGCTTACCTACTACCAAGAAGGGGTGGAATAGTATTTATGTGGTGGTTGATAGACTCACCAAAGCAGCTCATTTTATCCCAACAAAAATTCAGTTTACTGCTTCTCAAGTGGCCAACCAGTTTATGGAGCATATTTTCAGATTACATGGATTACCGCAGGTGATTGTCCATGATAGGGACTCAAAGTTTATGAGTAATTTTTGGCAAGCGGTATTTACATCTATGGGTACTAAGTTGGCTCCATCTACGGCTTATCATCCCCAAACTAATGGACAGACAGAGAGAGTTAATAAATGGTTGGGGACTTATCTTCGCCATTTTTGCTATGATGTCCAAACTTCATGGGATTCTTGGTTACACTTGGCTGAGTTTGCTTATAACAATTCCACTCATGCGAGCATAGGAGTTTCACCCTTTGAGGCTTTGTATGGTTACAAGGTGCCCTTACCCACAGTCATTTTTAATGAAAAGATCAACCCTCATGGGAAGGAAGAGTTGGAAAGAATGCAGACCCTTCTTCAGCAATGCAAGGTGAATCTAAGGAAGGCTCAAGATCAAATGAAGATGTATGCTGATGAGAAGAGGAGGCCTTTAGAGTTCCAGGAAGGAGAGCTAGTTTTGTTGAAGGTGCCCAAATCTAAGTACTCTACATTGAAAGATGGATCCAGTAATAAGCTTGCCCACAGATTTTATGGCCCTTACAAGATCCTTAAGCGGATTGGAGACTTGGCATACAGACTAGAGCTTCCCTCTTCTACAAAGATTCATAATGTCTTCCATGTTAGTCAGCTCAAGCCCTATTATGGTGATCCAGTGGATTTAATTGATGAGCTGCCACCTATTGATGAAGATGGTCTTGTTCAGTACATCCCAGAGGCTGTTATAGGTCAGCGTGAAAAGAAGCTTCGATCACGCTCTATTGTGGAATATTTGATTAAATGGAGAGGTTTACCCTCTGAAGAGGCTTCTTGGAGACCTGATTCAATATTGGATGAGTATCCATATTTAAGGGATACATTGGTGTGGCTGAAGTCTATTGTTTATGGAGCTAGTATTGATGCAGACTGGTTCAGGACAACACGCTGTTTTAGAACAGTTTTTATCGTACTTCATTTTCAGAATTGAGCTATCTACATGAGCTTAAAGTACTCTTCAAGAGCTTCGTTTTGATATGTGGTACATCTCATTTGGACACTTCTATCAAAAGTTATGGCAGATTTGGTCCAGCAAGGAGTGTTATTTCAGCAAGCTGTCTACTTTCTTCTGGAACTATTTGTTGAAGTTTCTATGGCTCCATTTGCTTCTGAAGTTCTTCAAATCATGTATATAGTTGGGTCCTCTTTCCATTCTTCAAATTCAGCCCTTGTAATGATAAATCTTCATTCATTTCCCATTTGTAAAGCTGTAAAACAGAGTAGTGCTCTATTCTATCCATCTCTTCTTTAGTTCTTTCTAGGTTTGTTTTTTAGGACAAAAACTTTTGGGAAGGGATGGATTGTAAGAAGCTGGGAATAGTTAGAATGTTAATAATATGCCATGTTACATAGACATTGGTATATAAGGAGAGAAGTTGTAATTTTTCACATCTTTTGGACAAATCAATACATTTACAATCTTTCTCTCCCTTCTTGCTCTAAGCTTCCATGGCTTCTTCATCTTTCCTGTCTTTCTCTCTCCAATTCTAGTCTTTCTCTCTCCTCGTCACTCTTATTCTCTCTCTCTCCTTGCAGTCTTTCTCTCTCCTCTGCAGTATTTCTCTCTCCTCTTTCTCTCTCCCTGGTTGTCTCTCTGACAATATGCCATGCGGTTTGAGTTTTATTTATTTTTCTTCCTTTTTGCCGTGTGGCTGCGTTTCTCGTGTCGCGCGTGAACGCGCTTGTTTTTGGTTTTACATGCCTCGGGACGCCCCTGTGATCTCGGTGCCTCGCACATCGCCGTCCCCACCCCGTCTGATTCGGCCACTGCAAATTTTTTTTACCCCTGCCCCACACATGTGCGCAGGACAAGGGTGCGCTCATTTTTTCTAACCATAATAACCATAAAAACAACACATACCCACAAAAACAAAAACAAAAAACACAAGTGAAAAAAAAAACAATAAAAAAATCATAGCAATTCACAAAAAAAAACTCCCAACACAAATACATTTATTAAAAAAACAAAAAAACACAACCACAACTCACACAACAAACCTAAAACCAAAAACCCAAACAATAAAAGCATAACAATTTTAAAAACAATAAAACACAAAAAACCCCCCACAGAAATCACAATATCAGTAAACAAAAAACAAAAAAAAAAGCATATACACACAAAATAATAATAAATACTTAAAAAACCAAACAAAAACAAAAAAATAAAAAATAAAAAAAAAACAACAACAAACAAATAACTCACATTTTAAAAAAAGAACCAAACACAACAAATAATAACACATATTTATTAATTTAAAAAAAACACAAACTAAAATTTATTTAATTAATAAAAATAACCCCCAACCAAACAAAAAAAAACAAAAAAACGAAAGAAAAAAAAACCGTCTTACCGTCTCCTCGCACGCCCGCGGACTCTCCTTCCCTACGCCTGTCTTGTCCAACTCGGGCCTCCACCCTCAGCGCCCCCTGTCACGTCTTCCTTCTCCTCCCCCTGATCCTCCTCGCCACGGGCCACCCTCCTCATTTCCCTCCTCCTCACGCCTTCTCCCTCTCCCTCCCCACGCCTCCTACCGCCCTCCTCCACCGTCCTCGCTTCCCTTGCCTCTCTCCTCTGCCTCGCCCCCAGTTCCTTGGCCTCCTCCGCTTCCCTCCTGCTTCGACGACTCCTCCTGCCTCGCCCCCAGCGCCTTGGCCCTCCTGCAGCGCCGCTTTCTCCCTCCACCGCCGCCATCCTATCTCGCCTCCTCCTCTCCTTCCATTCCGCCGCCCCCACGCCGTCCACCACTCTCCTCCTCCCCCTCGTCAGTTTAAACTTACTAAACTAACCTAATTAACTTAGGTTACTAAACTAACCTAATTAACTTAGGTTACTGACCTAACTTACTTTAACCTAATTACCTTAGGTTCCTTAACTTACTTACCTTAACCTACCTTCCTTAACTTACTCACCTTAATTCACTTAATCACCTAAGTTACCTACCCTAACTTAGATCTCTTCCTTCCCTTCCCTCTACTAAGCACCGTTTTCCCTTGTGTTAGCCCCTGTTTGTGCCCCTTCTCCCCTCTCCCTCCCATGTTCCCACATTGTGCGAACCTCCAGGTGTGCGTGTGTGTACGGGTGTGGCTAGCAGGCGTTCACGCGTGAGGACGTGCCTTCGACTTGTCCATGCGGTGGTGTGTTGCAGTTAGCCTATCACACGCAATCATTTTCAGCTGTTCACACGCAGCTCGGGTACTGACTTTTAATTTCAAAACCTGGAAAACACATTAAAATAAACATAAACCACAAAAAAACTTAAAAAAAATCATTAAAATTTATTTAAAGTTTAAATAAATTTTAAAAAAATCCTTAAAAATTTTCAATATTATTGAAATCATTTGCACTATTTTCTAAAGTGGAAATTCTACAAAATAAATTCCAAAAAATTCAAAACTTCAAAATTTCTTCAAAAATACATACAAAATGAGGAAAATTCAATAGAAATCGGCAAAAATTCAGAAATATTTCCAGAAAAAATTCAAAAAAATTCACAAATCGCCTTGCCCCTTTTTCCAATAACTTCTCAATTGGAAATGCTTCCATAAATGGTCAAAGTACTATTTGAAGCCAAAATTCTAAATTTTAATAATTCACCTCATAAAAATTTATTTTAAATTGCAAAAATCAACTAGAAAATCATGGCAAAATTCAAACATATTGTTGACACTTTTTGGATTGCTAAAATTTCACCCTTACACTTCACAACATATTCACGTGTCCTATATCCCATTTTAATCATTTTAAAAAAAAGAAAAAGAATTAAAAAAAACAAATCAACAAAATAAAATAATATACAAAATATAAACACACCTAAATTTAAAAAGTAAAAAAAGTAAAAATAAAATTTTAAAAAAATACACTTAGGTGTTTTATTTTTTCCAGTCACACTGGTTTTTGCTTTTTTGACAAGATTCCTTGCATTTGGAACTACTCAATGCACCTTCAATATTTTATATACACACCCCTACTAGGTATTTATTTTTTGTGCTTTATTTATTTTTGGTCATCCGTTAACCATAGTTAATTGTTAATAGAAAATTTATTCTCCCACTTTTTCACGTGCGCTCGCGCTAAACACACAATTTTTTAATAACTTAAAATCAACTCGCCGTTTACTTTGCACGCGCTACGTGCGCTTCAGAGGCACCTTATTTTTTAATAAAAATGAACCAGCCATCACAAAAAAAGATGCGATGGTAAAAAAGTGCTCCACATCACGAGTAATTTCTAATTAATGAATTTGCATTTAGAGACCCCAATCTGGGAATCGAAGTTCGGGTTTCGTTTAAGTACCGTTTTACCTTAATAAATTGTAATTAAAAATTTAAGAAGGAACCACTGTTTTCTTATTAAGACTTATAACCTAATAGAATTTCACCCATTGTTAATAATTTCTTAAGATGAACCCTTCATTAAACCCATTTCCCCTCACTATACTTTTTTTCCTCTTTTTAATAAATATGCTTCGTGGAATGGGCACGTATAGTTCTTTAAGTTGACATTGTTGGTCAAAGTTATAGTTAGGTCCTGATTAGGTTTTTAAGGTATAATGGTTTGCTTATGTGATACGATTACGGGTGCAGTTTGTATTTTTTTTTCTTTTTTGCTGATACGGGCATTGATTAATAGGGATTATTCTTCCCTACTAGCTTTTGAGCCTATAGTAAAAGCAAGACTTGCAACTTTCGTGGTTGCTTCACTCCCATTGATTCTAGATGATCCATCTCTGTGTGATGAGTTTCTTGCCTCATACAATAAAAAATCGGGTCTAGTTCGTGGAACTTCCATGGTATTGACACCTAGAGAGTTAGGGAAGGCTTTGTCTCTTCGCTACAAAGGAGAACCCCTTGTTACAGCCAGACAATTATTCTCCAATGATGAGATTCTGAAGCTGTTACAGAAGTAAACGAAAGAGATACTGGATGCTAAGAAAGTGATAAACACTTCAGAAGTGTTTTTCTCCATGATCACTGATCCTCTTTGGAAGTTAGTCTGTTGAATCCTACAAGATAGGTTTATGCCTGCCAAGACACCATCTCATTATTTGTCGAAGGAACTCTTCACATCTTCTAGGATAGTGTTAAAAGGGGTGGCCATTGATTGGAGTACTTACCTACTTATGAAGATGGACCAACATTTTATCAAAGTGACCAGAGAGAATGTCACAAATGTCACTTATGATTCATACTTATATGCTTTCTTCGCATACTCAGGCCTTAAGTAGGGTGTGCTACCACCTCCTCCGTCTGATCCAGTTCCTCCCCCTCCACCTTCAGAAGAGTCAGAACCTATTGACATAGAGGATCTTGATTCCCCTCCTCCACCTGATCCAGTTCCTCCACCTTCAGAAGAGTCAGAACCTATTGACATAGAGGTTCTTGATTCTCCTCCTCCATCTGATTCAGTTCCTTCACCTTCAGAAGAGTCAGAACCTATTGACATAGACAATCTTGATTCCCCTCCTCCATTGGTCATTTAGTGGAAGTGCTTGAAGCATGTGGTAGATAAAACTCCCTCAGTCAGTCACAGTTTCTGCTACTTTTGGAAGTGACCTCCTTACCTACCTTACATGCAACAATTTATTCAGGGCATATAGAGAGTGTTCTTTAGATATCTTCTTTGAAGATTCAATTAACAGAAGCTCAGTCAGAGGTCACTAAAGTCTCAGAAGAGAAAGAGAGAATGTCCAAAGAAGCTCAAGCGTTTCAAACTTTTTTAGATACGAAATTGTCAGCTTTGCAGACTGCTCATAATACAGTGGAATCACAAGCTTCTTGGATTAAGCACTTGCAGGACCAACTGGCATAGTTAGGGTCCATTCCTCTAAGCCCCAATGTTCCTACGATTCCTTCTATATCTCAGTAGGACTTGGCAGTTCTCCAGAGACAGGCCACATTGTGTCCATTGTTTCAAGATAAAGTGAAAAGATTGCAGTCTAGGATGGATTTGTTATGGTCTACATTTGAGCACTTTCAAGAGTATGTTCCTCCGGACCATTCCTTCTTTGTCCACTATCAGTTTGCATAAGTTGGCATTCTATATGAAGCTTTCAACTATGGATCTTCCTCTTCTAGAGGATGGTTGGAGTGGGCTTGGTCTTCTGATTTGCTGACAAAAGTTATCCGTATGGTCTTTGAAGATTCTGTGATCACGGATACCATGTTGTTGTCTTACATGTATCTACGAGGTGATTTGTTGATTTCAGATGATGTAGATCTGGCTTGGTATGTGGGGGATGTGGTTTTACAAGCTGTTTTATATGTCAACTATTTGGAGTTGAGGATAGATGATATGTTTCAATGTTATTATTCTAAAGTGGCTACTTGCTCGGACACTTCATGGCACTCAATGATTGATTCTGTGGTCCTGAATCAACGCTAGAATATAGCTTCTACTTATGTGCAGACCACTAACCAACTGAGGGTGGATCTCCTAGCTTATCTTTCCAAAAACCATCCATTTGATTTATCCTTCTTTGATGCCTACCATAAACGATCTGTTTTAGGTCCCTTTGTTCCTAGCCAATTGTACTATTAACAAATGGCCCATTGCTATGATACTTATCTTTCCCTTTCTCAAACCAACTCAGTAGCTATCTTATCTCTCCTTTTTCAGCCTCAAGGTTTTTCTCAAATTCCCATCTTTACCTATTGTTTTTTCATTGAAGATCGAGTCTTTTCCCCTTCTCCGCCATGTCCTTCTCCATCTATCCATATACCTTCTACTTTTCCTACTTATCAATTGACACCTTTCCTAACCGATTCACTTAAATTTTCAGCCACTCCTTCTTTAGCTTATTCCTCCTTTTATGATTTTGCCTACCTATCTCTTCATCCTCTTTTACTAATTCCACTTCCATCTCCTGCCACTTCTATTTCTCAACCCCCTCAGTTGGTTAGTGAGTACGAAGGATTTGATCAGCAGATTCCGAGAAGAAAAGGATGGAGCTCAACTGATTCTCTTACAGGATTGCAGATTAATTGGCCATTAAATCTAGGGGACTGGACAACTGCTAGTCAAGCATACCAGAATTATCTCCATTTTGCTCACCAATATTCACAATCTCTAGATCTTTCAGTGAGATTGACAGCTCATTTTGCTTGGTATCTAGCATATATACACAAGCATTCCCATAACGATCAAAAGGCCATTCCAAAGCTTTGTATGAATGTCAATGTGAATATTGATTCCTAACAGTTGGATGTCCTATATTTTCATGCCCTATGTCTACCTAGCAGATACCTTGTTTTACTAGAAAGGATGTGTTGCCTTCAATTCTTTCAAAATCCTCCAAAGACATTTGTCGATGAGTCCTTCTCCATAGATCGTTTTCAAAATCATCAAGCCTTCAAAAGGGATCACATTCATTGATGCCTTTGCAATGTATTTTGGATGATTCTTGATGATATATATCTCTTTTTAGAGGTGTCATTCAGATGGTTGTGTTTAGTGTTTGTGTTGTGGGTTAATTTGTATGTGATGAGTTCGTGCTGGTTGAATAATTTGTGCGAGAGCTCTTTTCAAACTATTGATGCTGGATGGAAAGCCTATGGTGGAAAGCTGAAGAAGAACCTCTTATATCCTTTACAAATTTGTTTGACTTTCAAATGTTTATTCTTTTGTGTTAATGAATAATGAAGTTTTTCTTTAGAAGTATTTTCTAGAGATACATGTGATAAGTTGGGGTCGTGGTGGAGTGATTATTGAATATACTGAAGAAGATAAAATTGAGCTCTTTACTAAACTTATATTCTTCTTTTTCTTAAGTTGTGAGGATACTTCCTTTCTAAGTGTGGGGATATGAGTGGAAAAAGACTAAATTTTTTATTTATTTTTGTTGTTTTTGAGGTCTAAATGGTTGATTTTTGATGGATTTAGAGTCATGTATGGTTGTTAATGGAAGTGTTTGAGAGTGTTTTGGATGATATTGATTATGTTTTGGGAGTTTATGATGATTCTTAGTGGAAATATGAAGCTTTGTGATGTTTCGATAGGTTCTGTTGAGGTTCTGATTGGTTTTGTATACCTTCTGTATAGCTTCTCTTTTGTTTTAATTTTCTTTTGTATGAAGCATGGATTGATGATTGATGAAGGTTGAAATATTTTGAAGGTTTATTGAATATTTTTTGATAGTTTGAAATGGTTTTAGTGTGAATTATGAGGATTTGATGTTCTCTGATGACCCTCTGTAACCCTCTATAAACCTTCTGTAGAGCCTCTATCTCTGCTCTGTCTCTGTTCTGTATTTGCTCTGGTCCCCTACTGTAGTATTCTGTAGATCTTTTGTAAATGTTATGTAGAAAGTATGTGTGACTTTGGGAAAGTTTTATAACTTTTGGAAATGATGAATCTAAGTTCAAAAGAGCGAAAACAAGTGGAAGAAGCAGCTGCTGAAGACTGAAGAGAAGACTGGAGTGACAATGACAGTAGTGAGCCGTGAAGAGACATTGTAGTGGGTCTGGTGTCTCTTCACATCAGACATACCTCTTGGGAGGTGCATCCACGATCTAAGAAGAATTATTGAGTCATTATTAGAGCATTGTAGTGAGGAGATGATGTATTATTGAGAGAGAGAGAGAGAGAGAGAGAGAGAGAGAGAGAGAGAGAGAGAGAGAGAGAGAGAGAGAGTCAGAGATAGTCAATTTCTATCAAAACAGTGTAACTCTATATGAGAGACTAAGAGAGAAAATTATGAAGACATTGAAGATGAGTACTATGTGATTGATTTCCATTCAAAAATGGTGTATTCTTTAATATTCTTTGTTCTATTGATGGATTCTATGAAGATGTTGACGATTATGGTTGATTCTATCAAATTCGTGGGAGATATCTACTATGATGTTGCGTGAAGATTTGCTGTTTTCTTTGTTTTGGTTATCAAAAGAATGAAATAAAAGCTTGTTGATGTTACAAGATAGATTTTCATGCAGTAGAATCCCTTTTTCCTTGGTGTTCCTCTTGGGGCTCCACCCAACATCAAAGGAGAGCTAGAGAATAGTTATGTATTATTATCCAAAAAAAAAGAGAACCTTCACTTCTCCTAGTTTCCTCTACTTTCCCTCATATTCATTTAGGGTTTTGAAGGGCAGAACATCCTAAGGAATTAGTAGACCTGTCTCCTTGAATATCACCTCATTGTACCAAAACTTCTCACCAATTGGTCCTCGAGTGTAGGATGGGGACCTAAGGAATCTTGGTTCTCCTCGCATAGTTCCATCTCCCAATCGACATGCTGATACCCCGCTATTGCATAACATAAAAGCACTAGGCACCTGACATACTCCCATGCAAATAGACAAGACACTGGGCATTTAATGATATGTGAGTGAGTGAGTTTGGAAAAATAAACAAGACACTAGCTCAAAGAGCTAGCATCAATAGATTATGGGTGGTGGGCACCTTGAGATAAGATGTCAAGCCCAAGTTTAAATTCAAAGGCCACATATATATGGTGGGAAACCTTATTGTAAATCATTCTTATAACTAATTCAAAGCAAGCTTATCTTTTTCTTTTCCACTATCTTTGCTTCCATCTATGTGTAGCGAGCTCACACTTATAGAAGTTATGAGCGATAGGAGAGCTTGTGAGCTTGCTCTCAATCTTTGCTGCATTACTCCATCGCTTCCCCTCACTTTCTTGGGATCTTCCCAGTTTGTGGAATGGAAAGGTAGAATTTGTGTTGCAAAGACAAAGAACTATAGGGGGTCTAGGAGAAAGAGAGAGAGAGAGAGAGAGGAGGCAAACTCATGGAAGCTTAGAGGAACAAGCGATGGAGGCGAGAAGTGTGGAACTTGTCCCTCTGTGCATTAGTAGAGTCGTTGGAGCTTGGAAGCTCACGTGGATTTCTAGACTACATGAGGTGAGTTTTCTTGCATCGACAAATATTTTCAAGTTGTTTTCTTGCTTAATGGGCTTTGAATCTGTATTCGTGGCAAGTCAAGAGAGTGAGATAGGATGGTAGGAAACTTTATGTGACGATGTCTGAGATAGCATGTATTTGAATCTCGCCATGTGATCTGGAGACATGTGCGTGAAAATATCCTGCAACTCCTCATTTCTCATCCCTCGACTCATCCTGATGATCTAAGTATCCAAAAAGGTCACTTGCACAGACAAAAATGATGTTAGCATAATCAATTTAAATCATACAAAGCACGGTAATATAAATCCTAAAAAAATGATATTACTTAAAATGCATACCTTATGTACCTTTATAAGCGATTAGTCAATGAATTGAGTAAGTGGATCCTCCAAGTATGAAGTATCCTATGATCCCATGTCAATCTCCTAACACAACTCCGCATACACTAGAAGGTCGATAGACATGTCACCACAAAAGGATGAGTCCACCTCGTTCTCAAAGAAATCTTCGACTCCTGTATTTTCATCATTGTTAGCCGATGTTGGCTCCTCTACATGCTCCAAGCTTTCGGTGGCCTCCACCCCTTGCAATATCGACCCCTCTATTTGCATATTGTCCTCATCTATGGTGGGAATATTGCTTTGATCATATACTCTTGCACTTCGGGGAGTTGAAGGTATAACATACCACCATCGAGGTTGTCAGGGGTTTGGATAGAAGATTACCTGTTCACAAACACGTACAAGAGAGATTAAACTATTGTGACATGTACCATGTCGTAATACAATTAACAAATAAATGAGTTCATGCACTTGTTCAAAATGGACCGGCAACACAGAGGTGTCGCACAAATCCATCCATTTTTTTTCAGCGAGAAATCTAAATGAACCTCGTCAAACTATTGCTCCAGCTCCTTCAAGTACCACTTTGCACCACTGAACATCAAATAGTATCATGGAGAAGCCATGGTAATCCACCATAATAATACTTTGCAAGTTTCCAAATACTCCATCTCATCTATAACCATGTTTGGATCCGTTGCTCGTCATCGGCTCTCTTGCTCGAACCTTGCCATGATACCACAATCCATTGTGGAGTGCATTTGGTCAATACGCTCCACGCGAAAATGCCGTCTGCGATGTGACCATGCTACACTATATATTTTGTACTGTACATTGAAACACTCAAATTAGTTATCATATATAAAATATAGATGCGATGAATCCTAAACACGTCATCACCTTTGGACTACATCCTCTCGAGAATTCCTACTTCTTAATTGAGACCTTCGCCCCTTCATGAGACACTGCGGTCAAAGCTCCATGCAACCATCGCGTTGACATGAACCGCGATATCTCCTCTATGCCCTAGGGATATCGGACCGGTCAACGGCCGTCCTACGTCGAAATTCAGATCGGGCTTCCTCTCGATCTTATCTAGCTTGGTGGTACCTGGCGAGCCACGTCTCCATAGAGGCATGGCGCAACATAAAAAAGTGATTCACCTTTTGCTCCATTGCAATATCCATTCTTTTTTCTACCCCATTTCCAACCACCACATCTCTGGTCAGTCTATTATCGTCCTTCAGCGACCATAGCATTTTGTTGTCTGGATCCACTGTTGGTAGCCGTTGTGAAATATGCACTAGCGCCTCAAACACCAACCAATCTTCAGCCATGCTACCTTCTGGCTGAGCTCGTTGTTGCATAAATTCTTTCAAGGTTTTCATGAAGCGCTCCAAGAAGAACATCTATTGCATATGGATAGGTCCAACAACCTCCACTTCATCCACAAGATGCACAAGAAGGTAGATTTGTATCGTGAGCATGCTGGTAGGCAGGTATTTCTCAAAGAGACAGACCGTCTCCATTACTCCATGCCTCGCAGATTCAATAGAGGACGTCTAAATCTCCTTCTATGAGATCCATTGCACTAAAGTCGATAACTTTTAAATGGCCTTGCGTATTTCTGGAGTAAGGCATCCTGCGATCGTGATCGGTAGTACAAACTGCTACAAATGAGAAAGCATTATGAACAATGGCTATACTCTAAATAGCAAAATGCGCACGCCAATTACAATCCATTCGTAGTACAAACCTGACATATCTTATACCAATAATGGGATTTTAGCCCTGATAATTGGTTGTCTTTAGAAAATGCAGATCTGAGAGAACGCACCATACCCGTCGGAGTGCGGATAGACTTGACTATTTGCTTCACAATGCACTCTTCTTTAGTGGAAAAAACCCAAGGAGCATGAGGTAGCTGCACGCGACCATCAGTACTCGACTGTGGCCAAAGCGCCTCCATCTTACGTACCTCTTTCAAATCCATTGGTGCCCCTATAGTGTCTCTCTTTCCTGTGATGTGGTCCCATAGCAAGCTGCCCAAATTCTTGAAAATATACATGGGATTCAATAAGTGGTTTATCTGTAAGTGGATCCAATATGGCAACTTGTAGAAAATAGAGAACCATCGCATTCCGTTTGGATGTGACTCCGCGTGGACCATTTTCAGCTTGTACACCGGCTTGCAGCATTTATACGTGTTGGAGGTCATCCAAGAAAACCTTCCCTGAGTTCATGACCCTTTGGCAAGAAAGCGGCGTGTCCTTGATATACCATCTTCTTCATGGTTCGTGACCTTCGAGAATCTAACTATGGCCCGCACAGTGGACATGCATGATAACCGGAGGTAACCAGACCTATTCCAATACCTCTATACAGTGAATACAAACTTGAACGAGATAAAATATAGATATTACCAACGAGAACGGAAGCCTATTTACCTTAGTACTCTCTGAATCCTGAAAAGTTATGCATGGTCCACATAAGAATGGCTCAAATATTGGTGAACCGTTGACCATCGTGCTTGCTTATATCTTTCACGGTGACCCCCTCCTCCCACAAAATCTTAAGCTTATCGACTAATGGACGAAGATACATGTCCATATTTTTGACTTTGTAGCGGCCCACGACGAGTAAGCTAAGGATGAGATATCCTTTCTTCGTAGAAAGCCATGGGACTATAGGCCACACACTGTAAGAAGTTGAGCGCAGACCGAATGGGTTCACACCATCCATTGTAAGACGGAGCTGAAGATTCCTTGGCTCTCGGGCAAAGCTTGGGAAGGTAAAGTCAATGTGGCTCCATGTGTGAATCCATTGATATTCTCATTGAACTCCCTCTATGGACCTATTCTATGCATGCCACGTTGTCAAGCTCGCCATGCTGCACATACGAAACATGTGGTTTATGCAGGGGATAAGTAAAAAATATCTAAGAACTTTTTTAGGGATAGTTTGCCCTTGCAAGTCTTGTCGATACCTGTGAGCACCACACTTTGGGGTCATAGTCTCGTATTCTCCTTGAAACATTATGCAATCGTTGATACATGTATGGGTGTTGTTGTAGTCCATGCCAAGCTTTTGTAAAACATATCGTGCATCATCACGAGACTCAAGCATGGCATTTGCAGGTGGTAATATATGATATTTCACTAACTTGAAAAAAATCATAAAACACCTTGAAAAAGCACAAATATTTTTAATGATAGTGCCGAAAAGAAATCAATGATGCGTACGTACAAGGTACCTGAACAACTTGGTCACACTTGCACTGCTCCACCTGTATTTTTCTTGCACACTTAGGAGTGCAAGCAATGTCTTCAGGCGAGATACTCGATACCCATCATATAATGCTATGGATGCTTCCTCTCTAAGCAGATCAGAAGTCTCGACATCCATGGGAATCAATGCATCGATCATTGATCCATCTCACGCTCCAAGATTGTAGGTAGGTCTGGAAGGCTCCCTGTTTCCTCTGGTATCGATGGTATAGATTGGGTAGTGCCTTCCAAGTGGTGGATTGGCTTAAGCACTCCATCCATCGCACACCCATGAACTCTTCTAATTGGCCACAAAGGGTGCACTCCTCCTTGGGACGAGACATCACCTCCCTGGATAGAAAATTTACCAGCCACACCTAATCTTCTTGTATATGATATCCAATTAGCTTACGAGTACAATGCATGATTGATATTAACTTTTCTTACTATTTTTTGAAAATCCAAGATCGCCTGATCAATGATCTCAGATTGAAACTCGCCAAAGCGTCTATGTGTTCTATAGACAATCGACGTTTTTGTCTAGTTGCTAGCTTGCATTGAGAGCAAGGACATGGGACACACTGATTAAGATACGCCTCACGATCTTGAACAACAAGACCTTCATCGTTTTTCATTTTGTCTATGTTACAACAAACAATTTGTTTTTTTTATCATTATTTTTTTCTTTCTTAAATGGTTTGAGAAGGGATTTCTTTTCTTGTAACTTAACAAAAATTGACGTATGTAAAGTCTCCACCCACCTACCCACAAATTAACGTATATATGTCAGAGTATCTCATGGTGTTGTACCGGATCTCGCCACCACTCTCTCTTTATTTTTTATCCATTCATTATCTTTTCTCATTCCATCTCTCTGTCTTTTTCAGTTTCTTTATTATGCTATATGTTTATTCCCTCTCTCTCGTTCCTTCTTCTTTTTTCTCTTCCTCCCCCTCTCTCATTTTCTTTAACGATCACGACTGCGACTACGCACTATAACAAGCAGCAGTTATAGACGCGCTTGGTACACGCACATAGTCGGGCACGTTTAAGTGTGTGTATATAAGCGCGTCTATAAGTGTGCGTATATAGACACAATTCGTGCTCTATATACATATGCTTATAGACGCGCTTTCAGATGCGCGCACAGACGCGCACTGAAATTTAAAAAAAATTTAAAAAATATTGCTGGTGTTGTTCTTTTCAAAGTAGTCCCGTCTTGCATTTCTTTTGGGTTTTTTCTGATAGGCGCACGACACAAAGAGAGGAGAAAGGAAGAGGCAAAGAAGAAAGGGTAAAGAGAGGAGGAACCAAGAGGCAAAGAGAAAGGAGAGGGAGGAGAAGAAGGAGTTTGTAGCCCTGTCGCTGCCCATCACAACACAGATTCAAGGTGAGTCCTTCTTCTTGTCTCTCTCTCTCTCTCTCTCTCTCCCTCTCCCTCTCCCTCCTCTCTCTCTCCCTCCCTCTCTCTCTCTCTTTCTCTCTCTATCTTTGCTTTGAGTTGTATTTTTCTACCTTCTTAGCTTTTGGTATGTTTGTTGCGACGAGGAGAACAACCAAAGAGCAAGGAGATGGAGGTGAAGAAGGAGTTTGTAGTTGTGCCACTGCCCATCACAACAAATATTCAAGGTGAGTCCTTCTTCTCTTCTCTCTCTCTCTCTCTCTCTCTGTGTTTACTTTGAGTTGTATTTTGGTTCCTTCTTAGATTTGGGTATGTTAGTTGTTGCTTGCTTTTCCTAGTTTTATTTTGTGCTTCACTGCTAATTCGCGTCTACAAGGGCATCTGGTATACAAAGTAGATGCGCTCGTAGACGCACAAGTGTTGAAGATCCATGCCACTTTCTAGGTTTTTTTGAGTTTTGTGGAGCTGGCGCGTGTAAAAGTGCGTCTGATCCACAAAGTAGACGCGCCTCTAGACACGCTCGCGTTAAACAACCACACCTCCTCTAAGGTTTTTTGAGTTTTGTGGACCTGGCGCGTGTAGGAGCGCGTCTAGTGTACAGTGTACACGCACTGATAGACGCGCAAATTTGTTTTGCAAAATATGCAAAAAGAGAGAGAGGGAGACAGACAGACAGACAGACAAACATATAGAGAGACAAATAGATAGACATGTAGACAAAAATACTCACTACAATGCAATGGCACCTTAAGTATAACGGATCCTTGCAACGAATTCTAGCTTATAAAATCACTTTTTTTTTGCTGTATTAGCTACCTTGTAAAATTACTTATCTCTCACACTAGTATTACACGATCTTTGCAATGGACTTTTACGAGAAGGGGCTCATCATAGATAAGGTATGTTTTGTTATTGCATGAGAAGTATGGCTAATATTCTTGAGTAATGTTCTTGTGTTTTTCGCAAACACACAAAATTTGATGGGCGAGGGGGGGGGGGGGGGGGCAGATGGTTGCATGGCAACCACATGCTCTCTGATTTTTTTTCCATACACTGTTTTACGCATCTACATATGCGTCTAAGTTGCAGGTGAAATCACATCTATGTACACATGTATATGCGTATCTATAAGTGCGTCTATATGAGCATTTATATTCGGGTGTATATGCGTGTTTATTTAAGTGTGTATATACGCGTCTATTAGTGGTGTAAATTTCCATATACACACAACTATAGATGCGAAATTATACACGCGCACTTAGATGGGCTTATAGACGTGCCCATAAGATTTTCTCTCAATTCAAAAATCGCGTCTAAGAGCGCGTCTAAGAGGCCTTTTTTTTGTAGTGACGACTATGACGAAGACCACGACCATGACTATGACTACGACCATGACCATAACCACGACCACGACCACGACCACAACCACGACCACGACCACGACCACGACTATGACTACGACCAGGACCAGGACCAGGACCACGACTACCACTACCACTACCACTACCACGACTAGACCACGACTACGACCACTACCACTACCACTATCACTACACGACCCCCTCTTCCTGTCCCTCCCTCTTCCTCTCCCTCTCTTTTTCTATTTCGCTAGTATGTTTTATGTTTTTTCTTTCCTCTCCCTTTCTCTCTTTTCCTATTATGTTTAATGTTTTTTCTCTCTTCCTCTCCCTCTCTCTTTTCCTATTATGTTGAATGTTTCCCTCTTTCCTCTCCCTCCCTCTCCCTCTCCCTCTAGTCTTTCTCCCTTCCCCTATTATGTTTAATGTTTTTTCTCTCTTCCTCTTCCTCTCCCTCTCTCTCCCCCTCTCTTTCTCTCTCCCTCCCTCTCCCTCTCCCTCTCCCTCTTCCTCTCCCTCTCTCATTTCCCTATTATGTTTAATGTCTCCCTCCCTCTTCCTCTCTTTCTCTCTTTCCCTATTATGTTTAATGTTTCCCTCTCTCCCTCTCCCTCTCCCATTTCCTCCTTCTCCCTCTCTTTTTCTCTCATTTCCTCTCACTCTCTCAATACACACGAATTATACAAAAAACAAGTAAAAGAGAAAGAAAACGCAAAAGCAAAGCAAGAATGAACAATGCACTCACCATAAAGGCTCGAAGAAGGGTTTGGCGGCTCCTCTTCGCCCTCCGTACACCTCCTTCTTTTCTTCGCGAACGACGGCGGCGGCGGCGATAAGAAGCCTTCTTTCTTCCTCTTTCTCTCTTTCTCTCATTCTCAAATGTAAGATGTTCGCTCTCCCTCTCAATCTCCCTTTCGCTCTCTCTTTCGTGAATGCGCACAAAATAACGCGCTCAGGTTTCAGCCCGCGTTTTTTTCGTTTGAGTGCCATCGCAATTTGCGACACAAATAACGACATTGCTATTTCTCGTTGCAAATGGCCGTCGCTATACCCTCATATCCTTGTAGTGCATCTAGTTCGATTCCAGTTAAAAGCAAATGTCTCCTCAATGGATATCATTACTTTCATCCATCAAAGACATCATATAGTTATTCACAAAGTGGAGCATACTATCATGCAAAAATGTCAGCGCATCACCAATAACAATTGGGCTCTACCAATGTTGTTGCTCAACTATGCAAACTAAATTAGAAAAAATTGTCCATTCAATAGATATGGGTCTTTTAAATGCAAGTTCAAACACGTCTAGATACATGCCAGATGTGTCAAAAGCTAATTTGCAGTCCAAAAAGTGGACGGAATTAAAACTTGTCCACCACTTATATGGCAAACAGCAAGTAAACAACCTTAGAGGTTGATTTTCGGTACACGATACACCATTGATTTATGAAGAAGGGATCTGCCGTATCATCTCCGATAGCGAGACGAGGCAGGGGCAAAGTTTGTAGCTTAAACCGAGTAAGCGCGAGCTTGTTTGGAGACGCCGCGTATGGCAGCTGCTTCCGCAGGCAGAGACAGTAGAGCTGTACTGAGACGGCCTACCACGAGCCCACATGTTGTGATCGTCAATAGTAATGCTATCATTAAGTATGCCCAAGTAGCTAAGCAAGAGCAAGACCAGGAAGGAGGCGAAGAACACGGAGGACGAAGCAACAAGGAAGAAGAAGCCGCTGCCCATAGTCAGCATCTCCATCATATTCCGCTCAATTGCTTCGTGTATTAATTGCTACCGATCGGTGCTGCAGATGCACTGGCTGTGGAAGATCGGTGTGGATATCAACGGCTGATGCTCTCAGGCTTTTATAGGATACCCGGACTTGCTATTGGATGGATAATTTCCTTCACTCGACCATGTGGCCTGGTCGCCGACCCTTTGTCAACATCCGTTCTTTCAGCGCTAACTCAAAAATACCATCGGCCTCATATATTACATCCACTCGAGCAGCGGCTGGTGGGTCCGAAATACTTTACCACAAACTTTGCTTCTGCCTTGTCTCGCCGGTACCTTCGCTGACGGGGCAAACAGTAGTTTGTATTGTTAGAAAATTATCGTCACATTGGGTACGTCTCTGTGCCGTCGATAATGACACTGCAAGACTACGTCGAACACTGCATTTGCTTTTGGCCGTGAAGAGACCGTCGCCCGCCATTCGTCGGTTGCGAACACTGCGTTGTTAGCGAGCGATGGCATATCTCTTGGCGTAACAGAGCCAGAGACCTCAGCCTTTCAAAGTGGACGACATTTGACGAGCTGAAAACGAGGATCGAGGTCTCTCTCTCTCACTCTCACTGTTGGCCCCGCCTCTCGGGTCACTTTTACGTGCAATTAGGTGGCGCGGACGTAACAACCGACTAGAAGTTGCTACAGCGAGCTTCTTGCTTCCAGGAATCACAAGACGAGATTGGCATTTTCCCATATGCGGTCCCTTGTGGGTAAGTATCCTATACTTATCAGATATTTGGTGTCATCTAGGACTCCTTATATTCCCATGTGCAACTTCTCATGTTGCCACATATGAGAAACAAAAATGCCATCTTGGAGAGATTCCCTTGTGGGGAGTTGCATACTTTTGATAAGGAAAGATATCCCTAAGATTACCTCTCGGTTGTTAAGTGGTGGGTTTTTCTCTTTTTCCTTTTTGTGTAACTCTTTTGTAGTAAGTATTGGTCAACCGGAAAGAGAAAGTCTATGTATTGCTTACTTTTACAATTATGTCCAAAACAATTGTCTAAAAGACATCCAAAGCTTTTAAAAAATTAATGTTATAAATGTAAATAGAGATTGAATAGCTCAACACACTTTTGCTAATGCACAATGTTTTGAAAAGACTATTAGATCTAATAACTAAAGAAGATTCTACATGTGCGATATTATTATTTGTTGTGAATCTAAATAAAGTTTGACTTCTTTAAGATAGCTTACTATTAAGTTAAGCAATTTACTCCCATTTATTCAACTAGCTATGACTTGTACATGCATAAGGAAATATTCATATACATATTATATTATTAACTATACATATTATATTATTAACTACACATTGATTTTGAGATTAGACAAAAGGCCTGTCTTTCAATGATTTCTTTATGGGCAACTCATAGCCCCAATAGGAAAACATATTATGGCTTCCAATGAAAAGTCATAAGACAAACAACACTTCTGAAACATTATCAACAAGGCTCTCTTAAGCATCTTAACAATAGGTTATTGGTACATATACAATTCACATTAATATAAGAAGAAATGTTCTCCCTCTTGATGTTATTTTGTCTTATTGTGTGGACACCATAAAGTTACATTAGATAAAACGAAAACATGAACATATATACATAGCGCTCATGACACATGGATGTACTTTAACATAAGTTATTTCAATTCTCTAGGACCATAGTGCCAACATGTGCACTTTGAGAAGTGAGCATAATATGACTCAATATAATTATTGCCCTAATAAATTGGGCTTTGACTATCTTTTCCTGTTGATCTTATAATATTTCTGCAACAACATCAATCTACATCAACAAATCATTTGTTAGTAAATGTATATTTTAGTTATAGCAGATAGAGTAGGAGCCTAATAAGCTCTTACTCATTGGAAAGTCCTAAAGTGGACCCAATAATACTAACACATGTGATTGGTTTTGTGTTATTTCAAATTCAAATTTTTGCACACATAAAAGGTTGATGTCCATAGTCATGTTCGTTGAGGTTCCAAAGGTGGTGGATAAGGGGGACTGCTAGGGCGAATGATCAACTACTAGGGCAAGTGATCAATTTACACGTATAGGACCTCCAAAAATAAGGTTAAAAATTTCTAGATTGCTAGGGCGAGTGATAAATTTGCATGCACATGACCTCCAAAACTAAGGTTAAAAACTTCTAGACTTTGCCTAATCCCAACTTTCTATTTTGAAATCGGGCATGTGAAATCAAAATTAATTGTGTGAAGAGGACTTCAAAAGGATTTTAGTATGAAAACATTTGAATATAGGCATTTTACCTTTTGAATATTCCATTGAAAGGTTTCTTTGAAACCATTTTCTAGGGTCTATTACTCACCCACACAAAGTTTCCAGAGCATTTGTTCAACTCTTGTGACACTATAATAAGACAAAATCCAAACAATTATACATGAGAATGATGACATCTCAATAAAATGCATGAGAAATAGTGGATCTAATCATGTGGTCATAAAACCAATACAAAATCAAATAGACCTCTTATAACTCATAAACAAGGTGACAACATCATAGAATTTTATTGAATACTACTGGATAGACCTAGAATATCAGGGAGAGTATATGTTTATGAATTATTCTTTTAGAGAGTTAGCACAACCATTACTATGGGGGTATCTTAGAGTAGTTGACATGATGTTGGGGACTATCAAAACCATTGACCTTTAAGGACATGATTTTCCCCTCATATTCATAATGCTCGTAGTAGACAAAGGAATAGGTATCTATCCATGGCTCATATATTAGAAACATAAACATCCTAAAAGACAGGAGCAAGAATGATCTCCGAGAGCAACCAAACAATCCATGAGTATATACATGAGCAAGAATGATCTCCAAGAGCAACCAAACAATATCAGAAACTCTACTTCTTCTCTCAAATCGGGTCCATGTACTTGAGGTCTATTTGTCTCATATGCTCATGTAAGAGGGCTAATTATATCTTATCTCCTCACTTACATCATAACCTTTTTCTCTTTCTTCTTTTCCATCCAAAATAGCCCCCCCCTTAGACAGGTAAAATAGTGTGTGCCTTCTTCTAAATAGGCCATTAGCTCCTCCTTTAGATAAGCTAAATCATCCTTCAATATATCCTACTAAAAATGAAAGAATCCTCCTCACAAATAAATCATGCATCTTTAGCATCTCTTTCTTCCAAGTTAGTACATCCATCATACTTATATAGGCTATCATAACACTACCTAAATAGGTCCCATTGTAGCCTCATGGACTCTCAAAAACATCGACTATCAGCCTTTGCTCCTATCTACGTGTCTTCCTAATCATCATAATCTTCTTCTTGGCTATAGTAGCCTACAAGTAACCTCCAAATGGCACATCCTCCAAACTAATGTGATATGTTTCTAGTTGTCATGCTCCACGAATAGCTCTATAAACAAATGTATCATGATGACATAATTTCCTTGAATCAAAATGGCATTAATCTCCTCTATCCTTATGTCAATTTGATAGATGTAACATCATCCTAATTTAACAAAAAAAAAACATTATTGAGAATCTTTATTTCACTAAGATATGTTCTTACCCATATAAAATTGCATTTAATATTCTCCTTGTGTGGTGCGCAGATCAGTCGCAGATAGCTCACGTAGTGAATCCCTGAAGGTCCCCAAGAACAATGAACTCTACCTTTTTGCACAAAAAACAATGTAAAAGCTTGAACGACAAGAGACAAGAGACAAATTGGGTTCAATCTCCCCCATGCCTTGCGTGAGCGCTTCACAAAGCATGTATTTTATGTATATTTTAATCTTCATGCTCAATAATAGCCCAATTTACAAAAATATGACAAGCTTTTAGCTTTTGAGTTTGCTTTCTACAAAAATAGGAAAATAAAGCTAATGGACGGTGCCCATAGAGTCTAGCACGCCCAATCTCAATGTCCAAATAGAAATAACATATCCGGCCGCATAGGCGCATACAAAATAATAATCAATAATCAATGTCTCAATAGACATAACAAAATATAAGCATGGCGCCTATCAAAATATAGTCCAAAGGTCGAATACTCGCTAAACTCCAATGCTTTCCTCCGCCACTGCTGCTATCTCTACACATCAACTGAAGCATTCACAATTGTTAGTAAAATAATACAATTAAACCGACAAAAGTGAATACCTAGCAGTCTTCAGCTACATAAATAAATCAACTGGTTAGAAATAAATCCTAACCTTAATTTATTACGAGTGCGCACTCTAAACTCATAAACGTTTATTAATTTAATATGCATTTTGCGGAATCACCCGCTATGGAATCACCCATGTACACACTAAATTAATGAAACGCCCGAAAAGGACAGGCATCCCCATCAACTTCTCGCACAAAGAATCCTCTTTGTGTATGAGCCCCGGTCATCTAAGTTTACGGAATCCACTGTAAAACCTCATGGAATCCACCGTGGCACGGAATCCACCGTGGAATATGCCTCCTGGCATCATACCCCCGGGGTGGGATAGCAATTGACCTCAATTACTATTACCTCAATGTGGAGCTAACAGAGTGGGGAAAGCATTTAAGTCTCTAGCATGCATCCATTGTGCTTCCTCTACAGGATGGTTCTTAAATTTTACTAGATATCTAGAATACCTTCGGCCAGTTCTAGTGGTCATGTAGTCAGTGTCTATGATGGCTTCTAGTTCAAGTATTTCAATCTCTTCCTCTAGTAAAGGTGGGTTTTCATAAACAGGGTGGATAGGTAATTGGCCTCTAAATGGTCTCAATAAACTGATATGAAATGTATTATGAATTTTCCAATGAGATGGCAATTCTAACTTGAAGGCATTGTCATTAATCTTATGAATGATTCTAAATGGTCCATAGAATCTAGGAGCTAATTTGACAACTGGATGTCTATCCACACTTTGCAGTCTACGCTTTTCTATTCTAAGCCAAACATAATCATCAACTTTGAAATTCATGGCTTGTCTTTTCTTGTTGGCTTGTTTGGTATATGATTGTTGGGCTTTAGCAATCATATCCTTTACCTCATCAAAAATACTGTTATGCATAGTAGCAATATCATCAGCACTTTGAATTCTATTAGACAAAGATGCAACAGGTGTAGATAATCTATATCCATAAATGACTTCAAAAGGTGCTTTCTTTGTAGATGTGTGTGGTGTATTGTTATATGCAAATTGTAATAAATGCAAATGAGTATCCCATGTCTGAGGTTTAGAGATAGTGTATGCACGTAAAAGATCTAAAATAGTGCTATTTATGGCTTCTGTTTGTCCATTTGTTTCTGGATGAAATACAGAGGAGAAATCAATCTTTGTGCCTAGATTTGCAAACAGTGTAATCCAAAAATTATTACAAAATCTAGAATCACGATCTGAAATAATCACTTTTGGAAATCCATGGTTAGTAAAAATAGTTTTCAAAAATAACTGTGCTACTTGTGATGCTGTTAAAGTTTTCTTACATGCAATGAAATATGCTTGCTTACTAAATCTATCTACAATTGTCCAAATCATGTCATGGTTAGATTTAGTATTTGGTAAACCAGTAATGAAATCCATAGATATATGTTCCCAAGGTTTAGATGGAATAAACAAAGGCATTAATAATCCATACTGTTTACCATGATGTCTCTTTATTCTTTGACAAATCAAACATTCAGAAACGAAATTAGATACATCTGCATCCATATGCGGCCAATAAAAATCTTCAGTTAACATGCATAATGTAGAAATGATACCTCTATGACCTTGATATGGGGGACAATGAATTTCATTCAAAACAAAAGATCGGAATGGAACAGTAACACATAGTCTCTTTTCAAAAAACATAAATCCATCATTATATGACAATGAATCAACATGAATGAAATTATTTTGAACTAATTTTTGCCAATCAGAATGAAAAGTAATATCCTGGTGATATGTATCTTTCATAGCAATCAAAGAATCAAAAGATATGATAGAAATATTATGAATTGCAGGTCTTCTACTCAATGCATCAGCAACTACATTTTCTTTTCCAGGTTGGTATTGAATGATAGGATGAAAACTTTGAATGAAGGAAGCCCATTTGATATGACGGTCAGAAATTTGGGGTTGGCTAAGTAGATGTCTAATGCTTTGCTGGTCTATCTTTATCATGAATTCTGAACCCATTAAATAATGCTTCCACTGTTTTAATGCTTGTACAACTACTAATAGTTCTTTGTCATAAGTGGAATATTTGAGCTCAGAGGGTTTCAGCTTAGAACTAGAATATGCTATTGGATGGTTGTCTTGCATTAATACGGCTCCTATTCCTGATCCGCTAGCATCGGTCACAACTAGAAACAATGGTCTGTTAAAGTCAGGCAATTGTAGAACAGGGGCATTGGTTAATGCACGTTTCAGTAAATCAAAGGATTTCTGCTGAGTTTCAGTCCATTGATAAACAATTCCTTTCTTAAGAAGTTTGGTTAATGGTAAAGCAAGTAATGAAAAATTACGTACAAACTTCCTATAGAAACTAGCAAGACCAAGGAATGAGTGTAATTCATGTACATTTTTAGGAACAGGCCAATGCAATATTGCATCAGTTTTCTTAGGATCAACTTTAATTCCTTCTTTTGATACAATATGACCTAAATATTCTATTTCTGTCTTAAAGAATTCACTCTTTTCAGGATTTGCAAACAATTGATTTTCTTTCAGTAATTGAAAAACTAATGATAAATGCTCATAATGCTCTTTTTCACTTTGACTAAACACCAAAATATCATCAAAGAAAACAATCACACAATACTGATATTTCAAAAAGATACGGTTCATCATTCTACTGAAAGTAGCAGGTGCATTAGTTAATCCGAATGGCATGACTAAGAATTCGTAATGGCCAAACTGTGTTCTGAATGCAGTCTTAAATATGTCGGATGTATCTAGCCTCACCTGATGATATCCAGACTTAAGGTCAATTTTACTAAATATAGAAGATCCTTGCAGTTTGTCCATAAGGTCATCAACTCTAGGTATAGGATACCTATTCTTTACAGTGATCTTATTTAATGCTCGGTAGTCAATACACATACGATCGGTATTATTCTTTTTCTTGACTAAGAGTACAGGTGCACCGAATGGGGAACTGCTAGGTCGAATTAAGCCTCTATTTAGTAATTCTTCAACTTGACTCTGGATTTCTTTTTGCTCTATTTGATTGTGCCTATATGGTGCTTTGCAAGGTGGTTGTGTGCCACGAATTAAATCAATCTTATAGTCTTCTGGACGTGAAGGTGGTAAACCTGGTGGTAGGTCTTCTGCAAAACAGTCCTTAAAATATGCAAGAAATTTCTTATGCCTAGGGTGCATATGATTTTCCTTTGCGTGCAATTCATTCACCCAAATGAGACATGATTTAGTATTCTTGCGTAGTGCACGTTTTGCTTGAGTATGCGAAAGCAATGGAAAAAAATGAGATGCATGCATACCATATAATGTAATAGATTTTCCTTGAAAATTAATATTCATTGTGTGCGTAGAATAATCTATATTTGGATTATGCTGGTGTCTCCAAGGCATTCCTAAAATAATGTCGCTTGACTGTAATGGGACAACTAAGAAATTTCTTCTTTCAATGTATGCACCAATTTGAATTTCTAAATTTTGTACTTCTTGTGTGCCATTGTACCTAGTGCCTAAAAATGCAGCTTTTATGCGATAATGCGTAGGTACAGTTTGTAAATTCAATTCCTTTACCAATTTGGCTGAAATAAAGTCATGGGTACTACCGTCATCATGCAAGATAGTTCTTTCCTTTCCATGCACCATACATTTCATAGTCAACAATGAATGTGGGGTAGGCATACCTGGTAAAGTGTCGGAAGTAGTAGTAGGATCATCCTCATCTTTAGTGAAATCTGGCATATCCTCATGCTCGTCTTCGTCCATGGCTCCAAGATAGTTGATATGTGCTGGTGGCTTCTTTGAATGACAATTTGCTGCGAGATGCCCTGGCTGGTGACACTTATAGCATACTATTGGCTTGGCTTTGGTTACATTATTTGCAATGGCTGGAAGTCTGGGTACATTTGGATTTGCTTGTGGAATAGGCTTAGGATTTGGATTAACAGTGGATGGTAATGCAAGGGGTTTAGGCCAATTCTTGCGGAAAGATGGTGATGAGAAACGACCTGGATTAAACCTTCTAAAATTGGAATTGAATTGTTTAGATCTATAATTACCATTGGCTTGGAATTGCTGTGGTCGTCTGTCTCTTCCGCGTAACTTATCTTCAATGTCGTGAGCTAAGGAGATGGCGTCTTCAAGGGTAGCAGGCTTGAACATGTTCACTTCAGCGTAGTAATGTCCAAGAAGTCCAGACATATACTTCCGCTTATGTGTCGTCTCTGGTACGTCTTCAAGCATGCGTAGCTGTAGGAGTGCATTCCAAAAACGCTCTGTATACTGTGGAATAGGCTCACGATCTCGTTGTTGAAGTAAATCCCATTGCTTGATAGCCTTCTCATGAAATTGCGGTGGAAGGAAATTCTGCATGAACTTCTTCTTGAAATCTTCCCAAGTAGCAGGACATTCTATGCTCTTGCGGACTACAGTCCACCATAGTGATGCTCTGTCTATCAGATGATTAGTAACACACTTGATTTTATCTTTTTCTGGATAAGTTTCCTCATGGAAACAGTCATCAAACTGGCTAATGAATGATAAAACAATCTTTCCTTCTCGTATGCCATTGAAAGTGCGAAATTTGAAACTTCGTTTACTTATCTTGGATTCCTTGCAAATGGTTTGTGCTTCAAGAGTGGCGTCGATGGTACGGCGAATCAAATCTTCAGCTTGTGGTTCTTCTTTATCGGTGGATGCTCTTTGTAATTTTGTCAATTGCGCTTGTAGTGCTTGCCTAGCCCTTCACTCTTCTTCCAATTGCAGCATGATTAGATCCAGCTTTTGTTCCATGGTAGGCTCAGGTAAGTCGTCTTCAGCCATAGGATCATCCATATGTGGGGTAGTCATCCTGTAAAACTCAGCAAACCTTTCTCACTCAAAATCAGGTTAGCGGGATGGGCGTAGCTCAAATTTGGGGTTACAAGGCTATGTATTTTTGGGTATTTCTTTGTCAATTTTCAGAAAATCTGCAATATTTTCATCTCCGTTTGTTGAAAGTACTTCAACGAACTTGTAAATAGGTAGAATAGCTTGCTGCAAACAACTTTCCAGTTCAGAGTTTTTGCATAGGAACAAGTCTTCTAGGAGTTTTGAGCACTAGTTAGTTCTGATTTAGTCTGACTTGCAGAGTTGCAGACTTAGCAGACTTACAGAGTTGCTGACTTGCTGAACTTAGACCGACTTGCAGAACTTACAGAACTTGATTCCAGTTGACTAGTAGAACTTGACTTTGGCAGCGTAGGACCTGGAGTATATCGACTTATCTGCCCTGTGTGACTTGCAGAGAATTGAGTGACTTAAGCTTAAGTGATTAAGCTTAAGCTTAATAAGCTTAATAACTTAGGCTTATTAGGGAGGGAGAATTGTCAGGAAATGGCGCAATTCGTGGAGGACAAGAGTATGGATTTGATGCCGTCGCGGAAATTTCGGACCCACTCATACAGCTCGTGATGAAGTTTATGAAGTATTAAGCTTTCTCCTAAAGCTTAACTCAAGCTTAAACTTGAGATAGAAAAGAAATATGAAATTTTCCTCACTGTTTTTCCACGACTTGTTGATGGAGATAAATGCGTGGTCCTCCGCCTGCAGAGCCTGGTCCTTCGCGATCTGACAGTAGAAACAGGGGTTCTTGATCGCCAGAAGTTTGCCTGTATCGATGGTTCGCGACGAGATTGACTATAGAGCCCGTTCGTTCCTAGAGCTCCACCTTCACCCTAGATTGGTAGCGATTGGAAGCTCTTGATCTCTGCTCCGCTCTGATACCACTGATGCGCAGATCGGTCGCAGATAGCTCACGTAGTGAATCCCTGAAGGTCCCCAAGAACAATGAACTCTACCTTTTTGCACAAAAAACAATGTAAAAGCTTGAACGACAAGAGACAAGAGACAAATTGGGTTCAATCTCCCCCATGCCTTGTGTGAGCGCTTCACAAAGCATGTATTTTATGTATATTTCAATCTTCATGCTCAATAATAGCCCAATTTACAAAAATATGACAAGCTTTTAGCTTTTGAGTTTGCTTTCTACAAAAATAGGAAAATAAAGCTAATGGACGGTGCCCATAGAGTCTAGCACGCCCAATCTCAATGTCCAAATAGAAATAACATATCCGGCCGCATAGGCGCATACAAAATAATAATCAATAATCAATGTCTCAATAGACATAACAAAATATAGGCATGGCGCCTATCAAAATATAGTCCAAAGGTCGAATACTCGCTAAACTCCAATGCTTTCCTCCGCCACTGCTGCTATCTCTACACATCAACTGAAGCATTCACAATTGTTAGTAAAATAATACAATTAAACCGACAAAAGTGAATACCTAGCAGTCTTCAGCTACATAAATAAATCAACTGGTTAGAAATAAATCCTAACCTTAATTTATTACGAGTGCACACTCTAAACTCATAAACGTTTATTAATTTAATATGCATTTTGCGGAATCACCCGCTATGGAATCACCCATGTACACACTAAATTAATGAAACGCCCGAAAAGGACAGGCGTCCCCATCAACTTCTCACACAAAGAATCCTCTTTGTGTATGAGCCCCGGTCATCTAAGTTTACGGAATCCACCGTAAAACCTCACAGAATCCACCGTGGCACGGAATCCACCGTGGAATATGCCTCCTGGCATCATTGTGTCTCATCTCAAGACATCCTACTCCACTATCAACTAAGAATATACAAAGTAGATACTAAATATCTTGCACCTCTTGAATACAAGATATTAACTAGGAACATTTTTCTGCCTATCATTCTCTAGTGTCATTAAGAAACCTCATGAAGACTTGAGCCGTTCCACAATAATTGTACCCTCATGATGAGGAATGTATGCTCACACTGAAAGATTCCTTCCAAAATCTCGTCATCATTATTCAACACATGCTTTAAAAGCAAAAAGGATTTTGGGAACAACTTGATAGCTAAAGAACCTTCTATGGAAAATACTCTTTCAAGTTTAATCTCAATACCTAGTAGCCCTATCTTAGATTTGGTATTTGCCAACAATCTTAATGAACCACCTTATGTAAAGTGACATAAAGTTTCTTGAATAAGGTAACAAAGTCAAAGGATTGGATCAAATTCAAGAATCATCAGCTTAAGGAAAAACATTATATTAATAAAACACATTATGCATTTTGAGGATCTAAGATTTTAGAGGAAGATTCTTTGGAAGTCTCATGATATCCCTATCGCAAAACAACCATGATACATGAAAATCTCTGACATACTGAGTAGCAATGTTTCTCTTTAAGGTGAGTTTTTGCTTTTTAGGATCAAAATATGTGTTTCAAAAAAATTAGGTGCAAAGTAGGGTATTTTTGAGTCCCCCAAAAATCATAATGATCTCCTAAAATTGAAAATTTTTGCATAAGAACTCAATTTTGATCACCTAAACCAGTTATTTCTATAGAGGAAAATTATAGATGTCCATAGACATCAGTACCAAAAAGTATATACCAGCCTATGATAAGGTATCTCTCAAGTTGATGATCTTTTCGCCAAATAATGATCAATTTTTGAAGAGAGCTCTTTGAAAAAAAATCATTGGTGAGTAGAGCTACCTTTTAATATGAATGAAGGTTGATATACATTGATATATCACCAAATGTACATGCTACCAAAGGATCAAGGTGGAGTATATTAAGCTTGCAAGTTGCATCGAATTAACATTCTAGAAATGAAATAGAGGTTCATTTGCATGGACTTCATAGTTGGCCTTTCCATAGTTTAAGGAGATTATGAATCTATCTTAGGCAATCTAGATATCCTCACTAAGATTGAACATGTATTTCTATTAAATAAGAATTTTAAGGTCTAAGACATTATAAGGATTTTTACAAGCACATCTTGTATCTACAAGGGCTACCATAAAGAATAGTCAATGGAGAGAGACAAACTCTTTTGAAGTTTTGGACTTGTCTCTTACAGACTCTTAGAACAGAACTATGCTTCAATATATCTTACCATTCTCAGGAAAATAGTCAAACACAAAGGGTGAATGAGGAGATACATGATTCTCTTAGGGCCTATTGTAATCATGAACCCACAATTTAGATTGAATAACTTCTATTTGTGGAGCTTTTCCACAACAACTCTTGCCACCAAAACATTGGAGGAATGAGTTCATTTAAGGTTGTTATTTGGGAAAGTTTGTGTTTTTTCACTTAACTTCTTGAACTTACTCTCAAGGTATAAGCATCCAATAATATGCTTAAAGAGATGTGCAAACATATTAAAACTTATTAGCGATGACATTAAGACTTTCATAGGATATTGAAAAATATTATGTTTATCCCAAAATGACTCAATAAGTCTTCAAGGAGATCAAAATGGTATTCTTATAGGTTTTCCCTAAGAAAAGTTAACAATCACTAGGCAAGTTCTGGAATTTGAGCCCAAAGAGATCATCAAGTATTTGGATAAGCATGTTAGAAGGTAGAACTTCCATATCATCTAAAGGTTCATGGTATATTCCATGTTACCTTAGTCAAAGGTTATGTTAAGATGGCAAGCTCAACACATGCAGACATTGATGATAGACCACTTCTCTAGATGGGTCTGCACGTCTACACTTAGCACATTGGTGGTCATTGTGATCCACACATTGCCACTAACTTATCACTTATTATATTTAGTTTGTTACACCTACCTACGATTGGCATAGTTATAGTGCCAATTGATTAGTATAGTCAATTATGTATTGTTTGACTTAGTAGGCCACTTTTCTTTATTTTGTATCTTATCTATACTTTGTTTATATTGTATTGTATGGGGAAGAAGAAGAAAAAAACCAACAATTAATGGTAGAGGGCTCACACACATCTAAAGGAAAAATCTAACCATCCATAAATATCAAACTAACTTAAGAAAAAGAGAAAACATGTGGGAGATTGAAGCATGCACTAACATGTACTTACATTCAATGTAGACATTGTTGGAAGGGTTTTAGTGGAAATGTTGTATCCACTAGGGATAAAAGATAGAAGAGAAGAAAAAGAATAGACAAGAGGTACACAAGATAAAGACAAATCACAATGAATCAAAGCACTACGTATCGATAGATCCTGAAATTCCTTATCTGGCACTACTCAAATGCAATCTCCAAGCATTAGATCTCCTATAGCCCCCTTGTAGACAAAAAATGTGCATCAAAATAGTAGCTTCTTCTCCGCTGCTCAGATTGCAAATCTGATGGTTCTCTTGGCTCTGAAAGGGGGTAAAAATTAGGACACCTACTCAAAAATCTCCTAGATCACTCCTCCTAGTTCAGAGTGCTATTTGCTGCCTATAAATTGCGATTAGCCTGCGTGCGATTCGGCCAATCCTTCTTTTTGCATGAAATCTCTAAAATTGGTTGAAAAAGCAACTTGCTTTTTGCATGCCACCCTATTCTAGAAGTTTCCATAGCTTTTTAGGATATTTACAAGAAAAAATATTCAAAATATCAAAATTAGACTAAAATTATTCAAAAATTTAGTATTTTTGAACCATCCATACTATGGACGTTGACACTAATGAATAATATGGTGTTGAATCTCTAGATCAATAAGGAAGAAGAATGATGTTATACTCTAGAGTTTTTCACATTGTGTCTATGTAGTGGCACGACATCCACCCCCTCTTAATCAGCACATCCTTTGGTGTGTGCTAAAGTCCATGTTGTCACTTGATTATTAATCCTCCTCATTCTCTACAACCACATCCTTTGCTTCATCTTCCATCTTTTCCTAGCTAGCCCCTGTATCATAGCCACTATTTTCTTCCAATTCTGGCAACTCATAGGCAGTAGATTCTTGCCTCTTGAATAATTTGATTCTTTTCCCTGCTACTAGAAGTTTTATGGTAGCCCCATCATCCAGATCATTTAATGCATAAGTAGCATTATCAAACACCTGTCTTATCACATAGGGTCCAAACCATCTTTTGGAGACTTTACACATGGCACTATGCTAGTTGTCTAAAGTGCTATCATAAACCAATACCCAATCCACATCTTGTATGATTATTGGTTTCAATCTATATATTTTGGTAAATTGTTTCTTGTTTTGTATCCTTCATTCTTTAAACCTTGCAACTGTTGCCTCTATGTCTTCTGACTTTCTTTCCAAGTGTTTAATGCATAAGGTTCAACAACTCCTCTTGATTCAACTTCTCTTCCCAAGGTAGCACACTCCATGAGTATCATCTCTTCTATTGGCATGATAGGTTTTTTACTAAACATAAATTTACTAGGCATATATCTTGTAAGAACACTATGAGTTGTTTTGTTAGTCCACAAAGCATAAGGGAGCGATCGTGGCCACGCTTTTACATTCTCTCCACATGCTTTTGCCAATTCCTTCACAATAGGTGGATGATCTCTTTCACTTTTGCAATTTCCTTCAAGGTTACAAGCTAAAGTTAAAGCAAGCTTTATCTCCATTCCTGCAAAGAAATCATGTGCATCCATATCACCCCAATCTACTATAATTTTTTACACATAGCCATATTGACAAAAGATTTCTTCTAAGAGAAAAGTACACACTGCATTTGTTGTCTTAGTATGTAGAGCTCTCCAGTCCACTTGATTAGTCAAGTCTTTACATGAAAGTACAAGATATCTCATTTTCCAAAGAAATGTAGGCATCAAGACTAAATCCACCACCCACTTAAAATGAAGAGACAAAGGATATGTGGGTTGCAATCCATCTCGATGTCCCACAGATGAATACATTTGACATGTCGTACATGTTTCCACAAAGTGAGTAACATCCTTATACATACCCTGCCACCAATATCTTTCTTTGATCTTTGCAAAAGTACCCCAAACACCTCTATGACCAACCAATAACTTTTATGAAATTCTTACATAACGTTTACTTGTGAAGCTCCATCACCCAAAACTCGCAATGGCATACCCTATTTCCTTTTGGCATATTTCCATCTTTTAAGAAAAACCCATAGGCTTTCCACTTGATCTTCTTAAACTCCTCATCTGACCACTTCTCTCGCTTTGTTAATGTACTGAGGTATTGACTAATTCTCAGCCACTTCCCTACATATTTGTCTTCCAGAAACACTTGTACACAATACACCTAACGTCTAAAGTCTCTTCTCTTTGCTGTCCAAGCTTCTACTAGTATTGTAGCAACTCCTTGCATTGATAAATTCACTCTTACAATATCATTTTCAGCTGTGCAAGAAATCATCTTCTTCCTCCTCATCGATCATCCCATCTTCATTCTCATAGCATATGCGAGATAGGATCTCTACCCCACTCGGTTATCTCTTCTTGCAATATGTGGAAATTTAGGGCTCAAAGATTTGATGTATGCAATCCACCAGAGCATAGAAATATTTGGGGTAGCACAACTAGTAGTCATACCCAATACAAGCAAACAATCAGTCTCAAACAATGACTACATGAGCACCCATAAAATACTCCTTATCACATTTAAGGGCTGTCACAATGCCCCATAATTCTCTTTTTACCTATGGATTCCTTCTCTGTCATTCAATTATTACTTTAGCACCAAAGTGAATTGCATATCTTTTCCCTTCTCCTCATCATCTTGCCCAATTGTGTATCCAATCCGGATTGGTCTCATACCAATAGTAATAATGATAGGCTTTCCATGTGAAAAATCAGTATTTCTCAATGTAGTAGCAAATTTCAAGAGCTACTTCAATTTCTTCAATGCTTTTTTATGCTTCCTTTCCCAATGAAATCTGTGACATTTCCTCAAGGGCTTATATAGAGCATCATCTACATGTGCAAAGTGAGGAATCCATATCAAATAGAACACACATGCACCCAAGAATCTACGCACCTCTGATACATTCATGCATACATCGTGCATTCTACCAATCCCATCTATTTCTAGTGGTGATAGTCTTTTCCCACAAATATTCCCAACAATCAAAACCTCTTCAACTCCCAAGACAGACTTTTGTTTAGAAAGAGTTAAATTGACCTCTTTAAGATGTGTCTAAATCCATTCACAATCCAAAATATGGTCTACAACAATTTTTTTGCACCCATGAGCATCCATCTCTTCATTCGTTTCATCCACTATACACCCTTTGATTGGAACATCATCCAAGAAGGGCATTTCCAATTGTGATATGAAATCCAAGTACCCTATTCATAGCATTTGTCATATGTGCCATTGAGTTTGTTGCACCTTGCAAGAGAGTATACATCCGTACCAACCCCAAGGGAGTCTTCATGGTTGCGATATCCGTGCTCTCAATTACAATCTGAAACTGATCATTACATGAGTAAAGATCACCCAAAGAATAGATCGATGTGCCTGCAAAATCCTCAGCAAATTCATCAACCACAATAAGAACTACACCCACATTTCTTATGGTCACTTTATTGACCGATTGCATGTCTTGAATAAATCTCAAAGCTCCATTCTTTTTGGGTACAACAAACCAACAATTTGAGTACGGGGATGAAGAGGGCTCCAAGATCTTCATGTGAATATTTTCATTTAGCAAATCCATTAGCTTTGGCAAGTAAGCTTCCGGCACTGGAATAGGCCTCAAGTTCCTTGGTACATGTGGCATAGTAAATATTACCATAGGAGAGAGAACATTCAGATCCACACAACCTATTTTAGTTGGCTGAAATGTAAATGCTTTTCCATGCCTAGCGAGCGTATGCATAAAATAGTCTCTTTTAGTAGGCAAAAGAAACCCTTCTGCACAAACTTTCAATTCTTGTAATGTTTCAATAGTAAACTAATAACCTATATCTTTAGGATCCCGTAAGGTTGTCTACCTTTACAATTTTTCATATAGACCCTCATTTTTTGGTGGAAGTGGCAAAGCAATTGGTTTCACCTTTTTGTCTAGTGCTTCAGTCCATTATAATCCTTCATGTTGAGCAAACAATGCTATAACATCATACATGTCCAAAGACCATATTGACAACACTCTATTTTCAACCTCATTTTTTGCAGGTATAGTTGCTGAAATTTCAGCCATAGCATCATTAATATTCATTCCATAAAAGATACCTAAAATGCCTTCATTTTGAGCTAACAACCCCAGTGCTCTTAGTTCCTTAGTAGCCCATTTCATAGATATGCGTTTAACCTTCCACATCGCTTCCATAAGATTAAACCAACATGAACTATTTGCTATAAACTGAGAATAACCAATAGTAAATACATACTTTATTCCATCAAGAGCAAGTACAGTCTCTAAACAGCACTACTTTAGCCCCGTATTACATCAATGCTTAATAAAAATAGAGGTCATTGAATTTCCTTACATTTGGAGGAAAAGGAGACTCCCGAAGCATATCCCAATTCCTAGGATGATTAACACAAATGGTAAGAAATTGGATTGCTTTTCTCCCATCCTTGCCTTTTAACTCTTGCATAAGCAGAACCATCATCAAGCACATTTGTTTCCATTTGCACTCTTGTAATATAGGGCTGTCCCAAAATCACTGCATATGAGGCACTATCTTACACAAAGAAGTGTTGCTCTTCTTGTACATCACCAATCGTCACTTTTACATTAGGACATGCAGCGTAGAGATCCCCTGAAGAATTATTTGCAGCCCTCATACAACAACCATGATCAATGTCTACATGTCATGCACCATTCTCATACAATCCACGCTCAATGACATTAATCTCAAACCCATGGTCAAGCAAAGCAACACAAGGAGTTTCAAGCTCTCCTATTTTCACTATCGTTTCAGTGGTAGACCTAGCCCAGTGATTTCTTATGTAATGACATCAAGGAATAAATCCTAGAGTCTCTTCCCCACATTATTGCATCTTCCTTACTCCAGCATGCATTAACCACTTTCTTCTCTTTTCCACATGTTGTCCAAGCACTGATGAGTAGCATCCTACATAGATAAACCATGCCTTACATCATGCTCATATTTCCTTGCATTAGCTAGAATACCCAACATACCAGTTTCCTCTTCAAATTGCAGCAATGCACTAGTGGTATCACCAAGAAACTGACACTTCCTCTTAATCATGTTAATGATTATCTCATGAAATTCTTGCTTGGCGATGCCAAGCACCTGTCCTAAGGTTAATTCCACTCAACTGTTTAATATCTATTCTTCAAGAACCTTCTTAAGATCTATGGTTGTCTCAATATTTGACTGCGACTTATATCCTAGATGCTTGCCCTTCATTTTGGCTTCTTGTTTGCTATCCTATTTTTGCTCGTGTGACTAATCTCTTTCATAACATGCTCGGGAGGTGGCTTATTTGTAGTGTTAGGCTGATCCACACTTCTTCTTGTCACTCTTTTTTATGTCCATGCATTATCTTCATCTCTCTTTTGTTTCTCTTCCACATGTACATTCGTGTTTTGCACCTTTGCTAAATATGCATACACTAAATATGCATCTATCAGTTCAACTGCATGCAAAGCATGTGTCCATATTGTAGCCTTCTATCCAAGTGTAGACCAAAAGTAGAAGCATGTACAATTGCATAAGTATTTCAAACAGCCAAGTATTCCAATAACTTTTGCATTTGTCCCTTTCCAAAATTCAAAGCACAAGGAAATCCTATTTTTATGCAAGGAACTTGCCATATTTCCAAAAGATGAGTTGTTGTGGCAAGGATCTTGATAAGTAGCACAATCATTTCTCTCATGCTGTAGACTATCACACCACATACATCTTTTCCTTGGTTTAGGGTTGTTGCCCTTTCCCTTTCCTCTTGTCTTTTTTCATCAAAATTTGTGACTTTCAACTGAAGATCCCGCATGCCTTTGACCAATTCATCTAATATATCTTCCCTAATAGTGGAAATAGCAGGTACAGCCATAGGTTTAGCCATAGAAGTGGGTGGCTTAGTAGATATATACACTATTTTTCCCGTAACAATGGGAAAGCTAGAGACATGCAATCTTGCTCTTCTTCTATGCTTTTTCACCAGTGCAGTAACAACTTCCTTGGCATGGCCCCACTCTGTTTTAAGACTTGTCTTTGTAGTTTGATCCTGTAGCAAATCATCAAGCTTGTCTTGAAGCTCAATTTCTGATGCTTGTAGAAACAATTCAAATTTTTGACTTGCAAGGCTTGCTATTCTCCAAGATCTAACTACTCAAATTGACTTTCAAATTCTCTTAATAATTCTATAGACACAAGACCCTTGTTGGATTGTAGAACCCACTCTTGAAATGTCTTGTACTTAATCAAACTGGTGTCTTCAATGTAAAATTCTTCCTTGAGTGTCTTCTTGAAAGCTACCCAGTCAGCATCCTGCCTGTACAATTCAATAATTCACACTTTTAATTCATGTGCAGTAATCCGTACAAAGTAACGGCTCCATGCAAGTTGAGCCACCCTAAATAATTCCATCTTTTGAGCATAGATATTCACATATGCAGATACATTCCTTTTTGTTGCACATGATAGTGTATTCTTGTTCTTTTTAAATGACTAATTGAAAAAGAATTACAATAATTTATGGTCCCTAAAATGTTGGTGGCCTGAATAGCTAGAGAGGTGCTATAAGTGATTGCCCTTTACCTTTCAAATGTGAGAAGCCTTGTTGCTTTCCTTCAGGCGAAAATACAACATGCATCGCTACTCCCTTCTCAAGAGGTTCCACCCCCTTTGAAAATGGTGATAGGCTTTTGCCGTATAGTATGCCAGCCTGTTAGCTTTGATTTTATGGCTCCCCCTCATCTCAAAAATTTCACATCTTTGAGCCTTCATCATCTAAGCCTCACACTTTCCACATGTGTTATATGGTGACACTATACTAGTTGTACTTCACATGTGTGCACCTATGCCATATACCTCTCTCCACATCTCACATCCATATTTATATGCCACACAATCTTAAGCACCTAAGAGATATTTCACATATGCATACAAATGCCAAAGCTTATATTCACAACATCCTCTCTTAAGTGATGTATTACCTTTATCTTTTCATTGCTATTCCAACATAGCACTGCGCAACTATGATCACTACCGCTCATCAACACTCCCCTTCAATGTTGTTTGGAGTGTTAGTATGTGAAGAGACACAACTAGTCCACCATTTACATGTTATATGTGTATATAGCATGTTCATTTGAGCACCATTTGATTAAGGAAATCCACCCCATCCTTTTTTAAAATTGTGCATAGTTTTTGGGAAAGGCATGACAAACCCTTGATGCGTCTAATATATGCACACTCTCACACACCACTCACCTGCAAAGTCCTTTTGAGACCGCAAACTTTGGCAAAGGACCTTATCACAAGCCATTTTCTTGTGTTCCATTCCTAGAACATATGCCAAGATTTATGTATATATATATACAATGGCTTTTGAGCTCTACAAAGCTTGGTTAGAAGAACCCTCATAGGATGGGTGAATAATACACAAGTGGGCATTTTTGAATATATAAAAGTTTACAATATGTTTACATTTTTTAAATATACAAGAATATAAGCCTTTAGATAATAAGAGTTTTTCACTTTTTCAATGATTTGAGAAATGAATAATTATGAAACATGTGATAATAGTAATAGCATTATCATCTTCATCTTCTTATAATCTTGCTTGTGTTCTTGTGCTTCTTCTTCATATACGATAGTGTCTTTTTTCTTCTATACATGATTCAGGGGTATAGAATGATGAGTATCAACATTAAAAACAAGATCAACAAGCTTAGGGTGATGAAGTCGCATGTGCTAATGTGCTTGCATTTCCCCAAAATTTCACCCATTTTGCTTCTTCATAGCCTCGTTCAGAATTTCAATGTAAAGGGAATCTACTCACTCCCTCTATCCATCAAAACATGAAATGCTTCAAGTTCCATTGCCAAGTTCTTTGCCTCAAATCAGCTTTTTTTGACAAACTCTCTCCTCTCATTTGATAGCCATGCAATTATTTTCACACTTTTCTTTGCAATTGCATTGCCTTTTTTGTTTCTCTTTCCATGTAGGTTCACCGACTCAAACTATACTATAGTACCAATAACTTATCACTATTATTCGCAACACTTGCAAATCCAATGTATGCCATCTCCTCAACATATGCATCTATGCTCATGTTTGCACTTGAGCTAATGTACTTCAACCTACTTTCATTGCCTTTCTACATGCTACTTCAACTAGCTTTGACTTCATAGCTCATCCAATTATGCAACTAGATTTGTTTCCTCAAACGGTGCATGTCATTTTGACATTTCCTCTACATTTTGGAACATGATTACAAAATTTGTGGTGACTTTCTTGTTTCTTGCTTTAGTCTTTTGATTTAGGTTGCCTTCTGCATTTGTAGGATAATGGATAGGTATAGGGAGCATCTTAGTTAGTGCAACCATGGAAGGCCTTAATAGCATAATAAAACTTGTTTCACCATTCTCAAAGAATTCTCTTGTCATTAATGACAAAGTTTCATGGAGTAGAACCATCATTTTCAACTTCAAACATGTATCTTCAAAAGGCCATCCATTGTTGGAGAGGTAAGGCTCACCACCTCTCCGATCATGGAGGGCATGCAGCATTCGGAACGTCTGTTGATCCATCTTCATCATCTCAGCCAAGTCCAATGCCAGGTTTGTACAATTCTTTTTTGTTGCATGAATCAATACCCTTGCCTATTTCTCCTTTTGAGGTACATGATTCGGATGGCTTTGCGTATGTGAAATTCAATAAAGGGGACTCATGAAGTAGACAGAATTTAGGTACATCTACAGCTTCTATTTCATTTAAGTATATCACACACACTTCTCACTTCCCTCTCATCCTACCCTCTTCTATATCACACCTTGATCACCTCTCATCATCTTTCCAAAACCTTTGATTACACTCCACATCTGCATCACACACCCTAGGGGTTGGATCTTCCATCTCCGTTCCTAGCACCTTTTCCTTCTCCACCCGATTCTCTACCTCTTTGCACCATGGTACTTCGTTAGGGGGAATGCCATCCTTTGACATGGTGCCTCTCACCCTTTAGCAAAGGAGCACACTCATAACTCCTAGGTCGACTGTGATGGGCATCCCCCCCTCACTATCCCCAGCTGCATATCTCACAGAACCACTCAAACGTAGGGATTTCCATCCTCTACTTATGGTGTGTCTTCACAATCTCCTTGGGTTACACCTACGTAGGGATTCCCATCTTCTGCTCCCCGTGTTCCCACCCCATTTGCTTGGGTTTCTCTTGTGGCTACCATGCCCATGCCTACTCAGCCCATCCCTACCTATGGATCCACCTTGCACACTACCCGCATGCCTAGTGGGCACTTAGGGGCCCATTCCCAAGTGTACTCCACTCCCCCATCCTACCTTCACTACATTTTTTCACACTATCCATCTCCAAGCACTACCACTCCTATTACAATGGCCAAGAATGCCTTCACAAATAAGACACGTTTTAACGGGCTAAATTTCACCACTTGGTCTAATTTCATTCAACAAGTGATTGAGTCTTAGGGTCTTTCGAACCTCGTCATTGGTCTAGAACCTATGCCAAACCCTCGACCAGATCACCCTAACTTCATTCGTCAATGGACAGCCCACAATGCAATAGCCAATGTTGAGCTGATGCAGGGATTGCTTCCTGAGTTTCACTCTGGGTTGCAACAGTTCCCGCTTGCCTCAGAGCATTGGAGTCACGTTCTCGACTGCTATGCGACTTGAGATCATCCTCAGTGCTTCAAGAGTTCTCTATTAAGGAAGGGGATGATCAAAAAGTCAAGTTGACTGAATATAGGCAGTTAGTTGCCAAGTTCGCCACTACTAGCTCTCCAAAGTCAAATGATGATTAGGTTACATTCTTCTTGAATATGTTGCCTGAAAAGTACTTCCATTTCATTCAACACATCATCTCCCAACCTCGATTGCCAACCTTCTACAAGTTTGAGTGCTAGTTCTTGCGTTACCCAAGGCTGCATGACCAAGTCCACAAGAAATCCTCATCACAACCTTATTCAGAGCGGAGGGGGTTGGTTGCCTCTCCTTCGAGAGGATGCCTCTACTCATGTCCACTAGATGGCTACATGAGGCCCTAACCAAAGCATCTCAAGATGGAGAAACAGTTACTGAAGAAGAGTGGGACTTCTCACGTGGATGCAATCCCAAGAAATTACAATCTATACTGCAAATCGCAACTAATATACTTGTTCTTCTCCCAGTATAAGGTCCATAGTGCAGCATGGTCACGTGGACGACATTTCAGAGTAGAGCATATCAACAAGTTACGCTCAACAATGGACTGTGGAGTGATGGCAATGTTTGAGTAGGAAAGCCGACGACGTGCCACAGATCCAAACTGTGTAGTTGCAGAGATGGAGTATTTCGGATGTTTATAGAGTATCCTTGCAGTGGACTATCGAAGTTTCTCCGTGACCATATTTGATGTGCAATGGTTCAAGGTTACTCTCGAAGAAGCAGGTGCAACTGTTCGGCGAGGGCCAAGTGGCTTTGTTGAGATTGACTCAACGAAGAAGTGGATCGATTTGAGTGATACATTTGTTTTGCCAAATCACTGTGAGCAGGTAAGAGTCCCTAATACTTGACGCGCTTTAGCAATCTCAAAGTGGACTTTTATACTAATCGTAATATGGATTAGGTCGTCTTTTTCCCTAATCCGCAACAACCTCAATGGTGGTATGTCATTCCCATGACATCTAGGAGTATCCCCATGTTTGCCAGAACCCCCGTACCGATTGTAGAAGAGACCTTTAATAGCGGCAATGACAAAAGGCATACAAGAAACTAGGATGAACCGCTTGGAGGGCCAAGACATCTCACCTATGGAGATAGAGGAGATAGAGGATGGGTTTTTTGAAAATGAAGCAGAGTCCTCATTTTGTGGAGAATTTTGTATAGATCTCCCGGTGTATAATACTGAGCTATGCCAAGATGAGATTGTGGAACCCTAAACAAAAGTGACTCGATCAAAACGTTCCTCCCACTACAGCAATGCCAATTTTTGCAAATTGGTTAGGACAATTTGTATGTTTTTGGAGTATGGTGTTTTGTATTATCTAAATCTTTTAATTATTTTAAAATGAAGTCTTGCAAATTAAGTCTTAGTTTGATTATGTCTTGCAATTCATTATCTAATATTATTATTTTTCCTTGTATGTGCAGGTTTAGGATTTGGGCACGGATGGCAGGATGAGTCACAATTTTACAGATGACGACATTGATGTGATGCTAGCACGTTTCTCACCGAAGCAGCTAGCATGGGTCAGAGATAGAGCCGATACACAGCTTTCCTACTCCACCTCAGCACGATCGGTAGACTCTAGATGGTCCGATGCTTTGGTCTTCAGTAGACGCAGTCGCAGATCTCGCTTTGCTTCAGAGTCACATAGTCAAGGAGGAGGCAGCTCCTGTTGTGGGGATACAGATGCAATCTCTCCCACTCGCACTGCCACCAGGGAGTCGACACCGTCTTTCACTCGCAGTGGCGGGTAGACGTCTACTGCTCCCACTCCTTCATGCACCCCACCGATCACTCCTAGGGCCGACAAGAAGTACAGGAAACCCACTTCTCCAGGTATGTATTTTCGCATCCTTTTTCGTAGTAGCACTTATCAATTCAAGTTGTATTTGACACATTTGTATTAATGTCATGAAAGTACCCATTTGCAAAATCTTGCAGGTTACTCGTATCTCATAGATAAGGCCTCTGGCCATTTATACATGAATGATGATGGAAAAGATGTCATCCCTAGGATGCATGAGTTGTGCCAACAAGTATTTCGGCGCAACATTACAAACAAGTGGAAGGAGATCCCAGATGCCAGCAAGGAGTACATAATCGATACATTGTATCGAGAGTTTCCTCAGCCATCTAGCAATGATAGATTTTCGAGAGGGTGGATGATGACACGTATGCATGACTATCAGTCGCATAGGTAGTCTGATGCACGTGAAGTAGTCAAGCAGGGCAAATCGAAGCCAGAGTAGCTAGATACAGAGGACTGGAGTAATCTCCAGGATGAGGCGACATCCACTCCAGACAAGTGGAAGCAGCAGAAGGACGCACCAAAGGCACGCTTGGACGCAGGATCGGTGCATCACCTTGGTAGCGGCGGCCACGCAACATTCCTGGTAGATTTCGTAAGTATTAATAGAGTAGAGTACTCTAATTTAATGACATCCATGTTGATGTATGTATTTCGAACATGAATCTCAAGTACGTTGTTTTTCAATGTTTGTGTGCCACAGCAAGGTTTTACGAATCGCGACCCGACTCCACTAGAGGTGACATACGGGGAGAAGCATGGCTTGAGTGCCCCGATTGAGAAGCTCTATGCTCGCAGAGGACCGGTAAGTAGTAATAAATATCATTCCTAATTTGAGAAATCTATCATTATATGTCAGTTTGTATTTGGTACTCACAATTATATATGTATTTGATGTTGCAGACTCCCTTCGGTATGCCACTATAGCGAGAGGAGTTTTGTGATGCGGATGAGTCGTAAAGAGTAGATTAGGCTACGTAGGATTACTCCCCATCTTGTATTATGTAAGGCCTTATGACCTCTATCCTCCATATGTAATAGCTAAGTGTATATGATTCGGACTTCTATGTCGTAGCATGAGCACTTCTCCATTTAAGTTCTGTTATTTTCTTTATCAATGTAGTGCACATTTGTGTTAATTAATGTCATGAAAGTACTTGTTTGCATAGTCTTGTCATTATTTGGGATCGATTTTCTAACTTCTTTGACAACAGGAATTGTCTCTTAACCCTGTGTGGCTTTAACTGTGGCAGGGCTGCATCTGCAACGCTGCCACAAATTTTTTTCTTTCTGCAACCGTCGATATCAGCGTCGGAAAGTAATTCTGCAATCGTTGGTATTAGCGTCGAAAATTCATTTGTAACCGTCGCTATTTTTGTCGGTATTAGCGTCGCTAATACCGACAAAATTAGCAAGGCAAATAGCGATGGTTTTGTAGCGATGCTGATACCAACACTAGTAGTGACGACAGGAATATTTTTCATATATAAAGAAAACGTTATTATAGCATAGATATGTTATAGTGAGTCCTACACTGAAGGACAAAACCTTGCAAAAGAGATGAGAATTTGCAAACACAGAGGTTAGTGGTGAGATGCTCCAAAGCAAAACATAACAGAAAGAAAATTTAACTCAAAATAAATGCAATGAATGTGTATGTGTGTGAGTAAATGTAGCGGAAGACAAAAGAATGGAAAAGCTAAGGACAATGAATCCTATGGGCTCGACTCTAAGAGTGCGAAAAAAAATGCTAGACTAACCTAGGGTATCCAAAAGGACCTAGAGACATGCTAGTCTAAGAAAGTGGCTGCCATTGCGTATACTTCCAATAGCAGGGCTTTGCCAAGGGAGCATGTGACAAGGTGGGGAAGAAGATGAGATAGATGCATGAAGTGCAATGGTATTGGAACCTGCAGACCAATTAGCCAGTCCCTCAGGGGGTAGTGAAAGAGATGGGCTACTAAGGTTATACTCAAGCCACATGTCCAACAACAACGGGTGCTAAAGGAGCAGATGAAGAAAGAGCATAAGACGTAGCCCCACTGGACTATGCAATCGCAGCGGTCTGCTGAGGCTTTTTAGGTGGAAGACCTTGGGCCTTAGAGTGACACTCCTCATCCACATGGCATGCTTTCTGGTAATGTGTGCAAAACCAGTTTTTCTTAGAGAGTTGCTCCCAGATAGGTCTAGATTCTTTGGTCCCATCTGAGGAAGAGGAGTCACCTTTTGATTGGCTTGCCTTCGCATCTTGTGAGTTCTTGCCACTTATGGTTTTCCGAAGCATGTTATTAGAGTACTACATAGCACATTTTAATGGCTTTCAATAAAGAATCATATACATCATAATATACCTGAATAGCTCTATCACACTCGCATTGCTCCATCCATACTTTGTTTGTATGCTCAACAATGCAAGAAGTGTCTTCAAACGGGATACCCAACTCCCGTCATACAATGGAATGGCAGCCTCCGCAATTAAAGGATCTTGGGATTCCAAGTCCGTCGAAAGCAATGATTCGATCATGTCCTCTAACTCAGGCTCCAAAAAAGCAGAAGGATCGTCCATGTCTCCACCATTCTCACCCATAGAAGGGGGTTGAGAGTTATCACCTTCTATGAGACAGTTAGTTATCTTATATGGAATTTGTATAGAGCGCGGACGAACCCGTCTTACTGGATGCAAGAGATCTGCGGACTGCAATATATCGACATGGCCCTGACCCTGTAAAGGATGTTAAGGAGCTAACTTCTAAGATAACCCCAAACTGTTATACTTAAATCAATTACATGTCATATAGTAATGAGAGAGAACTTACCGCAATCTCGTAATTCAAGACTGCTTGGTCGATTATCTCAACTCAAAACTCCATACCGTTGCACATGCTCTATGGACAAACGATGTTTTCGACGAATGGCCAATTTGCATTGCATGCATGGACAGGGGACACCTTGATTGAGCCAAGCCTCACGATCACCAGCATGTTGGTCGTGAGTGCTAAACATCTTGACTACGATGTAATGGAATGATAATTTAATAACAATTCTATATTGTATATTGGGACCACTCCACTATATATATTTCAGGTCTTTTTTTTTTAATTTTCGTACCTATCTCTTTGAGTTCGGCTCTAAACTATGCTCACACACATACATTTTCGTACCTACATTGCAAAGAATAAAAACCAACACAAGAAAAATTTTGAAAACACTCGCTTCCATTTCTCTCTCTTTCAACACTTCCTAACCTACATTGCAAAGCAACACAAAGCAATACAAAGATCGAAGAGAAACCAACACTTTCTAACCTACATTGCAAAGCAAAACAAAGATTGTAAAGAAACCAAAATAGGGCATACCGTCGTGCTCTCTTCTTCTTCCATGACCTCTTCGTGTGGGCGACGCTCCTCTTGTCGCGTGCGGCTCGCGGCTTGCTTCCTTGCTCACCTCCCTCTCTTGCTCACCTCCCTTTCTCTTTCTCTCCGCCTTCGCACGCGAGTTTGAAAAGAAACGTTCGGGTTTTCGCGAAATGTTACCGCAGTAAGTCATCGCTATTTACATCGCTATTTACATCGCTAAATAGGGACGCTAATAGTGATGTTTTTAGCAACGCAGATAGCGACACTAATATCGACGCCAAAAAAAAACATCCCTACTTAGCGTCGCTATATGTGTGTACCCTTGTAGTGACTAACTTGCAGATTGCTTTGGTTATACCTGGGCTAGAGATGTGGGGATGCGCACTGTTCCTTTCATGGTTTCATTATCCTCTGAGTGCTTGCTCTTCTCTCAACATGGCAGTTTCTCCTCCCGAGGCGGATCGTGCAGCATCTCTCTCGATGCTATCATGGCAGTGACTTCTACCTTGCTCTTCTAGCAGGATGCACTTCATCTTCTTTCATTCCTTATGGTTCTCGACACCATATGAAGATTGACATAAGGCTCCTCTTCCTTCTTTGGCATCTACATCCAGGTTGAGAGGGGGTTTCTACCCTTCTTGGTATTCTACAAGCTTCAACACTTTGTTTTCCACATCTGCTTCTTCCCCCTCTTGTATCTTACCCTTTGCATTGCATGATTTCATTATCTTTGTACTGGGATGCTTGGGCAAGTCAACAATTTTCCCATGAGGAACACTACCCAAGTGGCACCTGCTGCATGAGCATTCTTCAATATGTGGCATACTTTGCATCTCATTGTGCAGAGCACCACTTGAGCAGATCCTAAGTTGTTTCCACTAGCAGTTGTTGTTACCACACCACCATCCTCCTTCATCACATGGATACCTAATCATCTATTTTCCCTCGTCATCGACATCCTGAGTGGATGGATTAAATTGTTCAGTTTTGTGATGTGTTGGGTGTACCCTCCCAACTCCCGTCTTCTGGGTCACTATTTCTCAATCGACTGCATCCCACAACATTTAACTCACTTATTTACCCAAAAAAAAAAGTTCAATGTGGTTCCATTCACCTTTGTAGGGCTTACTAGGCCACTGGGCAGTCCACATGCACCCTTTGTTCTATACCGTGTCCTCTGTGGGGTGACTACTTGGATTCCCTTGGTAAGATAACCATTGCCTTTGTAGTCTTGGTAGGCCACAGGGTAGGCAACGTGCTCCCTTTGTCCAATGCCCCGGCTCCTTTGGGGTGGGACACCTTGGGGTAAGTAAACATCATAGTGGGATGGCCTAACCTTTCGGCTCAATTTTGGGCCTAAGAGGGGGTGTTGATACACTTTTCAGCTGATTAGCATTCTTGAACAGCCCCAAAACACACTTAACTAATGAAAAACCCTAAAAAGAGGAGCGGTCCAAGAGAGTTTCAGTGGCCTCCCAAAAACCCTAATTTTTGGGCCACCCTTCCACATGTATAAATAGACAAGCTACCCCCATTCAGCCTCATTCTGTATGTGTAGGTTTCACACTCTCCAGTGGAGATTGTAGCCATTAGTCTACCTCCACACCGTCATCCTGTGGGGGGGTCGAAGGTCTACCACTAGGGTTTAGAGCAGAAGAGGAGTGAGAGATTCAAGGTAAGGAGAGAGAGAAAAGAATTGGGTCTTATAAGTCTTGGGTTTTAGAGATGATTCAGTTGGAGAAGAAGACCTCAAGCTTTATCATATACTTAGCATATATGAATGGCATCAAAGACTTTGACTCAATTACATCAAATGCTTGTGAGGTTAATAGACCATTACATATAGAGATTTTATCTCACATTTAATCCAAATACACATTTCAAATGTGAGACCAAATGAATACAATTTCATGAATGCCAATAAACAACAACTCTAAGATACAAGTATTTGAGTGGTAGATTTCACTACTTCCAAGACATAAAACCGAAAGCTCTTGAAATGCACTGACAAAGCTTTTAATTCACTTCAGCCCTGTTTTATAATAGTAATTTCCAGCCCATAAACAAGCCCCCAAATGCACCATAGTCTTCAGATCTCCCCCCATCTTCCACAGGTGTGCAGGCTTAGAAAATGCACCGAAAAATGCGGGCTGCACTCCTCTCTTGCTTCCACACAAAAAGTGGACCATATAGGTCACTTGCAAGTCACACAAGTCTCTTACAACCATTACTTCATGTCCCATACAAACCATTTGGACTTTGGGCACTCTTCTTGATTTGCAAGCAAATACACCTCATGAACCAATGTGACATAACCTGTAAACTGTCACTTTCCACCTCTTGATCAAGTTAAAGGTCCTCATAGACTTAATTTTTGTCAATTTACATGATACAAACTGAAAATTGCATGTCAAGTCACAAAGGAACTTATGAGATTAAATGGCATCTAAGACAAATGTACGGGAATAATGACTGGATTATGTATGAAAGTTTCTCATGTGAATCCTAATGAGGTTCTTTTGCAAACATAAGAACTCCATGTTTTATGCCATGAACAGAAAACCCTTTGACAACGTGGCTATTCAATCTTCGTGACTGCTGCCACCTCTCTCTTAAGCCTTCCCTGGCGCCTTCTTCAAGCTATCACTCAATATTTGGCGCTATCTCCCAAGCTGCAGTTAGCCTCCAACTACCATTGCCAGCATCTTCAACATCATGCGACATCCTACAGCCTATGTTTGCGTCCTTTTGGAGTTTCCTGGTGTCATCTCACCCCTCTGCAACTGTCACCTTTGTCTCTCATAGCCACTGCTGTCAGCGTTTTGCAGTTTCCTCTCTCTTCATACTCCGATTGGTGGTCACAGACTTGGGATCCGTCTCCGGTGGATGTCACACTCCAAGATTGCTATGCCCTTGAGCACACTGTACACTCTTACATTCATTCACTTCAGATCAATTGTGTTCTCTCTCTCCCTTCTTCTGTTTGTGCTTGAGTTTTGAGCTAGTCCCCTTCCAAAGATCTTGAGTTGATTTGACAAATTTAGAGTGCTAAATTTAAGCCATTGCAGAGGCTAACAGCATAAGGGTCATCCATACAAGCATGGATCACCGTACTACCATCGGGATCAAAAGGATAATTGTGATCCAACGCATCTCCTGTATCATGGAAGTAATTCATGGTGTCATCTTCAAGCACTGATGGTGGCACGAGATCCTCATTAACCCATACATTAGTATGCATTGACTTGTCCACAAAATCTTTTGGAACTAGTATGCCATGTAGAAGTGGAGTAGATGAGGCTGCAATCACTACAACATTCACTGCATCGACCCCTAGACATTTCATGTCCATGAGTCCCACATGCGTGGCTACTACTAGGCATTCAAAGTTAAGGGCCTTGGGCTGATGGGGCACTTGTTCCTGAAGTTGCAGTGAGATGCTCTTATCATGGCATTGTTCCTCCGAAGCATCACTGTGGGAGCTTTCGCTCAACCGGCAAGACCCTCGGACCGCTTATTCTTTCAAGCATTTCAAGCGAGCTCTAATGGCTATCTCTCACCTAGCCGACGCGCCGTCGATCCTACGAGTGTAGTGAGCTTACCTTGATGCTCGATCAAGTACCCTCCTCCCTCTTGCACTCTGGTAGCTCCACGATCCTAGATGCTAGCTCAAGCATCCTCAAGCCTCCTCCATCTCCAAGCTCCATCCTCCATAGCCGCGCGTGCAAGAGAAAAGAAGGGGAGAGAAGAGAAAAAGAGGAGAGGAGATGGTGAAGAGCTTCACCCTCTTGATCCCTCACTCTCACACACACTCACTCCCTCACACTCTCACACTCCCTCTCACTCTCACACTCCCTCTCTCAAGAGCACACACAAGCAAGAAAGAGAGAAGAAGAGAGGAAGAAGAAGACTCCTTTTGCCACACACCAAAGAATGAGCTTCTCATTCACTTTTCAACTTTATATACAAAACTGTAAATCTCTTTTGGGCGGTCATCCTCTTTTCCCCTTTTTTTACATGGCCGGCCATAGCCTAGGCCCTTTTCCCCATTGTCCTTCTATCTTCCTAGCTTCCTTTCCACCGCCCATCTATATTTACAAATTGCACGGGTAAGAGCCCGGCGCTCTTTTACAATATTTTAGGGTGTGCCTTTTTATTTAAAAATGCGCCTTTCCCCTATTGTATTTTGCCTTGGATTTTTAAGGTTGCCCTTGTGCTTTTGGCCTTTTCTCCTATTCTTTCTTCAGTTGGACTACCTTTTTTCCGCCTTTGCCCTGCGTCTTTATTTCCTTTTGCTTTCTTCGTATTGGGGTTAACATTACCCCCCTCCTAGACGAGTGCCAGTCCCATGGCACTCATTGTCGTAGGTAGCAGGCGGTAGCATGCACCGAAGACGTGGGTGACAAGGACGCCTGTGGTTTGCATGAATGAATGTTGGTGGTAGGGCTATTCTGTGTGGGGTTTGCATTGGTGGTCGGCACACGTGTTGGTTTGTTGGGGATTCTGCATAGGACTATTCTTTCCGGGCTTGTCAGATGGTGAGGGGTAAGCAGTCAGAGTTGGATGTTGATGAAGAACGAATGACACTTCCGTTGTGGTCTTCAACACCTGCAATTGAAAACCTCTCAGGTGGTCTCTCCCTAAGGGTAGTGCTAGTCTTCTCTATTGTGCACAAGACATATTTGATTAGTTTGGGAGACAGATCGAACTCTAAGCAAGCTGAGAGTATTGTCCTGCACTTGAGGACCCAAACTGTGTATATACTTCAGTGCAGGCATTATGTGAGTGCTTCTGCATACTTAGATATTACTTAGTTAGAAGACTGTCGGCCTGGTTCCTTGTATAGCAAGGGGTCGGTGAAGCAAGGGGCTAAGTTGATGGAAAAATTTGTCAATGAAGACGGTGAGTACACTTGAAGATTGCTTGAGACGTCATTATGGTCTTTCCATTGTCTTTCAAGCCTTGCTTACCACTGTGGGTTGTAATGGCATTGAGATGAGTGCAAAAGAATTGTGCAAGTAGTTCAGGGTGACAGGTTTAATCATGGGCGCGGCGAGCTCCCTAGGTATGTCCTGCCCTTAATGTGCCCTGAACAATTGTGGGGGATGTATGAAAGGGCTAGGGGATTAGGGACGGAGCTAGCCGACCAAGGTCGCTAGACATACTTAATTTGAGGACCTCTAGGTGCGGTGCTATGATCGTGTGTGTTTTTTTTTTTTGCCAATATAATAGCACCAGGAGGCATATACATGGAGGCAAGTAGCATGAGGAGGCGTATACATGGAGGCAAGCGGTACAAGGGCATGACAGGAGTTTACTCCTCGTCATCTGAATAGTGGGTAGGGGTTGGTGGAGGGCAGGGGGCCTTGTTAAGGAATTTTTGACTCAACAAGTAGCCTTTGATGTGGAGGCGGGTTTTGAGGGTGGTGGTAGAAAGGAAGGGGTGGTTGCACTGGGTGAATTTGCTGTCGTTCATGTATTCCAGTAGTGCACCACAGAAAGATGGCAAAAGAGAAGTACCCATCATGAGGCGAGTCATGGTGTTGCTGTCTATGGCGTTGGGGTCAAAGTAGAGGGGTGGGAGGTGGCATTCTTGGGGTGCGGGCTCTTGGTGGACTAGGATCCTAATTAACCTAAGATAATTACAAGTGGTGATGAATGCGGGGTCGGGGCAAGAGGCAAATTCGCTAAGAAATTTATCTATAGAACTATACAAGTCGGGGAGGGTGAAAAGGAGGGCGTTTCTATGGGAGGTGCTATTGGTATTATAGATGATGGGGAAATCGAACCTGCCGTGGATGGACGGATTGAAGTCCACTCCTACCCTTCGAGGATAGGGCATAAAAGTGGGGTCGTTTCTCTCTGAAGGGAGGGTGTTGCAAAATGCCATCCAGGCTTCCAGGTTGACGCCAAAAATGTGTCTCCTCCAGACGGGTTGGCAATTATAGCCTTCCACTGATCTAGGCACCTGGAGGACTTTATCTTGCCAAAACTCGCGGTCCTCGGCTCCCCAAGCAGTTGGGTGAGCCTCACGCTCCGCTAACCATTTGGCTTTGAGCCTTGCCCCCATGGCAATGACATCCTCCACCAGTTGAATGGGCAGTACCCTATTCAAGGCAGTGGGAAACTCAAAGCGAAAGTCGAAGGGGTCGCGGTTATACTCCTGCTGTTCCCAGATAATCAATTCGGCACGGAATTTGGCAGGGGAGTCTTGGGTGCGTAGTAGGAGAGGGGCATGCTGTCTTAGGACAGGTCTGGCATTCAACTTTCTTCTTGCCTTCTCCACCATCTCTTTCCTACGGTTGGTTTGGGCCGCTCTTCTCTCGGCAGATGTATCAGGGGGCTGCACTTTGGCTTGTTGTGGTTGAGGGAGTGGTGGGACGTATTCCTCCTCCTGAGGTCCCAGACCGAGCTCCGGTTCACCCCCTTCTGCTTGCTTGTCTTCTTGTGTTTTTTCCTCTGTGAAACGGAGGTCATCTATCTCCTGAGCCGTCAGGCCTACCTGTGCAAGATATCTTCTCTGCTCTTCTAGGCTCTGCGGCGGGCCTCCTAGCTGCAGCGCCACGTGCAAGCCTGCTGTGAGAGCTATGCGCGCAATGGTTAGTTTCCTTTGCAGCTGATCATTGGCTTCATCTCCTTCTAGTCTGGTGGCATGGAGAAGCGTATTGAGAAAGGTGTGCTGATGGGCTATCATGAAGAGATGGGCCACTTCTGCCTGATTCTCAGCTAGCACCCTGTCTCCTTCGGCCTTGGCTAGCCGGCGTGCTAAGTCCCTACTCTATGCTCGTTATGATCGGACCATTCTTTTGCCCTTCTTTCCATATCTTCCAGGCTCTCCCCCTGATGGAGGGTCATTGCCATGAGTTGTTGCTGCTGGGCCTTGAGCTCACGGTGTAGGCGCGACTGCTCCTGGCGTTCCTCTGCGATTTGCGCGTTGAGCTGGTCTAGCTTCACCTGCATCCTTCGCACCTATTCTGCCCTTAATTGGTCCAGCTCTGTAGCATCCTGTCTGATTTTGTCAAGCTGGCTTTGCGCTTCCAAGTTGACTGCAGATAACTGATCATTTTTGCGCCGAAGGTGGGCATTCGTTTCCCTCTCCCCGTTGACACATGTGCGCCGAAGGTTCACTTTATCCATCCCCAACATGGCATAGACATCTCTTTTTGGCTTCCTTTCCACCTTGTTTGGCAGCCCTAGTGCCCTTTCCACCAGCTTGCGGGTTAGCTCGATCTGCACTTGTCTGGTAGCTTCCCTGTCCCGCACCGTGACGGTGCCCCTGTTTCTGTTGAAGGTACACAAGAACTCAGCGCACAGGGTGTAGCTTATCCTCCAGCCCATTGCGTCGAGGTACTTCTGTAGGTGGTATTGCTCTATAATTTGCCGTACCGCCGATTCTTGGATGACTACATCTTCCAGGTTGAATACGTGGCGGAACTTTAGCTGGTTGAATGCTCTTGTTTCCACCGTGAGGCCGTACTTTACTTGTTCTTCCTCCGAGAAGGGGAGCTTGCCTGCTTTGTCCTGGCTTGTCATGGTCGGCACCTACACATTTAGCCATTTCCCTTTTTAGTACTTTTTGTCAACTAATTTGCTGGATGACCAAAAGCATAGCAGATTTTATTACCCATAGCCCTAACTTTTCCTTTCAGACTTCTATCACCTCCTTTTATATGGCATTTCAATTTTGAGCATTTGACACGGTTTACTTTTTAGATTTTACTTCGTTTATCCCCTTACTTTCCCTTCCCCCTTTTGGAAAAGAAGAATCCATCCCAGGATTGGAGGTTGTGGGGCCAAGGCGTTCATATTTATTTGTGTAGGAGACAAACATAGAACTTGGGGTTATATTCCAGTTGTGTAGCGCAGTCCAAGTCACAGGGTCGAATGCCTACATGTGTGATGTACGTGAGGACATCTGTGAGCAAATCATCGGAGTCGACCGGACTTGCGATGTGGAGCTCTTCCTCTGTTAAGAGGCGGTCGAGATAGGGGTGCCCTGAGATATGATCGTCCATGGGTCGACCCCGAAGAGTGGTTAACACTCTATACGAGGTAGGCGCGACATAGGTGGGATCATACTCGGCCGTTTTTATGGCTCGGCATTGTTCGGCGTTGGTCATTATGCGGCATCTGTCGACTTCCCATTTCAACCTAAGAGCATACCACTGCTTCAAGAAGGGCGATCCCGTATCCGCCAGGTGGGATAACCTTGCGCTCTCTTGGTCAGTGATGGCAAACATTGTCCGTGTGTCAAATGATGTGATGAGGTGTTGCTTAATGGCTTGCTCTTTGGAGACCTCGCTAGCGAGCAACTTAGTGGCAGAGTAAGAAGCCTGTGCAAAGGCGAATTCAAAAGTCTCCCAAGAGCAAGGCATATTGTGCACGTTTGTTACAAAGGGTTCTGCTAATAGTCCCAAGTCCAGGCGATCATACCTGAGGGCCAGTGCAACAAAGGTGGCATCGAGCTGTTTGATGTAGTCCACCACATCATCTCCAGTGTCCTCTGCAAGGTCAGCGGCCAGCATTAGAAATGACTTTCGTTCATAGGAGGGCTTAAGGCCGGCGGATGGTTGAGGTTTGCTGGAGTTGGAGGTTCTAATAGTACAGAGTTGCAGCTGGGGGTCCGTTTGAGTCGGCAACTTGGGTGTTGGCAAGATGGATGGATCGGGTTTGATCTTAGGAGCTATGCTACCGCCGTCAACTAGGCCGCGGAGCAGCAGGTTGAGTTGGTTGGATGATGCCACTTGTGGTGATGGCCGTTGTTTGGGCCGATAGGCATGTGCGACTCTCTTGGGTTGACACGTGGAGGGGTCGGATGAGTGGGGTGAGCCTTGCGATTCATGGTCTTGAGGCGTCGAGGGACAAGGGCTGATTAGACTTGAGGTCGATGTAGAACTAGTGCGTTTGGCAGTTGGGATTTTAGGGATCCACAGCGAGGCATTCCCCTCATAGTAGCCTTGTGCACGCAGGAGGATTTTAGGGACCCATATTTATTTAATCACATGGCACTTGCGGTGATGGCATCTTGGTTTTCTAGGTTTAGATTTGTAGGTCTTATGCAAACATGCGCATCTAGTTCTAGGTGGTTCTCGAGGCTGCTTAAGTACCCATTGCAAGTGAGGCTGTTGGGGTTTTGCTTTGGGTGCTGCGGGCTGCGGTTTATGGGGTCTCGGTGCGGCAGATATGCATGACCCCCCTCCTTATTCCTACCTACGGCTGTTTCTATCAATGGCCCTGTGAGCAGTGATAGGGTTACGAGGCCCTTGCTGAAAGTCGTGACAATATGCATGTTGCCGATCGTTAAGTGGATGCGTTGCGACTCATAATCAACATTGCAGTGGGTCTACTTTTTAAAGGTTCGCCCGAGCAATGACTCTGTGCTTGCATCCATGGTACTTGGCAACACGTAAAACAGCATGGGGATAGTTTCAGACTCGATAGAAATGGCGACTCGGCATGTGCCAAGAAGCGGGTAGGATTGAGCCCCGTATGGGCTTAATTTGGCTGTTGTGGGATGAAGTATTGGCTTGCCGAGCTGGATCCAATGCTTGTGCATTAAAACGTTAAAATCTGCCCCCTCATCAATCAGGGCGTCGAAGGAGCACGTTTGCTTGGCAGTGACCGTGACACGAAGGTAGGCGAGTTCTACAGGCTCCTCCTCACTCTCGTAGATTTCCGTAATCGTGGCTACTCGTATTTTGACGGGTGGTTCTACCATTGGTGGCTCATGCAAAGGCTGAGTGGGCGGGTAGTACTTCTTGACCGGGCTGCCATTGAAGAAGCCCATTCCTTCACCATTCAGTGTCTCCAGCTCGACATTACCAGTTTGGCTGATTGCCCGCGGACCTTGAAGGGTCCGAGACCTCCGAATTTCATCTTTTGCTTATGTCCTTTAACTGAGTAGAGGAGCACTAGGTGACCCTTCTCAAACTCCCGTTGCTTGACTTGTTTGTGTTGAGATATCGAGCTCCACTTGTGATATGCCAGGGTGACCGTTGTGCATTTATGTCATCGACGTGTCAGTTGTAGATGCGGTTGGTACACCATCCATGAATAATAGCTACATGATAGCTATCCTTATCTACTCTAGTTTGTGGCTTAGTTAGTATGCCACCTTAGTTAGTTGAGTTTGGTTTGAGGCCCATATATAGGGTTCTTCTATTTCTTTGTACTAGAGTTCTTTTTGGCTTACACAACTAAGAAGAGGAAAATTGTTTTCAGCCTCCACCCTTGTGTGTATTCCCCCATTGTGCAAGCAAGAAAGCTACAAGTGAGACTCCTTCCTTCTCTCCCACAATCTTGACATGGTATCAGAGCCTTGTTCGTGGTAAGGAGCTCAAGAAAGCAAGCCAAGCTCGCGGTGTTCTGGTAAGAGGAGCAATTTTGCTTTCATTTTCTATTTTGGGAGCAGATCTCTGCAGGTAGCACAGCTAGAAATTGCAAGAGTGCATTGTCTCAAGTTGAGACGCCCTTCGCGGTGAAGCAAGAGGGCAGTATATGCTACGGAAGTATTTTGCACGCACTCAGGAAAAGGCCCAGTTTTATGCTATGCAGCCACTGTTCTACAAGTCGTTGAAAAGTTACTATAGAAATTACATCGTATGCATGTGCGCAGAGACATTGGGAGTTACAGAATCATCCTTGTTGCCTGTTGATGCAAAATCGTCACTAGGAAGTGACTGTGTGGTCAAATACCACTTTCGTCAATTTTGCATATTAGCCCTTGTGAGGCTGAAGTTGTGTTCTTTGCAGTGACAGAATTTTTTGCAGTGTTCTGTAATGGCGCCTGATTCTCTCTCTCAGATTGTCACTGAAAAGCTTGACAAGAACAACTTCCAAGCATGGAAGTTTAGAATGACGAATTTCCTTATGGGAAAAGGATATTGGGAATTTGTTGCAGGAAATAAAGAAGAACCAGTTCTTCCTGATGTTCCCAATCAACAGCAAATGCAGGCATTCAAAGCATGGCATGAGAGAGCCAGGAAAGTTATGTATTGGCTGTCTATCAGTATTTCAGACTCTATGATTGTACATATTCAAGATGCAAGTACTCCAAAGGAGGCATGGGATACTTTGTCAAAAATGTATAGTATAAATACGCAAGCCAGGAAAATGCAGCTCAAGCAAGAGTTGCATAATGTGCAAAGAGAAAGTATGAGTATCAATGACTACCACATGAAGGTGAAGAAGATTGCAGATGCACTTGCTTCCATTGGGTCACCAGTGGAAGATGATGATTTAGTTTCTGTGACCTTGAATGGTCTAGGAAAGGATTATGCACAGTTTCGGACATCCATTCCAGTTCGTGAAAGATTTCCTGATTTTGAGGAGTTGATTGCTCTTCTAATTTCTGAGGAGCAGAGAAATGGTGGTGCATCTTCTTCAGGAGGAACTTCAAAAGAAGCTGTCTTCTACTCAAATGCTGGAAGAGGTAGAGGCAGAGGTAGAGGAGGCCGATCTGGAGGCCGTGGTAGAAATCAAAATATGCAGCAAACTCAAGAAAACCAGTCCTATGGAGGAGGACGTGGTAACTCCAGAGGCAGGGGGAGCCAAAGAGGTTGTGGTGGATGGCAAAGAGGTCAAAATGTAAACAGTAATATTGAATGCTACTACTGTGGTAAAATGGGTCATATGGCTAAAGATTGCTATAAAAAGCAGAATGACATCATGAATGGAAAACTGCAACAAGGGAATTATGCATCTTCTAGTAGACAGGGTGATGACAGAAATGAGCATTTGTTCATGGTGCACCACATGAACAATTCTGTGAAAAGTACAGAAGAAAGCAATGATGTATGGTATGTTGACTCAGGTGCATCAAACCACATGACAGGTCATGCAGAATGGATGGAGGATGCAAGGAAAATGGAAAAACCAGGATTTGTGGAGACTAGTGATGATACTGCACATCCTATTGTGCAGATTGGAAAAATTCCTTTGTGTATGCAGGATGGGAAAAAGAAATACCTGTCCGATGTATTTCATGTCCCGAATATCACCTCTAATCTAGTTTCTGTTGGTCAAATGGTTGAACAGGGCTTGCAGGTCAGATTTAATCCTCATGGATGCTTTGTTGAGGATATGAAAAATAAAGGTCACTTGATAGCAAAAGGAAAGAAGAAGGGTAGAATGTTTACGTTGGATGCAGACATGTCTGAATTGAGTGCAGCAATGTTTGCACATGGGACCGGTGTAGTTGCAGATATTGATATCTGGCATAAACGCATTGGTCATGTTAATGTACAGCGACTTAAATCAATGCAGGCCCAAAATATTGTTGCTGGATTGCCCAAATTCAAGGTTGCAAAAATGCATAAGATATGTGAAGCCTGTCAATTTGGAAAACAGGCAAGGAAACCATTTCCTAGACATGTTCAAGAGAGTAAGAAGCCATTGGAATTAATCCACTCTGATGTGTGGACTACTAAAGCTGCATCTCTTGGAGGCTATCATTATTTTGTCACTTTTATAGATGACTATAGCAGAAAAGTTTGGGTGTATTTTATGAAAAAGAAAAGTGAAGTTTTTGGGCATTTCAAAACTCTTAAAGCTATGGTTGAAAAAGAAACAGGTTTGCAAATAAAATGCCTAAGGTTAGATGGAGGGGGAGAGTACCTCTCAAATGAGTTTGCAAGGTTCCTGCAGGAGCATAGCATAAAGCAGCAATATTCATGTAGTCATACCCCACAACAAAATGGAATTGCAGAAAGGAAAAATAGGCATATTGGAGAGGTATCTCGTGCCATGCTCAATGAAAAAGACTTGCCAGATTTTTACTGGGCTGAAGCACTTGCTACAGCAGTCTACATAATGAACAGGACTCCCACTGCAGCAATACATGGGATGACTCCAAAGGAGAGGTATACTGGTAGGAAACCAGATATTTCTCATTTGAAAATTTTTGGTTGCATTGACTATGTACATGTGCCAGATGAGTTGAGATCCAAGTTGGATCCAAAAGCTGAGAAGTGCATCTTTATTGGTTACTCTCTGCAGCAAAAAGGGTATAGATTCTATAACCCTTCTACTCGTAAGTTTACAGTGAGCAGAGATGTTGTTTTTTATGAGATGAGTAGCTCGTATAAACCAGTAAATGTGATTGATGATGTAGATGCACAAAACAGTAATGCTGCACAGAATTCACAACAGCAGTCACAAAATATTAGTGGACCTGGAGCGTCCTCTAGTAGTGGTTCACATTCTTCACCATGGACAGGCAGACTGAGATCAGGAGAATCTTCTCAAGGCAGTGCAAATAGTGGTATGCAGGTGTCATAAAAAGGAAAAGAGAAGGTGGATCAGCCCATGTTTGATGTGAATGCAGGTCACTGTTATGTGGATGGTGAATCCAGTGGCTCAGACCAGAGCATTGATGATGAGTTGGGTATTCCTTCTATTGTTTCACCTGGAGTAAGGAAGACCAGGGATGTTTTGAGAGCACCTGGGAGTGAACCTACTTTGCGCAGGTCAACCAGAGGTAGGTATCCTATGGATAGGCTGAAATATGATGGATTTACAGTCACTCACTATGCATCTATGCATATATGGTCAAAGTGATACAGGAACCAGAACCCACTTCTTTTGAGCAATCCATGGGAAAAGAAAAATGGGAGAAAGCCATGGATGAAGAAATGGATGCCTTGGAAGCAAATGCTACATGGGAATTGGTACCTTTGCCTAAAGGTAAGAATGCAATTGGTTGTAAGTGGGTTTATAAGATGAAGCACAATGCAGATGGTTTTGTGAACAGATACAAGGCAAGATTAGTAGTCAAGGGGTATGCACAAACATATGGCATTGACTATGAAGAAACATTCAGTCCGGTTGCAAGGATGGCAACCGTAAGAGCAGTCATTGCTATGGCTGCATCAAAGGAATGGTCTTTACATCAGATGGATGTAAAGAATGCCTTCTTGCATGGTGATTTGCAAGAAGAGGTATTTATGGAGCAGCCACCAGGTTATGTGCATGCTGTTCATCCTGAGTTTGTTTGCAGGTTGAAGAAAGCCTTGTATGGCTTGAAGCAAGCACCTAGAGCATGGTCCGACAAGATATGACAGTATCTTGTCACTATTGGTTTTCAGATTTCCAAGGCAGATTTCTCACTTTATGTGAGAAAAACATAGAAAGATATTATGCTACTTGTCATTTATGTTGATGATTTGATTATGACAGGTGACAGTGATGAAGATATCCTTCATGTGAAAATGCTATTGAAGCAGAAGTTTGAGATGAAGGATTTGGGAGAGCTGTGTTATTTCTTGGGCATTGAGGTGATTAGATCACCAAGTGGGATACAGCTCTTGCAGAGGCAGTATGGATTGGACATGCTGTCCAAATATGGGATGACAGGCTGTAAGCCTATTTCATTTCCTTTGGAGCAGAATGTGAAGCTGAGCGCAGATGCAGGTGAGCTTCTAGAAGACCCTACTATGTACAGACGCATAGTAGGAAGTTTGATTTATATGGCTATTACCAGGCCAGATTTGAGCTATGCTATTGGATTGGTAAGTCAGTTTATGCAGGCTCCAAGGAAACTGCATTTGGATGCGGCTAGACGCATACTCAGGTATGTGAAGTCCACATTGCAATATGGACTATTTTATGAGACTGGGGTTCAGATACAGTTGCATGGATACACTGATGCTGATTGGGCTGGTAGCATTTCTGATAGACAATCTACCAGTGGATATGTGTTCTCTTTTGGGAGTGCTGCAGTCACTTGGAGTAGCAAGAAACAGCCTACAGTTGCCTTGTCGAGCACAGAGGCCGAGTACAGGGGTGCAGCAATGGCTGCATGTGAGATAGCTTGGTTGCATAAGCTACTTTATGATATGCATCAGCCTACAAATGGGCCATTTGTCATTTATTGTGACAACATGAGTAGTATACACTTGGCAAATAACCCAGTCTATCATGCTAGAACAAAGCACATTGAGGTGCATTATCACTATGTGCGAGAGAGGGTTTTACTAGGTCTTATTGATCTAGTTTATGTCAGCACAGAGGATCAGGTAGCTGACATATTCACCAAGGCATTGGGTGCAGAGAAGTTGCGCAAGTTCAGAGACCTGCTTGGTGTGCAGGAATTGGGATTGAGCTCGAGGGGGAGTGTTGAGATATCGAGCTCCACTCGTGATATGCCAGGGTGACCGTTGTGCATTTATGTCACCGACGTGTCAGTTGCAGATGCGGTTGGTACACCGCCCATGAATAATAGCTACATGATAGCTATCCTTATCTACTCTAGTTCGTGGCTCAGTTAGTATGCCACCTTAGTTAGTTGAGTTTGGTTTGAGACCCATATATAGGGTTCTTCTATTTCTTTGTACTAGAGTTCTTTTTGGCTTACACAACTAAGAAGAGGAAAACTGTTTTCAGCCTCCACCCTTGTGTGTATTCCCCCATTGTGCAAGCAAGAAAGCTACAAGTGAGACTCCTTCCTTCTCTCCTACAATCTTGATAGTTTGTCAAACTAGCTTTTGCGTCGGGCTTTCTCCCAGATAAGTGTGTGGGTGGCTAAAAGACAAATCTCTGATAGGCGTTCCAGCTCAACGAAGTGTTGCGTCCATGCTTCCTTCCCTTCCCACCGTTCTTGGAGCGCTATCCTCAGGCTAGGGACGAAGAATTCTAATGGGAGAATGGCTTCAGTCCCATAGGTCAGCCTAAAAGGTGTTTGACTGACGGCTATTTTATAAGCTGTTTGGTAGGCCCACAAGGTTGCCATCAACTTGTTATCCCAGTCGCTTCATGAGGCTGAGACCACTTTATGAGAATTTTGTTGGTTGATTCCACCTGGCCATTAGCCTGAGGGTAGTATGGTGAGGATTTGCGATGGATGATGAGAAAGGCGGATAGGAGATGGGCTATCACTTCGTTGATGAAGTGAGTTCCCTGGTTGCTAACTAGTTCAATGGGGCAACCAAAGCGCGAGATTACTTGCTCCCATAAGAACTTGGCAGTCGTCCTAGCATCGTTTCTCCGTGTGGCTCTCGCCTCCGCCCATTTGGTGAGGTAATCCATGGCCACCACAATGTACTTGGCTTGTGAGTATTGCGCCGCGGGGCTGATGGGTCCTATGAAGTCAATCCCCCATTTTTCGAAGGGTTGGCAAGAAATAACAGGGGTTAACTCCATCTGATCTTTACAAATCGGGACTTTTGTCCGTTGGCACTCATTACAATGCTTGACAAATTGTGTAGCATCGTGGAAAAGTGTGGGCCACCATAGCTGGGGCTGTAGCACCTTCCGTGCTGTCGTGTCTCCGCTAAAGTGTCCTCCTGCAATACCGTTGTGCGCCTCTGAGAGCACATCGTGCATCTCATGCTCACATACGCACCTACATAGCAATCCATCTTGCCCCAGCCTATAGAGCTGGCCTGCAATCAGCTGGTAGGGCTGGATTTTCAGGATCAAGCGCCTAAGCCGTGCCCATTCTATTGGTCATTTGCGCAGCCCGTGCTCGAGCACTTGGACTATGTCGTCTGCCTAGTACGGTGTCAAATTGGCCCTGAATAGGTCTCCTTCACTGGACAGATGGAATAAGTGGCTGTCCGGTAACTCGTCCATGATGCCTTGTCTAGCGGCTTCTCCTGTGGCTATACGGGACAAATGATCAGCCATGTAATGTTGTTTTCCCTTCCGCACCACCACGGAGAAATCGAACTCTAGGAGCAGGAGAAGCCATCGAGCTATACGTCCTGTAGCACAAGGTTTGTTCACTAAATAGAGCAAGGCTTAATGGTCTACGAAGAAGGTGAAGGGGGTGGCCAGCAGGTAATGCCGGAACTTCTTCACGGCGAATACCATGGCTAATCCCTCCCTTTCCGTTGTCGAATAATTCATCTCCATCTCAGTGAGTTGCCTGCTGCTAGCAAAACTTACTGGGTAATCTAGGTTATGCTCACCAGGTTGGCACAACACTGTCCCCACGGCAAACTTAGAGGCGTCAATGTGTACATGGAAAGTAATGGTCCAATCTGGGGCTCGAAGAATAGGTGTTGTTGTTAGAGCCTTTTTCAATTCTTCGTACGCCCGTTGGCATGCTTCGGTCCACTCGAAGACAATTAGCAGCTTGTACAATGGCCTAGCGATCAGCGCGTAGTTCAGTACAAACCGCCGATAGTATCTTGTGTGACCTAAGAAGCATTGAACTCCCCTGTAATTACCTGGGGGTGGAAGGTCAATGATAACTTTGACCTTCGAGAAGTGTGTGGCAATGCCGTTCTTTGACACCACGTGTCCCAAGATGCATCCGTGCTTCACCCAAAACTAACATTTCAAGGGGTTCAGTTTACAGTTTCCTTCCTCGTTGCGTCCCCCAGGGTTAGGACCGGCAGGACTGCGTGCATCTCTGAGCCCTCCCAAAAGGCGTTGACGTGCAAGGATTTAGGCCCGGAGTGTAGCGTCAAACTTGGCAATTGTGTTTCCGCATCCTAGTCTTGAGGATCTGCCGTGGCCTGCTCTTGCAATCCCTCGACCCACTGCTTGAGGTCTTGCCATAGGGAAGGGTGCTGCTTAAGCAGATCTCCCAGGCCAAACGTTACAGGGGTGGTCACTAGTGTGGTCAGGAGATCACTAAATACTCGTCCTTCCTTTAGCCTAGACTGTCCGGGCCAATGGCCGCGGCGGATCTGCAGTTGTATTGCGTCTAGGCTTGGTGTCAATGGCACTGCTTGTGGCATAGTAGCCTTGGCCGACTTAGGTTGAGGCGGTGACATTGGCGTGCTTATGCTAGAGAGATCATCGATCTCGTCCTCCGTGATGGATTCAACATCCTTGAGGTGCTGTTGAGCCTCCCTCACCCATTCCTTCACCTTTTCTATGGCCTCTAATTGCCGCTTGGGGTGTGGGTATTCCCCTATCTTAGCGCTTCCCTTTTGGGCTGTTTTAGGGGCTGAAGTCTCTGCCTCTGCGTCTGAGACTTTCTTCCCCTGAGGTAAGGTCCTAATACTGTCAGTTTTTAGTGCGACCTTAGCCTCTGATCTCTTCTTTTTTCGCCTACGGCTTTTCTTCCCTACTGAGGTCGCGTCAAGATTGGTAGGTCCTGGCAGAGAGATGTCGGCCTGCTTCGTTTGTGCTCGGGTCATAACTCGCAAGGGAATAGGTGTGGCCTCCCCATCGGGGTTTTCAACACCAAACAGCCCCAATGGGACGGATGGCAAATTAGCTAAACCGGAGGGCGACTTCTGTTTTGGGCAGTCCATGAAAAGATGGGTGATTCCGCACTCTGCGCACCTTTGGTCAGCTTTGTCCCTGTTTTGCTGCTCTCTTTCGGGGCAGCGTGATGAGACATGACCAGGATGTCCACAAGTCCAACAAGTGACCGAATCCTATGGCTGCCCTCCTAGGCCTCTACCCCGTCCTCGTCCTAATGCCATCACCGGCACAGGTCGATAATCCATGAGGACTGCATTTCCCTTGTCGTCATGCGAGACGTAAGGGTATATGTAGGTCTCTTCGTCACTGGGCTCCTCCACGTAGTGTACGGGAGCGTCACTTGGTGGGTGGGTCACATAGGGACCAGGAGGTCTAGGAATGCTGGTAGGATTTATGTCCAGCCTAGGGACAGCTGGTTTCATATCGTTAGGCGCAGGTAGGGCTAGCGAGGCTCCCCGTCCGAAGAATGGCTGCGGCCTGTTAGCCGGATAAGGCTGGCCGTAGGGTTGCGCGTATGGTAGTCTTCGTGGTAGTCTACAGTGTGCGGCATCGTGGCCAAACCTACCGCAGTTAGCGCAGAGTCTTGACCTAGGGTCTTGACACTCTGCTGGCAGGTGGTTTCCTCCACAATACACGCACTGGACGTGCGGACGCGTCAGTCACCTCAACATGTCTTGTATTTTGGCCAATTCCATCTTGACCTCGGCCAAGCCGTGGTCCGTCTCGGTGGTCTTTCCCTTATCTTGGGATGATGGGTTTGATCGCTCGCTAGAGGTTGACGTTCGCTCTAAACTCCGTGGGTTGGTTTCTTCTAGGTTTGAGCTCTTGGAGCTCCGCTCTTTCAGCTGGTCATCGACCCTGATGGCTTCCTCAAAAACCCTAGCCACCACGTCTCCTTGCAAGCTTGAGTTGCCTGCCAGTGCCTTGTACAATTCCTCATCTCGAATTCCGCTGATGAATACAGTCAATACTGCCCTGTCAGTCGGTCTCTCGCCTAAGGGGATTCTTTTAAGGAGGCTTCTCACATGGGTCACATAGTTGCGGATGCCCTCCTTCTCCTTCTGCTTGACGTTCATCAGGCGTACTAGCAGGTTGTCAGAGTATCCGGGTTCGGCAAACCTCTTGACAAAAAGGTCCTTGAGGTTATTGAAGTTGGCTCGTTCTATGGTGTCCAGGCTTGTATACCATGTCCTACCCTTATCGCTTAAGCAAAGTCCGAATGCTTGCGAACGTTGAGCCTGGTCGTTGAGGCCATTGGCTTCGTAGACTTGCTCAAACTGCTCGACGAAGCTGTACGGGTCGTCAGGTGGCTGGTACTTGTCAAGTTGCTTGGTGACAATAGGTATTTTGGCGTGGCTCTTTGAGCCCTGGTTTGCCCCCAACCCTGCAAGCAACGACGTTGCTAGTGCAGTGGCACTCTACTCTACCGCGGTGTTATCGAGCAGTCGTTTCATGAGGAGCTCGCTCAGCGTCAAGTCTCCCTCTAGTGCTCTTTCCTGGTCCGTCCGGTTCCGACCAGCCAAGTTCAGCACTCCCTGCATCTCATGCAACTCCATGCTTTGCCTTAGGCTTCTGGCTTGTTGATCCCTATTATACTCGGCTATGCCCTGCAATGCCTTGCGGGCTAGCCTTCTCTCCTCCTCTAGGTCCACAATGATTGCATCTGCCGTCCTGCCACGATGCTCGTACCGAGCATGTGCATCGTAACTGCTCACCATCTGCTGTATAGCGTCTGGGAATGCACTCACATCGAGCTCCTCGGTAAACCGATGGTCTGAGCCTCCCTTTGTCATGGTTGAATTCTTGCGCCTCGCTGCGCTCTCGATCAAGTTAACCGGTCGTGAGACAGATCCTTGTCATTGACGCTCCTTGCTTGATTCTACCCTGTGCTTCGCGCGTTTGCCTATACCTTGGGTCTTCTCCTATTGGTGGGTTTTTTGAGCGATTTATCTGAGTGAGTTTCTTTAATTTTTGAATGCAATGCTCAACTTATGGTCACTCGTGAGTGTGTTGTTCCTCGTGCACTTGTGCTCAATCAGGCTTTCAGCTTTCCTAAGTGTACTTCAAGTGCGGAAATTCAACATGAGTGCTGTGAGAAATTCCCCGGCGTCTCACTCACTCTCGCTCGTTTCGTGCCGGATAGGCTTTGCTACTCCAGTCCTGGCCATTCTAACAGGTTCTAGGGTCTTGTGCTGCTTCCTGTTGTTCGTGCGGGGGTGGTCGCTGGGGAGTGCCCCAGTGTGTCCCTGGATGGGTCAGGTTTTTATTTTGGCTTGACTCTGGGAATCGGACGTCCGATTTACCAGTGGTCCGATTCTAGGAATCGGACCAGGCATATCAGGGCTGAGTGGCAGTCTCAAGGTCCGAGTGTCTGATTCGCAAAAATCGGATAGGCAAGTGTTCAATGAATCGGACAAGGGGAGTCTGATTCTAGGCTGGTCCGATTTTGGGTGATCCGATTCGTCCGAGTGGTCCGATCGGATAGGGTGGTCCGAGTGTTCGATCCTAGTGGTCCAATTATGGGCGGGTCCGATTCTGGGAATCGAACCGGGCAGGTGTTCCAATTGGTGACGTGTCTTAATTCGTCCGATCGGACAGGGTGGGTCCGAGTCAAAGTGTCCGAGTCTCCGAGCGTCCGATCGGACGGTTGTCCGAGTGTCCAATTCTGGGAATCGGACACTAGGTCGAACGTCCGAGTCCGCTAGTCCGATGAGCTTGCGCACACGGATTCGCCCAAATATCTCCAGATGCCTATTACTATTAACCACGAAATTCACCAGCGATGGAGTCGGAGTGGTGAGGGGGAGATCGGTGTACCTAGGGATCGCCGAATGCAATGTCCTCCGTGCCCTGGTCGATCGGACGGTCGCCAAGCTCGCTCTCGCTCTCTCTCTCTCTCTCTCTCTCTCTCTCTCTCTCTCTCACTCTCCGTTGGTTGGAAATGGGGGTTATCTTGCCCTTCTAGAATTTATACCCTGCTGATCCTTTCCTGAACACTACAGATCCCTCTCCTGGCGTTTCCTACGCAGTTACCTTCACATTTACTCTATTTTCCCCCTGTTTTCTGCGATTTTCTCCCTGTTTCACAGCAGCAACCCTCTGCCTCTTCGTGTGTGATTTCCTACTGTTAATCTACCCTAAACACAACATAAATCGAAAGCAAAACATTGAAGTAGTTTCTCCATGTTTTCCAATCATCAAACAACCAGAATATCCCAAAATACTTACATGTTCTGAAGATTGAAAACACCCAACCTCCTACCTATCTCAAGATCCGTTTCGGGGATGAATACCCTACTTCGATGCTCGATATGAGGCGCGCAAGTGCTCAAGCTTGAATCCGTTGGTCCCGGCCAACGGAACGAAAATGTGGGAGCTTTTGCTCAACCGCCAAGACCCTCGGAACGCTTATTCTTTCAAGCGTTTCAAGCGAGCTCTAATGGCTATCTCTCACCTAGCCGACGCGCCATCGATCCTACGAGTGTAGTGAGCTTACCTTGATGCTCGATCGAGTACCCTCCTCCCTCTTGCACTCCGGTAGCTCCACGATCCTAGATGCTAGCTCAAGCATCCTCAAGCCTCCTCCATCTCTAAGCTCCATCCTCCATAGCCGTGCGCGCAAGAGAAGAGAAGGGGAGAGAAGAGAAAAAGAGGAGAGGAGATGGTGAAGAGCTTCACCCTCTTGATCCCTCACTCTCACACACACTCACTCCCTCACACTCTCACACTCCCTCTCTCAAGAGCACACACAAGAAGAAAGAGAGAAGAAGAGAGGAAGAAGAAGACTCCTTTTGCCACACACCAAAGAATGAGCTTCTCATTCACTTTTCAACTTTATATACAAAACCCTAAATCTCTTTTGGGCAGTCATCCTCTTTTCCCCTTTTTTTACATGGCCGGCCATAGCCTAGGCCTTTTTCCCCATTGTCCTTCTATCTTCCTAGCTTCCTTTCCACCACCCATCTACATTTACAAATTGCATGGGTAAGAGCCCGGCGCTCTTTTACAAGATTTCAGGGTGTGCCTTTTTATTTAAAAATGTGCCTTTCCCCTTTTATATTTGCCTTGGACTTTTAAGGTTGCCCTTGCGCTTTTGGCCTTTTCTCCTATTCTTTCTTCAGTCGGGCTACCTTTTTTCCGCGTTTGCCCTATGTCTTTATTTTCTTTTGCTTTCTTCGTACTGGGGTTAACAATCACATTGCTCATAAGGATGCACATGCTGCTCATAGGAATGATCAAGTGAGTGATGATATCGAGCACTCGGCTTTTGGTGATAGTGATGTTTCTTCCCAAGTGCATACTTGTATACATTTGTAGTATACTATCCATGTACATACGGCCATCAAGATGATTGTCCATGTATGTTTCTTCCCAAGTGCATACTCGTATACATTTGTAGTATACTATCCATGTACATAAGGCCATCAAGATGATTGTCCATGTATGTGACCAAAATGTAGCTCCTAAGAACATACATTGTCATCACATGCATGCTATTGCTCAAAATAGGCACAATCATCATACACATGCTAACCATAAGTAGGCACATAATGCTTGGGTGCTCATCTATTACAAGAGACTACACAGAGAGTTGGGGTGTCTCTTCCTATCAACACGACCATTAAAGCTTGTTCCTCTATGGTAGTAGATACCTCTTATGCGGTAAACTTTAGGTGTCTACTTCTATAAAGGGCACATGCTCCACGTATTGTGAAGGAAGCTAGGATTGACTTCTGGCCCTGTACTCAAGTAGTTGAATTGCTATCCAATAGTCCAAAATGTATGAGACTAGGCAAGTAGCACCACTTCACCAAGATGAGAATGACTAAGCTGACCTCAAAGGAGGAGCCAAGGGTGCTTTGGGGAATGGCAAATCCCTGCTTGTCGTCAGCAACCAACATAAGACATAGGGAGATGCTGGAAATGTAGTGGAAGCTACAAATGCTTGGAATGGTGTTGCTGCAATTGTTGCTTGAGTTACAGCAACACCATTCCAATAGTCCTATACCTAAGTAGTTGAATTGCTATCCAATAGTCCAAAATGTATGAGACTAGGCAAGTAGCACCACTTCACCAAGATGAGAATGACTAAGCTGACCTGTACCTAAGTAGTTGAATTGCTATCCAATAGTCCAAAATGTATGAGACTAGGCAAGTAGCACCACTTCACCAAGATGAGAATGACTAAGCTGACCTCAAAGGAGGAGCCAAGGGTGCTTTGGCCCTGTACCTAAGTAGTTGAATTGCTATCCAATAGTCCAAAATGTATGAGACTAGGCAAGTAGCACCACTTCACCAAGATGAGAATGACTAAGCTGACCTCAAAGGAGGAGCCAAGGGTGCTTTGGGGAATGGCAAATCCCTCCTTGTCGTCAGCAACCAACATAAGACATAGGGAGATGCAGGAAATGTAGTGGAAGCTACAAATGCTTGGAATGGTGTTGCTGTAGCAGCTATTGCTTGAGCTTCAAAGTCCAACACTTCTACACATGGAAAAAGTATAAATATGGCTAAAGCTTCTCCAACGATTGTACATTCGGTTGGTTTTGATGAGTTTGATCCTCGTGCTTCCACATCTCCAGTGCGTGTTGCTCCAACAATTGCAACTCCGGCAAATTTTCCAATTGTGGATTTGTTTGGTTTGATGGACAATGTGAATGGTATAAAGGCTTTGCAAGTTCCACCTCCTATATCAAACATGACAAGCAATGCCAATGATTACTTTGGAGATTCTAACGCAACTGCATTCACACCGGTTGCTATCATTTCTAGTTACTCATATTTTCAGTGTCTTGATGTTGATGCTTTCGACAATATCACTTTTCTTCTACCTATAACTTCAAAGCTTGAGACTGTAAAGTTCTAAATCTCCTTCCTCATGTGAACTACCCCTTATAGGAAAGGGGGATAATGTTAAGGCAATTTTATTAATTTCTTGACGGTAAATGCAAATTTTTCTTCCTTATTTCCCCCCAGCCGACAGTCATGCTGGAGGGGGAGGAATAGAAACCATGCGAAAGCTCCTCGGTGGGAGCTCGCAGGGTGTTATGGCCATGCCTCGCGACAGGTTGGAGAGGAAGCATCTCCCTCCCCTCCCCTATTTAAATCGAGGAGGACGAAGAGGGACGGGTGAGCGCTCCATTGATGCTTGAGGGGAGGACTGCGCCTGAGCCACCGAACTGCCATCATTGAGGAGGAGCCGAACGCTGTGAGAGGGAGAGGATGAGGCGTTGATCACCACCAAAGGCTAGGACGGCATCGCCTCTTCTCCTAGTCCGCGCCTAGTCATCAAACGCCGTCATCCAGCGTTGTCTTTTTCCCCCCCTCCCACATGGTGTTGAATACTCGGAAGCTTCCTTGGGGGGAAGCTTCCAAGGGGCCTCATAAGCCCCCTTTTTCCCACTACCCCCCCCCCCCCCCCATGTTTAAAGCTCTATAAGACCCCTTTCCCCCCAATAAGAGTTGGCCTTAGAGGTCTTACTAAACCCCCCCCCCCTGTGTTTAAAATTTCCCTTAGCCCCCTTCCTATGGTTTTTTTAAAATTTAGGATTACCTTCCCCCTCCAAGGTTACCTTTAAGGGCCCTTAGGCCTTTTTCCTCATTCCAAAAGATATATCCTTTAAAGGCTACTTTTTCCCCTTGGATTTCTCCCTTAAGATTCGATAGGAAAATTTTACCTTAGCCCTTTCCTTGCCCCATGCAAAAATACCCCTTGGAACTCTCCCGCACCTTGTTTCTTTTCCCACACGTAAAAGAAAGAAGAATGTTGAGGGTCGTTTGACACCTTCCTTTCCCACTCAAAAGCCTCGTAAGGGATTCCACACCTTTCTATTCCCCGTTCGTGCGAGCTTACAAAGGCCATTAAGCCTTCCCCATGGCTTCAATGGGTCTTAGTTGTAAAAGATTCTAAAACACCCTTTCAAATTTCCCAATTCAAGGAGGGAGCCTATAATGAAGGATTTTAGCTTATTTAAATGAATGATAATGTATAGAACTTAGTTTCCTTCGAATTGCATCAAGCATTATAAATTATGAGCAGATTATCCATTTACTATAGTAGTATATTTTAGTTAAATCCTAAAGGTGTAGAAATTATATCTTGCACCATTAGTCTTATTCCTTTCGCAACAAATCATTGTAAATGATTAAATTCATGAAAGGTTTCTTTCGTTGCTCAAACTACTAGGAAGTTATCATTGCTAATTGCACATCGTAGCAAGGGAAATGTTTGTTATTTGGCATGAGTTCATCTGCAAGGAAAAATGAAGTTTAAATTGAACTGCATTGACTGAAAAGTAAATTGTCACAAGGATAGCAAAACTGTGACAAGACGATTAATATTACCTTCCAAAAGTTAACTAAACCAATCTAAACATAGAAATATTCATACCCTAAGCACTTGACTACTTTCCTTATTGTAGGGTCAATAAATTCGTAAAGATAAAGAACTAGGGTTTGTCCCTAAGGTTCTTTAAAAAAAAGAGAGAAACCCTAGGCCCGACATACGTCAGCTTAAAGGATCTAAACAAATTATTCCATCGCAGGTCTTGTCCAGCAAGTACGAAATCATTTAGTCTTGTGATTGATTCACAAGGAGAAAGGGTAAAAACCCTCATCAAGGATGGCAGATCCCTACGCAAGTTATCTTGCAAAAGGACGTATTTTTGGATATCCTTCTAAATAAGGAAAGTTGTAAACCTGAAACTAGCATATCTAAGGAACTTTAGGGTTGACCAAGTTGGGTTAATAAGGTACGCCCTACACCGGAATGTAAAAGATCTTGCCAATTTACAAGACACCTTGGGAACGAGTGCTGATACACTCAAAAGGAAATAACACTTCCTTAGCAGTTTGCCAAACAACACGGTTGATTAATAGAAATGTTTTTGCTTGCTAGAGATTTTAGGTCTCTGTTTGAATTATGAATTACAAATTAAATGAGTACCTATACTTCAAGTTAAAGGCCTGAAGGAAGAGGCAGTTTCAGTTAACCCCCGACTACCTGCCTAACCCTAACCAAGGGGGTTGTTCACTGCACCGGGAACGTGGACCGAACCCGCTGCGAGAGGTCTTTTCGTTGAGCTCTAATTGGAGTAGGAGGACGCTTGGGTGCCAGGGGGGCTCTGGCTGTAAATCCCTCGCCTTCCAGGTCCTGCACAAGAGGCTAACGTGACTCGGGATTGGATCTCGAGGCCCGCATACTAGTTTACGGGCGGAAGCTTGGAATAGTGATCCCTGGGGATTATTGGATAGCCTTTGGGCGGATTATGGACAAGCCTACGGGCGGAACTTGTATTTCAAAGATAAAATGATAAAATGTTAAAAAAAGAACTTGCTTGATATTGTTTTTCTATGTCACATGATAAGATTACATGAAGGAACCAGTGTTTAACAGGATTAATTAAAGAAGTTGATTGTTATATGTCAAATTAATGTGTTAGATAATTACATAACTAAAACAAACCGAGGAAAGTGCGAAGGATGGACCATGGGTCCATCCTACGGTTGGGTGGTCCCGATTAGCCGGGAACTTTTCTCAAAAATCTCAAAAAACAGCGAGATGATCATCAAAACGAATAACGAGAGTGATGACCTAGAGTTACGTCTTACCCGATTTACGCTATTTTAGGGGAACGGAATGGGACTATGCCTTATGGCAGAGAGGTTGAGCTTTGCATCCCTCTCGTTTCCCATTCTCCTTGAACCAAGTGCAGCGTGAATCCGCTTCGGACCTGGCATTTCTGCGTAAAGTAGTTCGCTTGGGTCTGACGCTAGTTGCTGTTAGCTAATGACCAATCAGGAAAACCCTAATTCCGGTCGATCCTAAGTGGGAACGGCCAGGATATTTCCGCTACATGGTAGACGCGGAAAGACCTAGATCGCAAAACCCGTAACATTCCATGGGAGTGTCGGGTGGAGTTTTCTAGACATCCTTTCTGATGGACTGCTAAGACGTGTCCTGGATGATATTAGGGGACACGTTACAGAGACTAATGCTATATAAGTGTCAAAATGTCTTAATGTATTTTCTTCAATATCTACACTCCAAATATTTGGATGCATACATTCACGTTTTAACTGAGCTAGCTTGCTATCCTTTGTTTCTATATTTAATTCTCTAACTATGGCATGAAAATACATATTATTTAAATTATTGACAATTTCATTTTTCCCTATGACGATATAATCTTTCTCCAACAAAGGAGGTACATAGCCAAGTTGCCCTAATTGTAGTTATCTAGTGCGATATTTTATCTCATAAGATATAATTTTAATATCCTTAAAAATAGGAATAAAATTTTGTGGCAATGAGCTTATGGGCCATATGAAATTCCAATCAAACATAAGCCTTTTTTATTATAACACTTTTATTCTTGTATTAATATCAATTAATAGCCCCTTTATATCACATTTTCTTGTTATGCATTACATATAACACTCTCTATGTATGAAACTAAAGTATGCCCCTGTCAATTGTAGAGAGAACAAATTAGTTATTTGGGCCTTCCATTGACCTATCGTTGGGATATCTTCACATGTATTATTTGGTTTAAAGACTACATGATCCCGAATCTTACAAATCTCGCCATTATAAAGTAATTTTTGGTAGTCTCATTAAGGCAACCATCATCTAAGGACAAAAATTATAGAACATATATTTTCTCTTTGCACAAAAAGTTCTCTATGTACTATTCTTTTTTTCTAGATATTTGAATTTATTTATGTTTAATCATGTTGAAATATGACAAATAGAACTCTCACGAATAGCAATGATAAAACCATCAGGAAGTGAAATACATTGGTGATATTGAATAAGAATTTTTTTTGAATGGCAAAAGACCATTGATTCCTCTTGTAATATCTTAAATACCATGGTTAATGACTTTCTTGTATGAAAAGATACAAAATGTATCTCATTTTTTTGGCTATTCATTTTTTTCTCTATATATGATAGTACCAAACACTCAAAAGTATAACATGAAAAAATGTCTTGTGAGAGCCATGTCTCATAATAACTTGTCATTTCTTGGTACATGCTTTAGTGATGAAGATTTTTGACTAAAATATTCATCTTTTTGAATGCCAAGCTATCAGAAAAGTACTGACTAGTTCTATACTTTTCTTAAACCAACCTTTTCCTCTATTACAATTTTAAAATGCATGTGCTACATCCACTAAAAGAATACCCCAATCACGAAATTCCTTTGGAATATCCTATATAGTGCTTATGATGCATGTCAAGCACCATTGTATAAAGCTTTGATTCTCTTGTGCTTTAAAGCTTTCATAGTATTTACTTGGAGCATGTGACTACTATCCATATTGAATGGAAGGAAGAACAAGCTTATACATCATTGTTTTAGAACTCTCAATAGCTTTTTTTAATCGGTTGATGAAATTTTCATTAGTGTACTTATATATTTACTAAATAAGTTAAGTGATAGAATGTGCATTATATCATATACTAAATCTATTGATTAATGTAACCCATACAAGTCCTATAATCTCCAGAGTGATCACTCTCTAGAAAACCCTTTCATCTTTAGTATATTCTCTCTCACACCAATTGTGGAAGCTCTCTTTGCTTTAGACAAGGCTATGCCATGATATCACTAGCTTTTTGTTAACTGGTGGATGCCTAACCTAATATCTATTTAAATCATAGATTTATCTACCTTGAAAGGATGGATTAGTAATAGCTAGGCTTGCATGAAGAATTAACCACCATCTTCAAATGAACCTATGCTATACACTACTTTTGGAACCATTATTAACATCACACAAATTGTACATATTTTGGAATGGCCTATTGAGTCTTCAAATATACTTTTTAGTGAGTAATTATAAAAAAATTAAAATCCATTAGCATAAAGTTCTACTAATTCACTAATTAAATATCATAAAAACTAATAAAATGGGTCATTAGAGTTTTTAAATGATTTTACAAGTACTAAAAGGTAGAAATAAGATAGGAAGGTCACCTATTGTGAAATGTTTTTCACTTTTGAATATTAGTTTCTACCACTTGACAATTGGGTTGATTTTTTTGAGATGCTTGGAACCCATTTCAATGTCGAAGAAGAGAAATTTTATGAGGATCACCTTTTAACATATGTTTTTAATTTTGGTTACCAGCATGACATTGTTTACACGCAAAGTTATAATCTTGATTTATGTCATTATACCCTCTTTATAGGACTTTGAAAAGACAAGTTCTATTAATTGTAGTTTATACTTTCTTACATGATTCATTTCTACATACAATAATCATCTTACATTTAGCACTTGGATTCCAAAAATTTTGAACTTCTCTATAGTTTGACCCATCCCAAAATTCACTTATATATGTAGGATAGTCATCTATCTCTTTACCTAACCACCTATGCTTTTGTTTGTATGTACTTTTGCTTTGAGCTAAATATTTGATTTTTTTTTGCCTATATGTAAATAATCAAAAGGTATAGCATCCTTTCCAGGCTTTAAAGAGTGTTGACACTTCTCACAACAAGTCAAACAGTTATGCTTAAGCTTATACTTTTCCATGCTATCTCTACATTTGCACGTGAGAACATTTCCATAGCTAAAGTCTTCATTGCAAGGTAAAAGGTACTCACTTTATGGCGATTTGTTTCATTGCCTATAAATATTGTAATGTTGTGGTTAAACCATTCCAAGTTCATGAAACATGGAGTTTAATTATTTTCAACATATTGGACCTCTCACACCATCCAGATCACCATTCCATGCCTCCTGGTAGTTAAACTAGTAGTTTACATAAGCTCAGCTTTGGTTTTTCTATCCTACATTTTCCAATTCTCTTGCCACCCATATCCCCAAATAAGTGTTGAACCATATTATCTTGAGCAGTAATTGAGATTCGGTATTCATCTCAAAGTGATTGAAGCTCAATGAGTCTCTCTATACTTTGATCAGCTAATGATTACATAGTAACAATTTTCTCTACTAGATTCACTCTCATCATGTTTGCTATGGAAGTTATAATAACTCTTATTGTGTTCCTCTTGATACATACCATTGTCATTCTCAATAGGAATGCCAATAAAAGAGTCACATGGTGAAGTTTCATTTGCATTATTATTACTTTACTACTATCTATAAGACCATTATCATTATTACTATGGATATGATCATTATCATTACCACTATATGAAAACATGGTGAGCGACCTCCCATAAACAATCAAAAGATTTCTTGAGGCTTTTGAGTCAAATACAAATTAAAAGAGTATGTATGATGATTATATTTTATATAGTACAAGATGTGTGTGTAATTAGTCAATTTTAAAGAAAAATATAATATTTTTTTATAGAAAAGTAAGAGAGTATAAATAAATTTTGAAAAATAACAAGACTATACTAAATAGATCGATCCTTCCACCTCACACCACAAGTAGATACCTCTCACCCAATTCCACACTAGGGAAGGAATTGCATTTGCCTAACCTATGGGTGATACTTTCAAATGGATAGCATAAGGATGTGATTTACAAGTTAGTTTGTGAATTATGTAATGAGTTGAGACGTGGGATATTTTTTGTGGCGGTTTTGCATATTGGGAAAAGATCATTGCTTAGGTTAAATAAAGAGGCCCTTTCATTAGTCCATAGGCCTTTATGGAAGATCAGGCACCATAAGAAATAGGAGATTTTGGGAGGGATGACTAGTGGCCAAATTCTTGAAATCTTGTAATATCATTCTTGTTCTCTGACCAATTAATATTCCATCTTCTTTTAAGGGGGAGTGAGATTATTTTGGAACTAGATTTGAGTGCGGATGGTGAAGGAGGTTTTAAGTTTGTGTTATCAAGGGAAGGGAAGGAGTAGTATAATTAAAATTTGAGGATAACTTTGAAATAGGAATGGAATATATATATATATATATATATATATATATATATAGAGAGAGAGAGAGAGAGAGATCACATTCTTTATTGGTCATAATTGATGGTAATAGGTTTTGGTCTTGATCAAAATGATTATCAATTCCACACCTAAAATAAAGAAAGAGACTCATATATCATTTATTAGGAATAGAAATGGTTGCACAATAACACTTAGTGGCAAAGTAACAATCTTTTTATGCTATTATCTATTTCACCTAATGTGACAATGTTGAAAGGAAAATTTTGCTTGGTAGCACTTTCAAGTTTTAGATGACCTATAACATGAAATGCATTGATGAAAGAATCTAGTTAAGATTTCCCAATACAGAGGATAATTTTGCTTTTGATTAAGGGAAAATTCCAAACAAGAAAAGTTAAAAAATGGCACCACCCTTCAAACCCACACCTTCAAAGATTATGAGAGTAAATAATTGGTCAAAGATCTATTGAAAGGGAGTCCTTGATTGCTACCAATACTTATCCAAAATTTCCCCTAGAAGAACAATGACCGCCAACTACTTTCATAATTACAATGACAAATGAAGCAAAAGAAAATAAGAATTCTCACCAATCCAAACAACCCACTAGAGATCTTTCAAGGGTAAACAAGAACCATGTAATTCATGTGGACAAACTAACCCCAAACCTCTTGTTAGATTAATGCAAGTTAGAAAGTAATATATATTATTAGGATGGCTAGAGATATATGTATTAAGACATGACAATATATAGATAAATACTATCAATGGACAAATAAAAGAATGAACCTACTTGTCTTGAGCTATGAGCTTGTAGACATAGTTGTGGTTGAGGACACAATCAAAGAGATAATAGTAGCACTCTTTATCAAAAAAGAAGAGCATGCACTAGCTAAGAGACTCATGACACCCATAATTGAACATGCAATAAGGAATACTAGCATTCCTTATGTGCTTTGAACACAAAAGAGCATTAGGCTACTTTGCAATACCATAAAGTGACAAGCAAAGCTCACTCCCTTACTTCTCTTTCTTCTATGATAGGTCAGGATTGAAAGGGGCAAGATGGATCTCTTTTTGCATGTAATATTGTTGTTGAAATAGCTAATCTGATTTCACTTGTACACTCAAAACAACAGATTTGTGGCCTACAATAGATTATGGTTTCTTGTAGTCATCTTGCTAGACTCAGGAGTGAGGCCAACAATTACACTTTCATAAAAGGTCCCAAACTTTAAATTTTTGTCCATAAACATCGCATCCTATTCCATGTAGAATTTTTATGTGCCAAAACATTTCCCCCCTAAGAGTACATGGTGCTAAGGTTTCTAGTAGGGAAATAAATTGATAGTAGAGACATTACCATTTTAAAGGATAGAACGAATATATTTGGGAGGTAGATGTGGAAATAAATTAATACTAGAGACATTACTATTTTAAAGGGTAGAGTGAACAAGGTAAACATGGACACAGGTCATTGTTCCTTTAGAGTGTTAATGTACTCCGAGTACATTGGACTAGGTGCATGCTTCTAGTGCTTGTTCTCTTTGGCCATATTATGTAGGGCAAGGTATCTTACTTGCACCATAGGCATCATCCACACTTGTTCTCTCCTTGTTCTCCACGTGGGTTGGCACTCTTGAAGAGTACCTTGTGTTCTTCATTTGGTAGAGCTGAAACACTTGAATATGAGCACTAGCTATACATTGGCAAAGGCCACTCATGTTAGAGAGCTTTTCTAAATCATTTAGGGATACTATTTCTAAATGGAGGAAAGGAAGACTGTTCTAAGAGAGGTGCACATAATAGCAATGAACTAGTATAAGAAATAAAAAATGGCCTATTAATCGAGAGTAGAGATGGCTCCAAATAAATTGGCTCAAAAATAGATGTGATCATGCACAATTTTTAGCATTCTAGCAAGCATGATTTTAATCCAAGTCATCTTGTAAAGAAATAAAATGACAATAGTAGTAGCATCCCTTATATAAGGTGTATAGGTTGATGATCTTTATGATTTGAATCTAAAAGAAGAGACATCATTATGCTATGAATGTCTCTAGAGAGAAACACTAGAATTAACATGCTTTAAAGACAAATGCTCCTAAATATTTCACACTTTTGTATGTAGGATATTCAATGGAAAGCCAAGGTTGTTGGGCCTCAACGGTTTTCTAGAGGTATGCCATATATGATCTATCGGTCTTGATACTATCTTGTTTTGAAGACTTTTTGTGTGTCTAAAAAGCTTATTTTTATGATGCCCTATAGTTGGAAAGAGCACCAAATAGAGAAACTCTGATACTACACATAGTGCACTTATGCTCTTAGAGATAATAAAATTGTTCTTCAATCTTTGAGTGACTCACATAGATAGCACATTTAAGAAATAGGCACCAAAAATAACATATTAATTCATGCACACACTCACAATGAGAAGCTTGGGTGGTGGTTGATGGAGATGCTAATGTATTATGATAGTACACTTAGGAGGAATGTGAAAGAATGGGGTGTTGGCCATAGAGCATGATAAAAATTATGCATAAGCTAGATCATTTTAGAATATTTAGATAATGACATGATCTTATCTGCAAGACTAATGACAATGAAAGACTTATGGCATTCAGAGATTGATGAGCAATTGATCTAGAATGTATGAATCTCTAGTATACATGATAGTCCACAGAAGCTATGATTCTCGGGTAAGTTACTCATGAATATATGTGTGTATCACGTGGGTTCAAAAAAATGTATTTTTAAAATACCATTTTTATACATTTTTTACATACAAAAGGGTGTAATATAAAGGTGTTATTTAGAGATTGAATAGAAAAGGGTTATGTTTTATTCAAGAGAAACTCACAACTAAGGATATTTATAAATAAGCCTTGAATGCACGTGATGTAGAGAATATACATATAGTAACTTTCCCGAGCTATGATTCAAACCATGCAGTTTGTGATGATGCTTTATTGTTGGGTGGTTGTATATACAAAGCAAGGAGCTTAAAACAGACATCAAAATCCCAAGGGAAACATCATCCAAACAAGGTAGCTTGAAACAACCAAGCCAAAATAGCTTTGATCCTCTTATGCCCATCAATTTAGCTTCCCAAATATCCAAGATGATGGACTTGTTGAGCTCACATTGATAGGGTATAAAAGATACAAAGGAACCTAGTCAACATATCCATCTTCACCTTCCTCACATCTTCCATGGCTTCCTTTCCTTCTCTCTCTCTCTCTTTCTATCTCTTTCTCTAATTTTTCTATCTCCCTTTTGCCATCTTCTCTCTCTTTTGTTGTCTGTCATCCGTCTTCTTCTTTACAATTGGTATCAAAGTTGCAACAATAAATTTGCGACGCTAATAGCGATGGTTATAGAGAAAAAAAAAATTATGGCGGGCTAAGTATATGCTATATTTACATTCTACAAATGGATTACATGTTAAGTGTACAATGGTCATCAGACTGAGTGAAAAATATACTTCAACCCACAAGACTGATACATAGAATAAATACAAGATAGCTAATGAAAACTCATGGAATCATGGCAAGATACAAAGGATGATAATAACATAGTACATAGAAGATGCCTGCATAAATCATAGAACCAAAAAGGAAGAGGATGTGCACACCACGAATCCAAGCGCAAGCTATAGATTCTCGCCATCTAAAAGCTCGTTTCGATGCAAAAGAGCATCGAAAGGAGTCTACAAAAAAAAAACAAATACACATCAGTCCACCATACATAATGCATTTTAATAAAAATAGTAATTACAAATAAGAAAGATTAGTAACTTACTAAACCGCCGCATGCATTAGTCTATTGATCAATGCAGTGAGACAGTGTCTCTTTGCATATCGAGTCTCTAGACCGGTGGGATCATGGCTTGTAATGGAGTGTTAGAAAGAAAACAAAATACAACTATTAGAGACAGGATTGTCAGTACAAGCAATCTTACAAAAAATAAAGCGAGAATAAAAAAAGAAAAACTTACAGAGTTCTCCAGATAAGTCGTGTGGCCACCACTCCCAAGATGATGGACCATCCTTGCCTCCAGTCATGTCCTTGCTACCTTACACTGCTATCTCCAACGTCCTCGTGAATCAGTAGCCTCCTTCCTGAGTCTCCACCAATCATCTATGTCTAGCCACTCGGGCTTTGAGGCACCACTCTTGAGTGCCTTGCCTGCATTTAATTGTCTCTATGACATGTACGCACGCATGCACTCCATAATCCAACCTATGGAAAACCTCTCTACTATGGTGGGTACCGAAAAATCCTCATGGAAGGATGCTACTATGTAGTCCTTGCTCCCATTGGGTATATTCTTCCAATGGTCCAAGATGTTGTGCTCAAAAACTTGTCAGAACAACTCTCTCATACGAGCCATCACCCTCCTCCCCTCATCATTCAAGATCACGGCTCCTATCCTGTCATCTACAAGATATCCATATCCCTCTAGATTATGTCTAAAATGTGTCCTCTCCCACCCACGACTGTGCTCTTAGGCATAGCTAGGAGACCCCTGTACATCTGGTGGGGTGCCACCTGTTGATGACTGAGCAAAAGTTGGAGTCACTGGAGTAGACATCCCCATAGGTGTGACAAATCCTATATGTGATGCAACTCCTCTAGAATGACGAGACAGAGAAATTGCGTTGGTGCCTCCACAACAACCACCTGAGCACCCTCTCTCAAACCTGCATGAGAACGAGGAGTAGCACCTGTATCTCGAGTTGACCGCAGGCTCACCGCATCCATGCCTCCACAGCATCCCCCAGAACTACTCCCTGTGTCTGGCCCAAGTCTTTAGCATGTTAAGAAATATAAAAATGATGAACTATCCTGAATCCCATATGCACAGTGAGGAGAGTGGAACAACCCAAATTCTATAAAGCATTGTACTTGGCTATCACTGTTACATGAAATGAATATAATGCCATGATGCTTTTTACTTTCAGTTAAGTATCTTCTTATTGTCGATCTTACACAAGATTGTGTTTAGAACTCCAAGATAATCTATCTTGGAACCTATTTCACTTGTGTAATAGTTTGTCTCTACTTGTCCATGTCATTATGAGTTTGGTCTTCATTTTTCATCCACCATAGCTTGTGTCATGCTCTAGATCCGCATCTTGTAACATGGTATGAGAGCCTAGTTGGGTATAGCACCGCTCATACTCTAACTCTCTAGTCTCCCTTCACCTCTGGTGATCCCTAACCAGCTCACATTCATCTCATGTCTCCAGTTTCAACTTCAAATCTGAGTTGGACCTTGTGGCAGCCATAGCCAAGACTCTACCTCCCCACCTTGGAGCTTCTAGATTCCTCTCTATAGGGCATATCTTCAAGTGATTTCTTCTGGACGTATCTTATTCTGCTCAAGATGCTTCATCTTGGCACCTTAGTTGATCACATTACTGCTCCCCAGCTCCAGCATTGTAGAAATCAAAACACGTTCTCTTGTCTACGCCCGTCCTCTATCGTATGCTTAAATCTACGCATACATGCGGCTATTGATCCTAGGGGTATAAGGCAAAGTAAGCCCATAAAGTAGGCTTACTTCTCACAAAAGGACTCCTAGAAATATCTATTGTATGAGCTACACCAACTGAATACTCAGTCGCTTGTCAAACCCTAATCCAGGAAGCCATAGCCAAAACTTTAAAAATTTGATAATTTTCATAGGTTCTTCTCACTGAAGTTATCAACAATGATTTTAATCACTGAGCAATACTGTATGAAGTTCATTAGAGTTCTCTAAGTGCCCGAGAAGCTTAGAAGTCATCTACAAAGTTTGTGAGGGAAAACATATCAAGTAATGACTAGTATCTATTAATGCTCAACTAGTGTCAATTTGACAGTGATTCTCTTATGTCTCTTGACAAATTAAAATGCAATATTTTGCCCATTAATTGAATTTTAGCAACATGGAAAAGATTGAGCAAATAGCTAAATTCAATGGTGAAGGATTTCATGCCTAAAAGGAGAAGACCATGTATCACTTGATGCGAAAGAACTTATGGGACCTGTTTGAAGATGATGCAGATAGCAAGAATGAAGATGATGAAGACAGGTTTGTTGAAGAAAACCAGCTCAAATCCAAAGAATGGAAGAAGATGAATAACAAGGCACTAGGCATCATTTTCTAGGGACTAAGTGATGATGTGCTACATCATACCTTTGGCATTAGAAATGCTAGAACTGCTTGGTAGGAACTTGACAAAATGTTTGGTACCCAAGCAAAGAACTCAAAGGTAAAATTACTCATGCACTTTTATAAACTAGATATTAAAGATAGTGCTTCTATGACCACACACATTAACAAGTTTAAGAGCCTAAAAACCTAGTTTGCAACTCTTGAGAAGAATATTGATAAAGATGAAGCAATAGCCGTACTACTTGCAAGTATAAACAAGGATCCATATGAGAACCTTGTGTCCACTCTAAGTAATGTTCCCAGTCTCACTCAAAGATATTGAGTAGTCACGGCTTGATGGAGAAAGAAAATTTAAAAGCAAAGATGTAAAAGAGACCAGCTCAAGGGAAAATCTCCTATAAACCAAGGGAGCTACTAGATGCAAAGGAAGAGGTCAAGGATTCAACACCGACAACAACAGAACTCGGATGCAATGTCATTATTGTGGTAAGGTTGCCCATATTGCTAGTGAGTGCTTTCACAAAAAAAGAGCACAGCATATGTAGGATGACCACCACCAAGGTCAATTCATGAATGAAGAAGAGGAAAAATTTACTTTTGCTACCATCACCAACTCTGACAGATTGTTCCAAGGAATTTGTTTCCCATAGTGGATGTAAAAACCCTACGAAGATGTAAAGTTTCAAGCCTTAACTTGACTAGGCTATCAAAGAGCTAGTCTTCTGGTCCATGTACACATGCAAGGGGGGCAAGAGCCAGCAAGGATAGAGACTCATCATTTGAGGGGAGGTGTTAAGAAATAGACAAATGATGTATGCTCCAGGAAGAGCTCTCTTGAATCCCATATGCATAGTGAGGAGAGTGGAACAACCCAAATTCTATAAAGCATTGTACTTGACTATCACTTTTATATGAAATGAATACAATGTCAGTTAAGTGTCTTGTTATTGTCGATCTTACACAAGATTGTGTTTATGAGTCCAGGCTAATCTATCTTGGAACCTAATTCACTTGTGTAACAATTTGTCTCTACTTAACCATGTCATTATGAGTTTGGTCTTCATTTTTCATCCACCATATCTTGTATCATGCTCTAGATCCACATCTTGTAACAGAGCATCAACCTTGTCTTTTGGAAACCGAAGTATCAAAGTGTGCCAAAGTAGATCTAACAGAATAACCTAATGGTGTCTAAGATAGCTCCTGGCCATATCTCTGAATCAAGCCATCTGATCTGAAGACATACGTGTGAATATCTCCTATAACTCCTCGTCACTCATCCCTTGACTCATCATGCTCTCCCCCCATGTCACCTACACAGACAACCACAATTCGTGGTAGAGCACATTTTGTCAATGTGCTTGACATGGAAATGTCTCATGTGCGACCACGCCCCATTGTACATTAAAATGGTTAGATTAGTTGTCACATATAAAATCTAGATACGATAGCTTTAAAAACATGTGGTCACCTTTGGATTAAGTTCCCTTGAGAATTCCCACTTCTCAGTAGAGATCTCACCCCCTCGCAAGAGGCTGTGATGAAAGCTCCATGTAACCATTGCATAGACATAAACCGTGACATCTCCTCCATGCCCTTGGGATATCGAATCGATCGATGGCACATACTACGTCAAAATTTCAATTGTGTTTCTTTAACATCCATCCTTTTTTCTACCCCATTTCCAACCACCACATCTCCGGTCAGCCTATCATTGCCCTTCAGTGACAATAGCATATTGTTGTCTAAATCCATTATTGGTAGCCACTATGAAATATGCACTAGTGCCTCAGACACCAACCAATCTTCAGCCATGCTACCTTCTGGCCGAGCTCGTTGTTGCATAAAGCCTTTAAGGGTTTTCATGAAATGCTCCAAGAATTACATCCATCGCATATCAACAGGTTCCGCAATCTCCACTTCATCTACAAGATGCACCAGAAGGTGGGTTTGTATCATGAGCATTTGGTGGGGAAAGGTACTTCTCCAAGAGACAGACCATCTCCATTGCTCCTTGCCTTGCGCATTCAATAAAGGATGTCTTGATCTCTTTCTGTGAGATTCATTGCACTAAATTAGACAACTTGTAAATTGCCCTGTGTATTTCTGGAGTAAGGCATCCTATGATCGCGATCAGTTGTACAAACTACCACAAATGAAGAAGCATTACGAACATTGACTAGACTCCAAATAGCAAAATATGTAGGCTACTTACAATCCATTCGTAGTACAAATGTGACATATCTTATGCCAATCATGGGATTTTACCCTCCTCTTTAGAAAAAGGGGATTTGAGAGAATGCATCATACCCGTTGTAGTATGGATAGACATGATAATTTGCTTCACAATGCGCTCTTCTTTAGTGGACAAAACCCAAGGAGTGCGAGGTAGTCGTAAGCTAAGGATCAGGTGTCGTTTCTTCATAGAAAGCTATGCCGAGATATTGTAGTTAACAAGGACTACATGCCACACACTATAAGAAGTTGAGTAGAGAGTGAATGGGTTCACACCATCCATAGCAAGACTAAGCCGAAGATTCCTTAGCTCTCGTACAAAGCCTAGAAAGGTAGAGTCAATGTGGCTCCATGCACCTAAATCCATTGATATTCCTTGGACTCCATCTACGGATCTGTTCTGTGCATGCCATGTTTTCAAGCTCTCCATGCCCGATGTATGAAACTTGTGACGTATATGGGGGATAAGTGGAAAGTGTCTAAGAGCTTTCTGAGGGATGGTTTGCCCTTGCAAGTCCTATCGATACCTGTGAGTACCACACTTTGGACATGTCTCATATGTTGAGATATTGAGCTCCACTGGTGATATGCCTGGGTGACCGTTGTGCATTTATGTCACCGACTTGTTAGCTATAGATGCGGTTGGTACACCGCCCATGAATAATAGCTAGATGACAGCTATCCTTATCTACTCTAGTTCATGGCTCAGTTAGTATGCCACCTTGGTTAGTTGAGTTTGGTTTTGAGACCCATATATAGGGTTCTTCTATTTCTTTGTATGAGAGTTCTTTTTGGCTTACACAACTAAGAAGAGGAAAACTGTTTTCAGCCTCCACCTTTGTGTATATTCCCCCATTGTGCAAGCAAGAAATCTACAAGTGAGACTCCTTCCTTCTCTCCCACAATCTTGACATCATAGTCTCATACTCTCCTCAAAATAGCACACAATTATTAACACATGCATGGATGCTATTGTAGTCCCTGCCAAACTTTTGTAAAATATATGGCACATCATCATGAGACTTAGGCATGGTATTTTTGAGTTGTAACATATGATACTTTAGCAACCTGAAAAGAAATCATAAAACACCTTAAAAAATCACAATTGTTTTTTATAGTGGTGCCGAGAAGAAATCATCGAAGCGTACGTAATTACCTAAGTTACTTTAAACTAATTACCTTAGGTTTCTTAACTCACTTACCTTAACCTACCTTCCTTAATTTACTCACCTTAATTCACTTAATCACCTAAGTTACCTACCCTAACTTAGATCCCTTCCTTCCCTCCCCTCTATTAACCACTGTTTTCCCCCGTGTTAGCCCCCATTTCTGCCCCTTCTCCCCTCTCCCTCCCCTATTCCCACGCAGTGCGAACCTCCACATGTGCGTGTGTGTACGGGTATGGCTAGCGGACGTTCACGCGTGAGGATGCGCCTTCGACTTGTCCGTGCGATGGTGTGTTGCAGTTAGCCGTTCACATGCATCCATTTTCAGCTGTTAATACGTAGCTTGGGTACTGGCTTTTAATTTTAAAATCTGAAAAATAAATAAAAAATACATAAAAATAAACATAAAATACTAAAAAACTTCAAAAATTTATTAAAATTCATTTAGAATCCAAATAAATTGCAAAAAAATTCTTGAAAATTTTTCAACATTTCTGAAATCATTTGCACTATTTTCTAAAGCAAGAATTCAAGAAAATAAATTGCAAAAAAATCGAAACTTCAAAATTCCTTTAAAAATACATGTAAAATGAGAAAAATTAAATAAATTTTTTTTAAAAAAATTACAAACTCCCTTGCTCCTTTTGCCAATAATTTCTCAATTAAAAATGCTTCCATAAATGGTCAAATTATTATTTGAAGTCAAAATCCTAAATTTTAATATTTCACTTCATGAAAATTTATTTTAAATTTCAAAAATCAGCTGAAAAATCATGGCAAAATTCAAACATATTGTTGACACTTGTTGGATTGCTAAAATTCCATCCTTACACTTCACAACATATTCATATGTCGTATATCTCGTTTTAATCATTTTTTGAAAAAAAGGAAAAGAAAAAAAAACAACAAAACAAAACAATATACAAAATACAAACACATCTAAATTAAATTTTTTAAAAATTAAAAAATTAAAAAACACACACAATAAGGTGTCTTATTTTTTCCAGTCAGTGATTTTTGCTTTTTTTATTGGATTCCTTGCATTTGGGACTACTCAGTGCACCTTCAGTCTTTTGCATACACACCCTACTAGGTTTTTTTGTGCTTTATTTATTTTTTATCATCCCTTAATCATGGTTAATTGTTAAAAGGAAATTTATTTACTCACTTTTTTACACGCGCTCACGCTAGACACAGAATTTTCTAATAACTTAAAATCAACCCGCTATTCACTCTGCACGTGCTACGTGCGCTTCAGAGACACCTTAATTTTTTTTAAAAAAAACCAATCGTAATAAAAAAGCACACGCTGACAAAAAAGCATTCCACATCACCATTAATTTCTAATTAATGAATTTGCATTTAGAGACCCTAGTATGGGAATCGAAGTCCAGGTTTCGTTTAAGCATTGTTTCACCTTAATAAATTGTAATTAAAATTTTCAAAAGAAACCGTCGTTTTCTTATTAAGGTTTATAACCTAATAAAATTTTACCCATTGTTAATAATCTCTTAAAATGAACCCTTCATTAAACCCATTTTCCCTCATTGTATTTTTTTTTCCTTTTTAATAAACATGCTTTGTGGGATGGGCACGTATAGTCCTTTAAGTTGACATTATTAGTCAAAGTTATGGTTAGGTCATGATTAGGTTTTTAAGGTATAATGGTTTGCTTATGTGATACGATTACGGGTGCGGTTTGTAGTTTTTTTTCTTTTTTGCCTGATACGGGGTCTTGGATGCCTGTTTGTTGCATCGTATGAAGTTTTCAGTCGCATATGTGTAGAGGTCATGCCAAATTTTTTCTAGGATGTGGGTTGTTTGGGGTGGTCAATTGGTTAGTTACGTCTGTGTGTGTACTTCTTTTGATCGATTTCTTCCTCCTTCTATCTAGTATGTCCCGTTGATCAGTAGGGATTATTCTTCCCTATTGGCTTTTGAGCCTATAGTGAAAGCAGGAATTGCAACTTTCGTGGCTGCTTCACTTCCATTGATTCCAGACGATCCATCTCTGTGTGATGAGTTTCTTGTATCATACAGTAAAAAATTAGGCTTGGTTCGTGAAACTTCCATGGTATTGACAGCTAGAGGGTTAGGGAAGGCTTTGTCTCTTCCCTACAAAGGAGAACCCTTTGTTACAGCCAGAACATTATTCTCCAATGATGAGATTCTCAAGCTGTTACAGAAGCAGATCAAAGAGATTCTGGATGTCAAGAAAGTGATAAACACTTTAGAAGTGTCTTTCTCCATGATCACTGATCCTCTTTAGAAGTTAGTTTACCAATTCCTCCAAGATAGGTTTATGCCTGCCAAGGCACCATCTCATTATTTGTCCAAGGAACTCTTCACAACTTTGACGATGGTGTTAAAAGGGGTGGCCATTGATTGTACTTACCTGCTTACGAAGATGGACCAACATTTTGTCAAAGTGACCAAAGGGAATGTCACAAATGTCACTTATGCTTCATACTTATATGCTTTCTTGACATACTAAGGCCTTAAGCAGGGTGTGCTACCACCTCCTCCATCTGATCAAGTTCCTCCCCCTCCACCTTTAGAAGAGTCAGAACGTATTGACATAGAGGATCTTGATTCCCCTCCTCCATTGGTCATTTGGCGGAAGATCTTGAAGCATGTGGTAGATAAAAATCCCCCAGTCATTCCTTCAGTCATCACAGTTCCTGCTACTTCTGGAAGTGACCTCCCTACCTACCTTACATGCAACAATTTATTCAGGCCACATAGAGAGGGTTATTTGGATATATCACTCTTCACTGAACAGTTTAGTGTCAAGAGATGCTATTCCATTCCTTTGTAATGACATCCAGAGTTCTATTGAACTTTCAGTGACATCATGTGTTCAACATTTATATGCTTCTTTCTATGAAGAATTAATGCAGTCCAAAGATCAGTTGCATAAGGCAACCTCAGAGTTAGCCTCTGCTAAAGACACTCTTGCTGATCTGTTGAAGCAGATGGAGTAGCAGACCCAAATGATTGAGACCCAGAGAGAAGAAATATCTTCGTTGAAGATTTAGTTAACATAAGCTCAGTCAGAGGTCACTAGAGTCTCAGAAGAGAAAGAGAGAATATCCAAAGAAGCTCAAGAGTTTTAGACTCTTTTCGATATAAAACTGTGAGCTTTACAGACTGCTCATAATATAGTGGATTCACAAGCCTCCCAGATTAGGTTGTTGCAAGACCAACTGGCACAGTCACAGTCCATTCCTCCAAGCCTCAATGTTCCTATGATTTCTTCTATATCTCAGCAGGACTTGGCAGTTCTCCAGAGACAAGCCACATTGTGTCCAGTGTTTCAAGATAAAGTGAAAATATTGCAGTTCAGGATGGATTTATTATGGTCTACATTTGAGCACTTTCAAGAGTATGTTCCTCCGGACCATTCCTTCTTTGTCCACTATCAGTTGCAGAAGTTGGCCTTCTATATAAAGCTTTCAACGATGGATCTTCCTCTTCTAGAGGATGGTTGGAGTGGGGCTTGGTCTTCTGATTTGCTGACAAAAGTTGTCCGCATGGTCTTTGAAGATCTGTGATGATGGATACTATGTTGTTGTCTTACATCTATCTACGAGGTGATTTGTTGATTTCAAATGATGTAGATCTAGCTTGATATGTGGGGGACGTGGTTTTACAAAGTATTTTGTATGTCAACTATTTGGAGTTGAGGATAGATGACATGTTCTAGTGTTATTCTTCTAAAGTGGCTACTTTCTCTCGAACACTTCATGGCATTCAATGATTGATTCTGTGGTCCTGAATCAATGTCAGAATATAGCTTCTACTTATGTGTAGAGCACTAACCAACTGAGGGTGGATCTCCTAGCTTGTCTTTCCAAAAACCATCCATTTGATTCATCCTTCTTTGATGCCTATCATAGACGATCTATTTTAGGTCCCTCTGTTCCTAGCCTATTGTATTGTCAACAAATGGCCCATCGCTATGATACTTATCTTTCCCTTTATCAAACCAACTCAGCAGCTATCTTATCTCTCATTTTTCAACCTCAGGGTTTTCCTCAAATTCCCATCTTTACCTATTGTTCTTTCATTGAAGATCGAGGCTTTCCCCTTCTGCGCCATGTCCTTCTCCATCTATCCATATACCTTCTACTTTTCCTGTTTATCAATTGACACCTTTCCTAACTGATTCACTTAAATTTTCAGCCACTCCTTCTTTAACTTATTTCTCCTTTTATGATTTTTCCTACCCATCTCTTCATCCTCTTTTACTTATTCCACTTACATCTCCTGCCACTTCTATTTCTCAACCCCCTCAGTTGGTTAGTGAGTACGAAGGATTTGATCAGCAAATTTTGAGAAGAAGAGGATGGAGCTCAACTGATTCTCTCACGGGACCACAGATTAACTGGTCATTAATTCCAGGGGACTGGACAACTGGTAGTCAAGCATACCAGAACTACCTCCATTTTGCTCACCAATATTCACAATATCTAGATCCTTTAGTGAGATTGACAACTCATTTTTCTTGGTATCTAGCATATATGCACAGGCATTCCCATAACGATCAAAAGGCAATTCCAAAGCTTTGTATAAATATCAATGTGAACATTGATTCCCAACATTTGGATGCCCTATATTTTCATGCCCTATGTCTACCTAGCAGATACCTTGTTTTGCTAGAAAGGATGTGCTGCCTTCAGTTATTTCAAAATCCTCCTAAGACATTTGTGGATGAGTCCTTCTCCATGGATCGTTTTCGAAATCATCAAGTCTTCAAAAGGGGATCACCTTCATTGATGCCTTTGCAATGTATTTTGAATGATTCTTAATGATATATATCTCTTTTTGGAGGTGTCATTCAGATGGTTGTATTTAGTGTTTGTATTGTGGGTTAATTTGTATGTGATGAGTTCATGCTGGTTGAATAATTTTTTCGAGAGCTCTTTTCAAACTGTTGATGGTGGATGGAAAGCCTATGGTGGAAAGCTGAAGAAGAATCTCTTATATCCTTTACAAATTTGTTATGACTTTCAAATGTTTATCAAATGTGTTAATGAATAATGAATTTTTCCTTTAGAAGTATTTCTAGAGATACAAGTGATAAGTTGGTGTCGTGGTGGAGTGATATGTTGAGAGTGGAAAAAGACTGGATTTTTGATTGATTTTTGTTGTTTTTGAGGTATGAATGGTTGATTTTTTATGGATTTAGATTGATGTATGGTTGTTAATGGAAGTGTTTGAGAGTGTGTTGGATGATGTTGATTATGTTTTGGGATTTTATGATGATTCTTAGTGAAAATATGAAGCTCTATGATGTTTTGATAGGTTCTGTTGAGGTTCTGATTGGTTTTGTATAGTTTCTGTTTTGTTTTGATTTTTTTCTATATGAAGCATGGATTGATGATTGATGAAGGCTGAAATAATTTGAAGGTTTATTGAATAGTTTTCGATAGTTTGGAATGGTTTTAGTATGAATTATGAGGATTTGATGTTTTCTGATGACCTTCTGTAACCCTCTGTAAACCTTCTGGAGAGCCTTTGTCTCTGCTATGTCTCTACTCTATCTTTGTTCTATATCTTCTTTGGTCATGTACTGTACTGTTCTGTAGATCTTCTGTAAATGTTCTGTAGAAAGTATGTGTAACTTTGGGAAAGTTTTCTAACATTTGAAAAGGATGAATCTAAGTTCAAAAGAGCTAAAACAAGTGGAAGAAGCAGTTGCAGAAGACTGAAGAGAAGACTGGAGTGACAGTGACAATAGTGAGCTGTGAAGAGACACTGTAGTGGCTCTGGTGCCTCTTCACATCAGACATACCTCTTGGGAGGTGCATCCACGACCTAAGAAGGATTATTGAGAGTCGTTATTAGAGCATTGTAGTGAGGAGATGATATACTATTGATAGAGAGAGAGAGAGAGAGAGAGAGAGAGAGAGTCGGAGATAGTCAATTTCTATCAAAGTAGTGCAACTATGTATGAGAGATTGAGAGAGAAAATTATGAAGACATTGAAGATGAATACTATGTGATTGATTTCCATTCAAAAATGACGTATTCTTTTATATTCTTTGTTCTATTGATGGATTCTATGAAGGTGTTGAAGATTATGGTTGATTCTATCAAATCCGTGGGAGATATCTACTATGATGCTGCGTGAAGATTTGTTGTTTTCTTTGTTTTGGTCATCAAAAGAATGAAATAAAAGCTTGTTGATGTTACAAGATAGATTTTCTTGCAGTAGAATCCCTTTTTCCTTGGTGTTCCTCTTGGGGCTCCACCCAACATCAAAGGAGAGGTAGAGAATAGTTATGTGTTATTACCAAAAAAAAAAGGAGAACCTTCAATTCTCCCACTTCCCTCCACTTTCCCTTGACATATTCATTTAGGGTTCTGAAGGGCAGGACATGCTAAGGAATTAGCAAACCTGTCTCCTTGAATATCACCTCATTGTACCAAAACTTCTCACCAATTGGTTCTCAAGTGTAGGATGGGAACCTAAGGAATCTTGGTTCTCTAGCATAGTTCCAGCGGTGGTGGTGGCCGAGCGAGGGAGGAGCGAGGGAGGCCGTTGGTGGTTTCGCAGGCGACGCTGGCCGAGGAGGGAGGAGCGAGGGCCACCGTTGGTGGAGACGCAGATGCTACTGAGGAGGAGGGAGGAGCAGCAGGCGGCGCGGCATGTGGAGGGGCCGCCCAGGAGGCGACAGGAGGAGCACCAGGCGACGCCAAGGAGGCCAGGAGGCTACGTAGGCAAGGAAGAGGATATGGAAGGAGAAGAAGAAGGAGAAGAAGAAGAGTGGAAGGAGAAGAAGAAGGAGGGGGGGAAGAACAAGCAGGATAGGAAGGAAGAAGGGGAGGAGGAAAGGGAGGGAAGAGGAGGAGGAGGAAGGAGAACTGAATCGGCAGGTATGTGGGTTTTTTTTTTGTTTTTTTTCTCTCTTTCTTTCTTTTTCTTGTTTTTCTTTTTCCTTTCTGTTTCTGTAAAAATGTGGATTTTCCTTTGTGATTTAAGTGTATGTGTGTTTTTTTTTTCTCTATTCTTCTTTTTTTTGTTTTTTTTTTGTTAGACTTTTTGTTAATTGTTTTTTTTTAAAAATTGTGTGTATAGTTTATTTATATTTATTTTCTCTTTTTATATCAAATAATGAAAAAAAAGAAAAATAAAAGAAATAAGAAATGAACACATCCCCGGCCCGTGCGCATGCGCGGGTAGGGGTTTAAAAAATTTGCAATGACGGGGTCAAACGGACAGAGACAGGGACGTGCAAGCCACGGATGCCACGTGGCATCCCGAGGCACATAAAACCAAAAGCAGGCGCGTTCACGCGCGAGGTGAGAAACACAGTTAATGGGAAAAATAAAGAAAAATTAATAACATCCAAACTGTTTGTTGGATCAAAAATCCGTTAAAAGGAAAAATGGGCCAGGAGATGAGGAAAAAATGTTGGAAACAAGCAACACGGGTTCTAGGGCAAAATCAGGGTGTTCACATGGAAAAAACACAAAAAAACAAACTCGAAAACACATATGGGCATTAATATCGGAAAATCCGCGCATCGAAACGAAGTGCGAAAAGAAGGAAAAGTGTATACAACAATGTGTCCGACAACCCTATCATGAGAAAACACAGTTCCGATCGAGATATGATGCGTTCACATGGGAAAAATCCCAAAAATGGGCCTGAAAATGGACTCAAAAATTAATACGAGAAAAAGCGTGCGTTGGAATAGCAGGAAATAAAAAGGAAAAAGTCTAGAAGAAAGGAATTCATAGGATTGGTATATTCAAACTCAGTTTGGGGGAAATTAGGAGGGGTTCACGTGGAAAAAACACAAAAAATGCAATAAAAAACACTCGGAAAAATTAATAACTAAAAATCGGGCAGTCACAAGAGGGGGGAGGAAAAAGGAAAAAGTGGGGGAAAGGCAGGCAGGACATGGCTATCAAATCAAATTGGAATTTCGGTGAAAATAGGGCAGGTACACATGGAAAAATGTGAAAAATAGGCACGAAAAAGACTTGAAAACCCGCAAAAATAAAGAACCGATGAACCGTGCATCGAAATGATACAGAATAAAAAGGAAAAATGTCAGGGGGGAATGGGTAGGATAGGCTTGACTCATCAGATCAGGATTCCGAAGTAATAAAGATACGTTCACATGGAAAAATGTCCAATTTACAGGAATTTCTTCAAAAGTAATAACTTGAGAATCGTCTGTCGAAATAGGGGTTGGTAAAAAGGAAAAATAAGAAGTTCAAAGGGAGGAACAGGGCGGTAAGGTTGGATTGAGCTTTTGGTGAACGTAAGATCCGTTAGGATGAAAGAAGCGCAAAACCAAGAATAAGGGCAACCGGTCAAGGAACAACCCTGAGGACAAGGTAAAATAGAACGTAAGGGTGGGGAAGGGACCCCTCAGGGTAAAATGAAATCACAATGTAGATGCATGATTAGAACAGGGTGTATGCATAGGGGTATGCAACATGGACGCGCAGGGACGCGTCCCCACACTTAAGACCTTAATAGGAAGGGTAAACCAAATATCAAAGACTTGGTACCTCACATCAGACCAGCCACAAACATCCCCACACTTAAAACATGACCAGTATGGAGAAACAGAAGGTGTAGGGTTAGAAAAACTTGGCCCATATTGCCGAGAAGGAATGTTGACTATCGAGGTTGCGTCTGGTGTTGTCATCGGCTGCAAGAGGTAACAAGGTGTCTTCACAGCACACGTCCCACATCCTTTGTGGCAGGGATCATGTGTCAAGATTGTGGGAGAGAAGGAAGGAGTCTCACTTGTAGCTTTCTTGCTTGCACAATGGGGGAATACACACAAGGGTGGAGGTTGAAAACAGTTTTCCTCTTCTTAGTTGTGTAAGCCAAAAGAACTCTAGTACAAGGAAATAGAAGAACCCTATATATGGGTCTCAAACCAAACTCAACTAACTAAGATGGCATACTAACTGAGCCACGAACTAGAGTAGATAAGGATAGCTATCATGTAGCTATTATTCATGGGCGGTGTACCAACCGCGTCTGCAACTGACAAGTCGGTGACATAAATACACAACGGTCACCCTGGCATATCACGAGTGGAGCTCGATATCTCAACATCATGTGGCAGCACCCAGGGAGGTAGCTAGTTGAAGGAATCACAGGAAATTTATCGATAACGAGGGATATTGCACTCAACTCACGATCACTCAAATGGATTGAAAGAGCAGTCACTCATCCCATTACTAATATCACTCGAGGAAATCAAAATGAAAACCCATAGCTCACACCCGATTTAGGAATCAACAAGGGAATGATGTAGAGAGAGTATGCCAGGGTGCACAATTGATGGTGCAACAGTGCGTCCACCAACCTGTCTGGCATAGGTGCAAGGAGAAAGGCCAAGGAGCCTTGTAGTGTAGTGTATAGAACAGAGTGATGTGTCTTGTGCTGATGGCAGAAACCTAGCCCGTGGGTGCATAGGGAAATGGGAATGTACCTGACTCCAAAAGTCATAACGTCCCTCAATCCTCACCTCTTGATAATTGATTGAACAAACTCCAGTCACACTCAGCCCACCCTCTGTCTCACGCTCTGTTGATAGATACAGAGGGCAGCCCTTTCCTAAAACCCATTGATATAACCCTCATGGTCACTTGTGTAGAGGTTATATGCCTTGTGCGCATTTGATGGTGCGACTGTGCATCCCACCCTGTGCCGGCATATAGTGCAAGAAGGAAGGCCACGGAGCCTTATAGTGCAATGTACATGAACAAATCGTACTTTGTGCATAGAGAGGCCCATCCTGTGTATGCAACACTTTGTTTACACATCTCACCTCTCATTTGATTTGAAGGGAAAGACTGGTCACTCACCCCACCCTCTGTCTCACGCTCTGTTGAAAGATACAGAGGGCAGCCCATACTCACATCCCCATCCTATTAGGATGAAAGCTCACATCACTCAAGGGGTTGGTGATGAAGATCATGTTGACTATTGGTGTCATCAGGAAGAGGAGGCATCCAACAAATCTCGTAATTCAATGATTATAAGAAGAATCGTTTGTTAAGAAGGGCAGACGGATTGATATTGCCAAGACAGCGCACCAAGGGAGGTGGCTTCAAATTACTTGCTAACGAGGTTCTACTGGTGAGTTAGCTATCCTGAACTACGGGGTGTTACCACCTTTTCCACAGTCAGCTTCTTGCCCAAGGGTGTTTTCACTTTTTCTTGGAACGAGGCATGTTATGATAGGGAATTTCTTCCTTTTCTCCCATAACAGTTTTGTTTGTTTCGTTTGTTTTTGTTTTCCTTCTTTTCTTTTCTTTTGTTTTCTTTTTCCTTTTTTTTCTTTTGTTTTTGCTTTTGTTTTTGCTTTTGTTTTTGCTTTTGTTTTTTCATTAAGAAAGATAATGGTAGAAATACCATATATTAGGACCAACCTCGCCACCGTTGTTGGATCAGATAAGAAGATAACAATGTCGGATTGAGATGTTTCTACGAGGGGATAGCAAAATGAGACCGCCTCATGAGGAGAATCATAATGGCTATCAGAAGCACGACGAGAAGGACAGTGCGATGCCCAAAAGGGAAGGGGTAGGTCGACTGTGATTGTCAAGATCCCTAGGGAGGGAAGTACTTCTTCAAGCGATAGCCATTGATCAGGAAAGGATCATTGGAGGCATCAACGGTCTGTACCTGAACAGAATCATTAGGATTGACAGCCAGTACCTTGTAGGGACCCATCCACCATTGTTGAAGCTTGCCAGGAAACTTGCCAAATCTCGAATCATAGGCTAGAACAAGATCACCTTCTTTGAACTCCTTGTGCTTGATGAAACTGTCATGATAGGCCTTGCGTCGTGCTTGAGTGGTTTCCATGCACTATAGGGCCATCCGCCATATCTCATCCAAGTATTCCAAGTGCAGGAGACGACGTTGCAGTGACTCACTATCTCCCAAGCGTTCTTTAACTGCCACTCGCAAAGAGGGAAATTCCAGCTCAATAGGGAAGACAGCTTCTGTACCATATACTAGCTGGAAAGGGGTCTGTCTTGCAGCTGCCTTATGAGAGGTTCTGTACGCCTAGAGGGCCTCTGTAAGTTGATTGTCCCAGTCGCAACGATATGCGGCAATCGTTCTTGTCAGAATTGAGCAGAGGATGCGATTGGTGACCTCAACTTGGTTGTTGGATCTGGGGTAATAGGGAGTGGACTTACAATGGCGGATCTTATACAGTTCTGTCAGCTCCTCCATGATTTTGTTAAGGAAATGAGTACCTCTGTCACTTACCAGCTCGAGGGGACTGCCAAAAAGGGTGATGATATTCTCGTACATGAACAGGGCTACACTGTTACCATCGTCCCGCTTCAGGGCTTTAGCTTCACACCACTTTGTGACATAATCCGTACATACTAGGATGTATCTACTATGCTTCTGTTTGGTGGATGGATCAATGGGACCCACAAAATCAATCCCCCACTTCTCAAACGGTCTTAGGGGAAGAATGGGTTGCAGTGGCATGGCACTTGTTTTGGTGGGTTTTCCCATTCGCTGACAAGCATCACATCTCTTGCAGTAATCATATGCATCCTTGTGGAGGCTAGGCCACCAGTATCCTGCTCTAACAGAGCCTTCCTGGCTTTCGCTTCTCCTGCAAAGTGTCTACCACATGGTTTGTCATGGCATGCTTTCAATACTATGCCAATTTCATCCCCTGCAACACATCTTCGCAGCACTTCATCTTTGCCTCTCTTATATAGGGCACTACCTAACAAAGTATACGGAGCTAATTCTATCAGAAGCTTCTTCTTCTCACGGCTTGAGATGACAAGAGGATATTGTTGAGTTTTCAAGAGGTTGGCTATGTCTGCATACCAAGGAGTAACTCTTTCCACTAGAAACAAGGAAGCATCAGGAAGGTCTGGATCATCCTGTTCCTCTTCTTCTATTTGAGGGATCCATGATAGATGATCAGCTAGGACATGGGAACGGCCAGGCTTAGTTACCACTTCGAAGTCAAACTCCAGGAATAGGAGCAACCATCTCATCAGTCATCCTTTAACATCTGCTTTGTTCATCAGGAAGGACAAGGCCTCATGATCCACATAGAACTTGAAATGCATTGACAATAGATAGTGTCAAAACTTCTCCAGTGCAAACACCATTGGCAAGCACTCAAGCTCTATCACTGTATAGTTCCATTCCCTATCATTGACCTTTTGGCTTGCATAATATATCGATTAATTTAATTTAGAGGGGCCCTTTTGACATAGGACAGCATCTACCCCTTCAAATGATGCATCGATGTGCACATGGAACTCCTTCGTCCAATCATGAGGCTGCAAAATAGGTGCTTGGATAAGGAACTATTTTAGGGTATTTAAGGCTTCTTCACAGTCATCCGTCCAAAGGAAATCAGCTTCTTTCCTTAGGAGCTTGTGCAGAGGGGCCGCCTTGGTTGCAAAATGCACAATAAATCTCCTGTAGTAGCCCACATGGCCAAGAAATCCTCTTAATTGCTTGAGTTTTGTTGGTGCTGTTAAAGCGGCAATCTTCTCAATCTTTGCCAGGTCTCTTGCAATCCCTTGTGCAGAGACAATATGACCCAACAGAACTCATGAGGAGACGCCAAAGACACATTTGTCGGGGTTGAGAGAGATCCCATACTCTCGGCATCTATCAAAACATTGCTGTAGGTGTCCCTAGTGCTCTCGGATCAAGCTATAGACACAAAAGTCATCAAGATACACCTCTATGAAATCATGCAGATGATTCTGGAAGGCAACCATCATTACTTGTTGGAACTCATTGGAAGGTGGCAGGAGCATTACACAGCCCAAGTGGCATCACTCTATAGGCATAGGTTCCCCATTCTGTGGTGAAGATTGTTTTGGATTGGTCGTCTTCTGCGATTTGGACTTGGTTATTTCCACTGAATCCATCCAAGAGGGAATAAAGCTCATGGCCTGCCACTATGTCTAACAGCTGGTTTGTAAAAGGGATAGGGAAATGATCCTTCTTCATCTTCGAATTGAGCTTCCAAAAGTCGATAAATATTCCAAGTTTCCCGTTCTTCTTGGGTACTACCACAATGGGTGAAACCCATTCATTGTTAGCCACGGGATAGATGAACTCTGCTTCAAGAAGTTTCAATAATTCAGCCTTCACCAGAGTAGAGTAATTAGGATTCATCTGCCTTTGTCTTTGCCTTACAGGTTTGGCATCGGGCTCTAGGTCAATGTGATGTTGGCATACTATGGGATCAATCCCCTTCAGGTCTTTATAGGACCAAGCAAACACATCTAAGTTCTCCTTTAATAGGTCTCACAAGACCACTAGTTCTTCTTCTGGAAGATTGAGACCCACTTTCAAGTGACGTTCAGTACCGTCAACATCCAAGAACGTTACTTGTCTTTCACCTTCCACCTCACGGATAAATGTCCCACGGATTGCTTCTAGATAGGTCTGACTCTTTCAAGAGAGTAGTATCCTTGTTTGATGTCCCACTAGAACCACTGTCCTCCTTCTGAACAGATGACTCATTCATCTGTTGAGGTTGTTGGAAGGGTATCAGAGCTTTGTTTGCTTTTGTGTAAGTGGTGATTGCTTTTGGACTTAGGGATTCATCTTTAGAAGATGCATCCAGGAATGTCACATAGCATGGACCTGCTAGAGGCTATGGCTTTGAGGGCTTTGGCTTCTGTTGACAAGGGGCATCATTATCATCTTTTCTCTGGACTGAACAGTCAGGGCGACAGGAGCCACTGGTGAACTTAATTTTTATGTCTTTAATCCATTGCTTATATAGATTTTGCATACTTTGTGGTCCATTGATCAACCCAAACAACACCATAGTCATTCCATCCAGTACCCTGAGATATTCGGCCTCTGAGGTCTGTATAGAGACATCAACAAGATCATTCTGTATCAGAGTAAATTCTTCATCTACACTTGCATAACCTGCTTCGTTTTCTTCCTCATCATTTTCATCATCTTCCTCTGAAGGCATTGTCTCTGCTTCTGTAGAGGCTCTGTAAGAGAATAATAGATCTTCTGCCTCTGCATGCGCTTCTGCTTCTGTCACAGCTTCTGGCTCTGGCTCTGGCTCTGGCTCTGGCTCTGTATCTGTTACTGTCTCTGTGACTATCTCTGTATCTGCTCTGTCTCTGTTTTGTAGCCGCTCTGTATCTGCTTTGCCTCTATATCTGCTTCTATTTCACTATCAGAGGTGATTTCAGAAGTTAATTCTAGTTGAGGGAGGAGGTATTCACCCATGGACAAGGATTTTAATTCCCTTGGTAGTTGGCTTACAGTGCCCACTGTTAGGGACTATGCCTCTGTTTTCTTAGGAAGGATCTACTTAACAGCCTCTTCATCTCCTGATGTACCATCTATTACCTCGTTAGAGGAGTTAGTTATGACGTCAATGGATGTGGATCCATTTCCTTTTTGCGATCCATACAGCTTTACCACCGCCTTGTTGGGTCCTCTGCCTAGAGTTAGGGTTCCTTTGAACCAGTCTGTCCTGGCTCTTGCTTCAAAAACCCAAGGTCTTCCCAACAGCAGAGGGTATGAGGTCCCATAAGAATTTGGTTTGACCACCAAATATGTCAGCCAATAGTCTCTTCCTGCAAGGGTTGTTTTTACGTATGGGAGGATGCCTAACAGTTTGACTCTGCTTTGGTCTGCCAATCTGATAAGCCACTGTGTAGGTTGAATTCCTTACAATCCTAAGTCCTTCATTGTGGCATCCGTCATTATGTTTACTGATGAGCCTCCATCAATCAATGCATCTGAAATAAAGCATCCTCCTATCCATACACTAATCTCTGGGGTTTCAGGATTTAGAAAGGCATTAGCCACATCTACTTCCTTTATAGGCTCTGGGGCCTTATTGGTCTTGGTTGTTGTTGAAGAAGCGATCCTTAGTGCACGTCTTCTTGTCAAGATGCTTTTGAATTTCTTTCAGCAGATAGCTGGGAGACAGCATCAACAATTATCAAAATGTTAGGTTTGGTTTAAAAGTGTCTAGGTCTTTGACCAAGTCATAATCTTTGATAGGATTTAGAGGCTTCTCCAACCTGCTGGGGAAGGGGGCTACACCCATTTTCATCTTTCCTTTTTCTTCTAGTAATTGTAGCATCGACACTTCTTCTGTTTCCAAAAGTGCTTCTGTATCATCCATCTCCTGGGCCTCTAGTCCTGTCTCTGGGACTGTCTCTGTAACTCTCTATGGTACTACAGTGCTCTGTACTATACTGTTCTATTCTGTACTGCTCTATCTCTCTGTAGGTAAGTGGAACTTCACAGTCTTGGCAGGAGAATTATTTTCATTCTAAACCATTGGTTCCTTCTTCTTGGTGCGCATAACAGTGGCAACTTCCAACTCTACCAGATTGGAGGCAGGCTCTTGTACCTTCTGTTGGCTATCACTGGCATTGGCCTTTACAGGGCTTGGACTAGGACAATCCTTTGCACTGTGGCCTTCTCCTTTGCATCGGCTACATAAGGGCTTGTAATCCACAGATCGTCTAGGGTTTGGACAATTCGGGGAGATATGTTCCTTTTCTCCACACCTATAACATTCCACCTCTGATCTTTGACCACCGCCAGACTGTCGTCCTCTGTAACTTTGAGAGGGAAATCTCCTTGGACCAAAATTAGGACCGAATTCCCTAGGCTTTGGTCCAATATCTTGTGTTGTCATTTTGGATTCCAGCAAGTTGAATCTTGCATTTTCATCCTTATGTCTTCGTTCATGCATCTCTTTCAGAGAGCAAATATCCTCTGTATGGTTCTTCCACAAATAGTAGGAACAGAAGGCTCCAGGAATGGTTGGTTTTCGGGTACATTCAGTGGCTAAATGTCCCACTTGATGACACTTTCCGCACCATGTATTAGAGCGCATCACATCTCTTCCAGCTTCCGCAGGAGTGGATACATTGGCGGTGTTCACCTTCAGCGTCTGTAGCTGCTCTGTAATCACATCCAGAAGCTCTTTCTTGATACTTGCAACTAAGTTGGATAAGTAGTCCTTTAGATTTTCTCCTCCTGAAGTGCTTGTAGTAGAGTTTTGGGAAGCGTCTCTAATTACTGCATAAACTGGTTGGATAGATCCAGAAGGTCCTCTGTTCTGACTCTAATTCAGAGCTCCTGTTGAGACTTGGGGTTGTTGATTCCAGTTGATAGGATTCCACTATTATTGATTCGCCATTGGAGGAACTGTTTGAGGCCACTGTTGTTGTGGTTGAGCCATCATTTGAGGCACTATTGTCTGCGGTGACCACACTGGATTAGGTGCATTATACTGCGGCATTGTTTGCATCTGGGGATAGGGATAGGGAATTGTCCCTGGGACTGCATTTGGTGGGTATACCATTCCAGGCATGGGAGGAGGTAAGACTCCTCTTCCTGGAGTCATTGACAACCTTGCTTCAACTTCGTCATACAGTCTTGCACCTTCCACTGCAGCTTGCAGATTGACTGGTCTTCTCAATTCTACAAACTTGCAAACTTCTGGTTGTAGGCCCCTGAGAAATACTCCTTTTTGGATTCCTTTATCCAAATGATGGTTAGTCCATCTCTTCAGATGGATTCCATTTGCGAGACATAAACTTCTACTCTTTCTCCAGAGGACTGACTTAGGTTCATGAACTCCTCTCGCATCTGCTCTTCAAAACCTTCATGCCTGAATTTAGTGAGGAAGGCCAACATCAGGCCCATGTGCCAAAAGTTCCTGGTGCTTGTCTTTCATACCACTAAAATGCCGCGCCCTTGAAAGTGGCAGAAAATATTGCTAACCAACGCTCAGGGGTTCTGGCATTGTTAGCCACACATGCTACCATAAATTCTGCTACATGAAGATCAGGGTCTTCATTGTACTCTCCCTTAAAAATTGGCAATGGGACTACATTTGCTGGCCTATCATCAATATTTCCAGGATGAATCTGACTAGGAAGGGAACCTTGAGTTGCCATGGGGACTTCTGTAAAGAGTGCTTTTAAGGTGTCAAAGGAAACTTCTGCTGCGAGCTCGTTCTCAGCCTTGATTTTTTCCTTCTCTCTTCTCACGTACCTTTGGACTCATTCTAATGCTTGCCTCTTTATTGCATCATTCATCAGGGGGTTGGCTTCAACCGGTTGGTCTGGACTCAATAGGATAGTATCAGAGGGGGCTTCAATCTCTGATGGATTCTCTGGCCAACATCTCTTCTACTTCCTTCTTTTCAACATCTCTGAATTTGGCTTTCAAACCACTACAGAAGGGAAGATATTCTGTTTTGAAAGTATCATAACTCATTCTTCTTAAGAACGTTGTTGTGTCATTATAATAATGCCAGTTTCTGAGGGTTTCAATAGTGTATATTGTGAAAAACACTCTTTCTACCTACTTCCACTGGGTTGCTAATTGGACAAACAGAAGATTGTCAGTGCACCAAGCATCCCAAGTATCTTGCTATTGAGCATCCATGAACAAATTCCAACTCTTTTCCTTCTTGTCTTTGTGAACTTCCACAGACCAAGACTCCTGAAGCTTCTTCATAATCTCCCACTTGATGATGTTTGAAAACTTCTCAATGAATGCCAAATCTTCCATATATGGTCATTCTCTCTGTTTCTACTCTTCAGTTTGTTCCCAAACAGTTTGCCACCAAGATGCAAGTTTCTACTGCTTCAACGGGAAGAGGAAACAGTCCACCACATAGAGCATGCATCATGATGGTGATATGTTTCTGCCATTGTGGGATGAACTTCTTGTGGAAAGTGGCTTTGATAATGAGAAATCCCAACCCTTTAGTGGAAGAATAAATTTTACAAACATCCATTGAATTCTTCTCTTCTTGCCAATGCCATTTCCTTCATTTTCAGCCTCTTCTGGTGCTTGTTGATGGCAAGTTTCCTTGGCTGCGCACCAAAAACATGGAGCCCCAAGAGGAAAACCAAGGAAAAGGGAATTCTCTTGCAAGAAAATATATCATGTAACATCAACAAGCTTTTATTTCATTCTTTTGATAATCAAAACAAAGAAAACAGCAATTCTTCATGCAACATCATAGTAGATATCTCCCACGGATTTGATAGAATCAACCATAATCTTCAACATCTTCATATAATCCATCAATAGAAAAAAGAACACAAAGTAATACACCATATTTGAGTGAAAATCAATTACATATTATTCATCTTGAATGTCTTCATAGTTCTCTCTTTCCATCTCTCACATACAGTTACAATGTTTTGATAGAATTGACTATCTCTGACTCTCTCTCTCTCTCTCTCCATCAATAGTACATCATCTCCTCACTAAAATAATACCATAATAACCCTCAATAATCCTTATTAGGTCGTGGATGAACCTCCCAAGAGATATGTCTGATATGAAGAGTCACCAGAGCCACTACAGTGTCTTTTCACAGCTCACTACTGTCACTGTCACCTAGTCTTCTCTTCAGTCTTCAGCAGTTGTTTCTTCCACTTGTTTTAGCTCTTTTGAACTTAGATTCATCCTTTCCAAAGGTTAGAAAACTTTCCCAAAGTCACACATACATTCTACAGAACTCTTACAGAAGGTCTACAGTACAGTTACAGTACAGCACCAGAGCAGAGACAGAGCAGAGACAGAGTAGAGACAGAGGCTCTATAGAAGGTCATCAGAACCTCATAACTCATACTCAAACCATTCCAAACTATCAAAAAATATTCAATAAACTTTCAAAAGATCTCAATACTCATCAATTATCAACCCATGCTTCATACAGAAGACAATCAGAACAAAACAGAAGCTACACAGAAGGTATACAGAACCAATCAGAACCTCATAGAACCTCATATCTCTACTGAGAATCATCATGAACTTTCCAAAAATAATCAATATCATCCAAAAAACTCTCAAATACTTCCATTAACAACCATACATCACTCTAAATCCATAAAAAATCAATCATTCACACCTCAAAAACAACAAAAATCAGTCAAAAATCAGTCTTTTTCCACTCTCAACAAAAGGCGCTAGAGAGCATAATTTCCTATAACCATGAGCAAAAGGCTAGGAAACTCCAACAAGATGTAGACATGTACGAGGCCCGGTGTATGCTAGCCCTGGCTAGTGCAGCCAAAGTAGGACCAAATGCAAAGATGTAGACATGTACGAGGCCCAACGTATGCTAGCCCTGGCTGGTGCAGCCAAAGCAGGACCAAATGCAAAGAGAGAGCGAGCAATAGAGGCTGACTTATCATTGAGTGAACTTGTAGCCAGGCGGCTCATGGACAATACGTTGGCTGAGTAGAGTGCAACAGCCTTAGCCACAACATTACTCTCGGGATTAGGGGTCACGCAAGGAGCAAAGGGGCAATCTAGGATCCCTATTGTAGTAAAGTAGCTAGACAAGAATAAACCTAGCAAATGACCCATATAGCTTTGTAGAGAAATTTGAACAAGTTTGCAAAGAAAACAATCTCACTGACCTTGCACAATGCTCTCAAGCTTTTGGGCTGTGTTTAGGTGATAAGGGGAGAATTTGGTACACTAGTCTAGATGCAGCTGAGCGCACAAACTTTGCCCGTCTTAAGGACCTCTTTATCAAAAGATTCTCTGAGGCAAGGTACTCTGACAATCTCATCGTTCGGTTGATGAATGTCAGTCTCAGAGGAAAAAGGAAGACGTAAGAGACTATGTCACTCATGTGCGTAGCCTATTCAAGAGGATCCTTGCCAATGAGCGACCTAATGAGAAGGATGTGTCTATCGTGTTTATAAATGGAATTCAAAGCAAGAAGCTCTACAAGGCTTTGAGTAGTAACTCCACTCTACACAAAGACGTGTTAGCTAGAGTTTTTGAAGAGGCAATAAGCGTGGACGATCAGCTTAGGGAGTGAAGCATGAGGAACATGAGTTGGGATAGTACAAGCCAGAGAGCTCCAGAGCAGACAATAGCTTCAGGAGAGAGAGAGAGCTCTAGCATACGGGATAAGGAAAAGGGTGTTGACCAAGGTTAAGAGCTGGCTGAGGTAAGAATGGAGCTTGCACGATTACAAGAACAGATGAGGAAGCCTATGTGGTCACATGTGCAGTGTATACACTGTGGTGGAAACCACCTCCCAACCGAGTGCCAAGATCCTAGATCTAGGCCGTGCTCGAGCTGCGGTAGGTTCGATCATGACACATTGCATTGCAGATTGCCAATGAGATTCCCATATGCGCAGCAATACAACCCTCCATACTTAGGCAACAAGCCACCTAACCTCTTTGGCAGGGGAGCCGAGCTAGCGCTTCCAGCAGCAAATGATGCAAGACCGGCCATTCCTAGGCTAGAATGAACCCAATAGGCATACCAAACCACCAGGACCCTATGTAACCCAACCACCGAGTGACGCTCATGTTCACTATGTGGAAGAACCTAGTGAAGAGGAAACCTATGTGAACCCATACATCTCCTATGATGAGGAAGGAAATCATGTCCTGATGGACTATCGACCAATACCGGTAATGGCGCTAGGTAGAGGAAGAGGCAGAGGCTTTGGAGGACCAAGTCAAGATCCAATCTCATGCTGGACTTGTAGTCATCCAAGACATATTTCATCACGCTACCCGGAAAGGGAACATGCAAACGAGGATAAAGTTGACCTTCGATGCACCAAGTGTGGAATCTCACACCTATTTCCTGACTGTCCTAGACGGAAGCCATCAACTAGTTCTGCCAACGTGCCCTCTGTACCCTTGGGGCTGTTCGGTGTGGAGACCTTTGGCAGTGAGGATACGCCCATCCCACTGCATGTCATGATACGAGCACAGAAAAAAAAAACAAGCATCTCATTGCCTGGGCCAAGTAACCTGGATGCAGCCTCGTTGGGAAAGAAGAGCTGGAGAAGGAGAAAGAGAATAGATGCAAACTGAGGAAGCTACAGCTCTAGTGATGGGAAAGAGGGTCACTGATGCAGAGGCAAAGACCTTAGCTCCTAAGAAAACAGAACTAGGGAGTGCCAAGGTAGGGGAATATGCCCACCCCAGACGGCAACTCGAGGCTATAGCCAAAGTCAAGGAGTGGGTCAAGGATGGCCAGGAACACCTTAAAGATGTAGAGCCCATACTGGAAGACTGAATGGAAGACCTCTCTAGTGTGAATATACTCGTTTCACCATCGCAACCTCAATCGGGGAACGCACCCACACCACGTGAGATGCCACAGAGGCAAGACCAAGAAGAAGCATGCCAGCAAGCTAACCAAGACATATGGCCAAAGAATGCTAACCAAAGAGGAAGGCAACCACCCAGCAACCTCCTCACCACTTTAGTAACCACCCTAGTAATCGTGAGCCTAGGAGTTCTGCTTTGGCAGCACCCTCCCTTATGGCAAGGGTTAAAGAAATGGGTGGAGGGAAAAGGGGAGCATACTGCCACTGATTTGCAAGAGTAGGACGCAGTCACATAGATTCCAAGCCTAATGCTACACTCAGCTAGCTCCAAGGTCACTGCATGTCAATGCTTTCTCGGAAGGCAAGGAGATGCATGTAGTCTTTGTTGAGATGGCAAGCTCAACACATGTGGACATGGATGATGGACCGCCTGGTTAGATGGGTCCACACGTCTACACTTAGCACGTCGGTGGTCATTATGACTCTCACATGGCCACTGACTCATTACTTATTATATTCAGGTTGTTACACCTATTTACAGCTGGCATAGTTATAGCGTCAGTCGACTAGTGTAGTCGGTTATGCATTGTTTGACTTAGTAGGCCACTTTCCTTTTATGTTGTATCTTATCTATACTTTGTGTACATTGTAATAGAGTGTGGAAGAAGAAGAAGAAATTAGCAAGAAAACGTTTTGGCCTCCATCTCTCTTCTTGTCTCTTGAGTGAGCTTCTCCTTGTGCATTCTGTGTGTGTTCGGCGCAGCATCTTGAGCAACCCCCTCCACCACGCGATTCTTGACATGGTATCAGAGCCGCGCCATTGAGAGAGGCTGATTTCGAAGGTTGAAGTGAAGGGGAAGAAGCAAGGTTCGAGCAAGCAAGCTACGGGTAAGAATCTCTCCCATTCTTCCACTCCTTCTCTTGGATAGTGCCTGTGGAGGCACCGGAAGCAGGGCAAAGCAAAAATCTCAGATTGCAATGAGATTTGGTGTGCGCGAAGAGCACTGTGTGTTTTCTTAGGAAGGATCTACTTACCAGCCTCTTCATCTCCTGATGTACCATCTATTACCTCGTTAGAGGAGTTAGTTATGACGTCAATGGATGTGGATCCATTTCCTTTTTGCGATCCATACAGCTTTACCACCGCCTTGTTGGGTCCTCTGCCTAGAGTTAGGGTTCCTTTGAACCAGTCTGTCCTGGCTCTTGCTTCAAAAACCCAAGGTCTTCCCAACAGCAGAGGGTATGAGGTCCCATAAGAATTTGGTTTGACCACCAAATATGTCAGCCAATAGTCTCTTCCTGCAAGGGTTGTTTTTACGTATGGGAGGATGCCTAACAGTTTGACTCTGCTTTGGTCTGCCAATCTGATAAGCCACTGTGTAGGTTGAATTCCTTACAATCCTAAGTCCTTCATTGTGGCATCCGTCATTATGTTTACTGATGAGCCTCCATCAATCAATGCATCTGAAATAAAGCATCCTCCTATCCATACACTAATCTCTGGGGTTTCAGGATTTAGAAAGGCATTAGCCACATCTACTTCCTTTATAGGCTCTGGGGCCTTATTGGTCTTGGTTGTTGTTGAAGAAGCGATCCTTAGTGCACGTCTTCTTGTCAAGATGCTTTTGAATTTCTTTCAGCAGATAGCTGGGAGACAGCATCAACAATTATCAAAATGTTAGGTTTGGTTTAAAAGTGTCTAGGTCTTTGACCAAGTCATAATCTTTGATAGGATTTAGAGGCTTCTCCAACCTGCTGGGGAAGGGGGCTACACCCATTTTCATCTTTCCTTTTTCTTCTAGTAATTGTAGCATCGACACTTCTTCTGTTTCCAAAAGTGCTTCTGTATCATCCATCTCCTGGGCCTCTAGTCCTGTCTCTGGGACTGTCTCTGTAACTCTCTATGGTACTACAGTGCTCTGTACTATACTGTTCTATTCTGTACTGCTCTATCTCTCTGTAGGTAAGTGGAACTTCACAGTCTTGGCAGGAGAATTATTTTCATTCTAAACCATTGGTTCCTTCTTCTTGGTGCGTATAACAGTGGCAACTTCCAACTCTACCAGATTGGAGGCAGGCTCTTGTACCTTCTGTTGGCTATCACTGGCATTGGCCTTTACAGGGCTTGGACTAGGACAATCCTTTGCACTGTGGCCTTCTCCTTTGCATCGGCTACATAAGGGCTTGTAATCCACAGATCGTCTAGGGTTTGGACAATTCGGGGAGATATGTTCCTTTTCTCCACACCTATAACATTCCACCTCTGATCTTTGACCACCGCCAGACTGTCGTCCTCTGTAACTTTGAGAGGGAAATCTCCTTGGACCAAAATTAGGACCGAATTCCCTAGGCTTTGGTCCAATATCTTGTGTTGTCATTTTGGATTCCAGCAAGTTGAATCTTGCATTTTCATCCTTATGTCTTCGTTCATGCATCTCTTTCAGAGAGCAAATATCCTCTGTATGGTTCTTCCACAAATAGTAGGAACAGAAGGCTCCAGGAATGGTTGGTTTTCGGGTACATTCAGTGGCTAAATGTCCCACTTGATGACACTTTCCGCACCATGTATTAGAGCGCATCACATCTCTTCCAGCTTCCGCAGGAGTGGATACATTGGCGGTGTTCACCTTCAGCGTCTGTAGCTGCTCTGTAATCACATCCAGAAGCTCTTTCTTGATACTTGCAACTAAGTTGGATAAGTAGTCCTTTAGATTTTCTCCTCCTGAAGTGCTTGTAGTAGAGTTTTGGGAAGCGTCTCTAATTACTGCATAAACTGGTTGGATAGATCCAGAAGGTCCTCTGTTCTGACTCTAATTCAGAGCTCCTGTTGAGACTTGGGGTTGTTGATTCCAGTTGATAGGATTCCACTATTATTGATTCGCCATTGGAGGAACTGTTTGAGGCCACTGTTGTTGTGGTTGAGCCATCATTTGAGGCACTATTGTCTGCGGTGACCACACTGGATTAGGTGCATTATACTGCGGCATTGTTTGCATCTGGGGATAGGGATAGGGAATTGTCCCTGGGACTGCATTTGGTGGGTATACCATTCCAGGCATGGGAGGAGGTAAGACTCCTCTTCCTGGAGTCATTGACAACCTTGCTTCAACTTCGTCATACAGTCTTGCACCTTCCACTGCAGCTTGCAGATTGACTGGTCTTCTCAATTCTACAAACTTGCAAACTTCTGGTTGTAGGCCCCTGAGAAATACTCCTTTTTGGATTCCTTTATCCAAATGATGGTTAGTCCATCTCTTCAGATGGATTCCATTTGCGAGACATAAACTTCTACTCTTTCTCCAGAGGACTGACTTAGGTTCATGAACTCCTCTCGCATCTGCTCTTCAAAACCTTCATGCCTGAATTTAGTGAGGAAGGCCAACATCAGGCCCATGTGCCAAAAGTTCCTGGTGCTTGTCTTTCATACCACTAAAATGCCGCGCCCTTGAAAGTGGCAGAAAATATTGCTAACCAACGCTCAGGGGTTCTGGCATTGTTAGCCACACATGCTACCATAAATTCTGCTACATGAAGATCAGGGTCTTCATTGTACTCTCCCTTAAAAATTGGCAATGGGACTACATTTGCTGGCCTATCATCAATATTTCCAGGATGAATCTGACTAGGAAGGGAACCTTGAGTTGCCATGGGGACTTCTGTAAAGAGTGCTTTTAAGGTGTCAAAGGAAACTTCTGCTGCGAGCTCGTTCTCAGCCTTGATTTTTTCCTTCTCTCTTCTCACGTACCTTTGGACTCATTCTAATGCTTGCCTCTTTATTGCATCATTCATCAGGGGGTTGGCTTCAACCGGTTGGTCTGGACTCAATAGGATAGTATCAGAGGGGGCTTCAATCTCTGATGGATTCTCTGGCCAACATCTCTTCTACTTCCTTCTTTTCAACATCTCTGAATTTGGCTTTCAAACCACTACAGAAGGGAAGATATTCTGTTTTGAAAGTATCATAACTCATTCTTCTTAAGAACGTTGTTGTGTCATTATAATAATGCCAGTTTCTGAGGGTTTCAATAGTGTATATTGTGAAAAACACTCTTTCTACCTACTTCCACTGGGTTGCTAATTGGACAAACAGAAGATTGTCAGTGCACCAAGCATCCCAAGTATCTTGCTATTGAGCATCCATGAACAAATTCCAACTCTTTTCCTTCTTGTCTTTGTGAACTTCCACAGACCAAGACTCCTGAAGCTTCTTCATAATCTCCCACTTGATGATGTTTGAAAACTTCTCAATGAATGCCAAATCTTCCATATATGGTCATTCTCTCTGTTTCTACTCTTCAGTTTGTTCCCAAACAGTTTGCCACCAAGATGCAAGTTTCTACTGCTTCAACGGGAAGAGGAAACAGTCCACCACATAGAGCATGCATCATGATGGTGATATGTTTCTGCCATTGTGGGATGAACTTCTTGTGGAAAGTGGCTTTGATAATGAGAAATCCCAACCCTTTAGTGGAAGAATAAATTTTACAAACATCCATTGAATTCTTCTCTTCTTGCCAATGCCATTTCCTTCATTTTCAGCCTCTTCTGGTGCTTGTTGATGGCAAGTTTCCTTGGCTGCGCACCAAAAACATGGAGCCCCAAGAGGAAAACCAAGGAAAAGGGAATTCTCTTGCAAGAAAATATATCATGTAACATCAACAAGCTTTTATTTCATTCTTTTGATAATCAAAACAAAGAAAACAGCAATTCTTCATGCAACATCATAGTAGATATCTCCCACGGATTTGATAGAATCAACCATAATCTTCAACATCTTCATATAATCCATCAATAGAAAAAAGAACACAAAGTAATACACCATATTTGAGTGAAAATCAATTACATATTATTCATCTTGAATGTCTTCATAGTTCTCTCTTTCCATCTCTCACATACAGTTACAATGTTTTGATAGAATTGACTATCTCTGACTCTCTCTCTCTCTCTCTCCATCAATAGTACATCATCTCCTCACTAAAATAATACCATAATAACCCTCAATAATCCTTATTAGGTCGTGGATGAACCTCCCAAGAGATATGTCTGATATGAAGAGTCACCAGAGCCACTACAGTGTCTTTTCACAGCTCACTACTGTCACTGTCACCTAGTCTTCTCTTCAGTCTTCAGCAGTTGTTTCTTCCACTTGTTTTAGCTCTTTTGAACTTAGATTCATCCTTTCCAAAGGTTAGAAAACTTTCCCAAAGTCACACATACATTCTACAGAACTCTTACAGAAGGTCTACAGTACAGTTACAGTACAGCACCAGAGCAGAGACAGAGCAGAGACAGAGTAGAGACAGAGGCTCTATAGAAGGTCATCAGAACCTCATAACTCATACTCAAACCATTCCAAACTATCAAAAAATATTCAATAAACTTTCAAAAGATCTCAATACTCATCAATTATCAACCCATGCTTCATACAGAAGACAATCAGAACAAAACAGAAGCTACACAGAAGGTATACAGAACCAATCAGAACCTCATAGAACCTCATATCTCTACTGAGAATCATCATGAACTTTCCAAAAATAATCAATATCATCCAAAAAACTCTCAAATACTTCCATTAACAACCATACATCACTCTAAATCCATAAAAAATCAATCATTCACACCTCAAAAACAACAAAAATCAGTCAAAAATCAGTCTTTTTCCACTCTCAACAAAAGGCGCTAGAGAGCATAATTTCCTATAACCATGAGCAAAAGGCTAGGAAACTCCAACAAGATGTAGACATGTACGAGGCCCGGTGTATGCTAGCCCTGGCTAGTGCAGCCAAAGTAGGACCAAATGCAAAGATGTAGACATGTACGAGGCCCAACGTATGCTAGCCCTGGCTGGTGCAGCCAAAGCAGGACCAAATGCAAAGAGAGAGCGAGCAATAGAGGCTGACTTATCATTGAGTGAACTTGTAGCCAGGCGGCTCATGGACAATACGTTGGCTGAGTAGAGTGCAACAGCCTTAGCCACAACATTACTCTCGGGATTAGGGGTCACGCAAGGAGCAAAGGGGCAATCTAGGATCCCTATTGTAGTAAAGTAGCTAGACAAGAATAAACCTAGCAAATGACCCATATAGCTTTGTAGAGAAATTTGAACAAGTTTGCAAAGAAAACAATCTCACTGACCTTGCACAATGCTCTCAAGCTTTTGGGCTGTGTTTAGGTGATAAGGGGAGAATTTGGTACACTAGTCTAGATGCAGCTGAGCGCACAAACTTTGCCCGTCTTAAGGACCTCTTTATCAAAAGATTCTCTGAGGCAAGGTACTCTGACAATCTCATCGTTCGGTTGATGAATGTCAGTCTCAGAGGAAAAAGGAAGACGTAAGAGACTATGTCACTCATGTGCGTAGCCTATTCAAGAGGATCCTTGCCAATGAGCGACCTAATGAGAAGGATGTGTCTATCGTGTTTATAAATGGAATTCAAAGCAAGAAGCTCTACAAGGCTTTGAGTAGTAACTCCACTCTACACAAAGACGTGTTAGCTAGAGTTTTTGAAGAGGCAATAAGCGTGGACGATCAGCTTAGGGAGTGAAGCATGAGGAACATGAGTTGGGATAGTACAAGCCAGAGAGCTCCAGAGCAGACAATAGCTTCAGGAGAGAGAGAGAGCTCTAGCATACGGGATAAGGAAAAGGGTGTTGACCAAGGTTAAGAGCTGGCTGAGGTAAGAATGGAGCTTGCACGATTACAAGAACAGATGAGGAAGCCTATGTGGTCACATGTGCAGTGTATACACTGTGGTGGAAACCACCTCCCAACCGAGTGCCAAGATCCTAGATCTAGGCCGTGCTCGAGCTGCGGTAGGTTCGATCATGACACATTGCATTGCAGATTGCCAATGAGATTCCCATATGCGCAGCAATACAACCCTCCATACTTAGGCAACAAGCCACCTAACCTCTTTGGCAGGGGAGCCGAGCTAGCGCTTCCAGCAGCAAATGATGCAAGACCGGCCATTCCTAGGCTAGAATGAACCCAATAGGCATACCAAACCACCAGGACCCTATGTAACCCAACCACCGAGTGACGCTCATGTTCACTATGTGGAAGAACCTAGTGAAGAGGAAACCTATGTGAACCCATACATCTCCTATGATGAGGAAGGAAATCATGTCCTGATGGACTATCGACCAATACCGGTAATGGCGCTAGGTAGAGGAAGAGGCAGAGGCTTTGGAGGACCAAGTCAAGATCCAATCTCATGCTGGACTTGTAGTCATCCAAGACATATTTCATCACGCTACCCGGAAAGGGAACATGCAAACGAGGATAAAGTTGACCTTCGATGCACCAAGTGTGGAATCTCACACCTATTTCCTGACTGTCCTAGACGGAAGCCATCAACTAGTTCTGCCAACGTGCCCTCTGTACCCTTGGGGCTGTTCGGTGTGGAGACCTTTGGCAGTGAGGATACGCCCATCCCACTGCATGTCATGATACGAGCACAGAAAAAAAAAACAAGCATCTCATTGCCTGGGCCAAGTAACCTGGATGCAGCCTCGTTGGGAAAGAAGAGCTGGAGAAGGAGAAAGAGAATAGACGCAAACTGAGGAAGCTACAGCTCTAGTGATGGGAAAGAGGGTCACTGATGCAGAGGCAAAGACCTTAGCTCCTAAGAAAACAGAACTAGGGAGTGCCAAGGTAGGGGAATATGCCCACCCCAGACGGCAACTCGAGGCTATAGCCAAAGTCAAGGAGTGGGTCAAGGATGGCCAGGAACACCTTAAAGATGTAGAGCCCATACTGGAAGACTGAATGGAAGACCTCTCTAGTGTGAATATACTCGTTTCACCATCGCAACCTCAATCGGGGAACGCACCCACACCACGTGAGATGCCACAGAGGCAAGACCAAGAAGAAGCATGCCAGCAAGCTAACCAAGACATATGGCCAAAGAATGCTAACCAAAGAGGAAGGCAACCACCCAGCAACCTCCTCACCACTTTAGTAACCACCCTAGTAATCGTGAGCCTAGGAGTTCTGCTTTGGCAGCACCCTCCCTTATGGCAAGGGTTAAAGAAATGGGTGGAGGGAAAAGGGGAGCATACTGCCACTGATTTGCAAGAGTAGGACGCAGTCACATAGATTCCAAGCCTAATGCTACACTCAGCTAGCTCCAAGGTCACTGCATGTCAATGCTTTCTCGGAAGGCAAGGAGATGCATGCAGTCTTTGTTGAGATGGCAAGCTCAACACATGTGGACATGGATGATGGACCGCCTGGTTAGATGGGTCCACACGTCTACACTTAGCACGTCGGTGGTCATTATGACTCTCACATGGCCACTGACTCATTACTTATTATATTCAGGTTGTTACACCTATTTACAGCTGGCATAGTTATAGCGTCAGTCGACTAGTGTAGTCGGTTATGCATTGTTTGACTTAGTAGGCCACTTTCCTTTTATGTTGTATCTTATCTATACTTTGTGTACATTGTAATAGAGTGTGGAAGAAGAAGAAGAAATTAGCAAGAAAACGTTTTGGCCTCCATCTCTCTTCTTGTCTCTTGAGTGAGCTTCTCCTTGTGCATTCTGTGTGTGTTCGGCGCAGCATCTTGAGCAACCCCCTCCACCACGCGATTCTTGACATGGTATCAGAGCCGCGCCATTGAGAGAGGCTGATTTCGAAGGTTGAAGTGAAGGGGAAGAAGCAAGGTTCGAGCAAGCAAGCTACGGGTAAGAATCTCTCCCATTCTTCCACTCCTTCTCTTGGATAGTGCCTGTGGAGGCACCGGAAGCAGGGCAAAGCAAAAATCTCAGATTGCAATGAGATTTGGTGTGCGCGAAGAGCACTGTGTGTTTTCTTAGGAAGGATCTACTTACCAGCCTCTTCATCTCCTGATGTACCATCTATTACCTCGTTAGAGGAGTTAGTTATGACGTCAATGGATGTGGATCCATTTCCTTTTTGCGATCCATACAGCTTTACCACCGCCTTGTTGGGTCCTCTGCCTAGAGTTAGGGTTCCTTTGAACCAGTCTGTCCTGGCTCTTGCTTCAAAAACCCAAGGTCTTCCCAACAGCAGAGGGTATGAGGTCCCATAAGAATTTGGTTTGACCACCAAATATGTCAGCCAATAGTCTCTTCCTGCAAGGGTTGTTTTTACGTATGGGAGGATGCCTAACAGTTTGACTCTGCTTTGGTCTGCCAATCTGATAAGCCACTGTGTAGGTTGAATTCCTTACAATCCTAAGTCCTTCATTGTGGCATCCGTCATTATGTTTACTGATGAGCCTCCATCAATCAATGCATCTGAAATAAAGCATCCTCCTATCCATACACTAATCTCTGGGGTTTCAGGATTTAGAAAGGCATTAGCCACATCTACTTCCTTTATAGGCTCTGGGGCCTTATTGGTCTTGGTTGTTGTTGAAGAAGCGATCCTTAGTGCACGTCTTCTTGTCAAGATGCTTTTGAATTTCTTTCAGCAGATAGCTGGGAGACAGCATCAACAATTATCAAAATGTTAGGTTTGGTTTAAAAGTGTCTAGGTCTTTGACCAAGTCATAATCTTTGATAGGATTTAGAGGCTTCTCCAACCTGCTGGGGAAGGGGGCTACACCCATTTTCATCTTTCCTTTTTCTTCTAGTAATTGTAGCATCGACACTTCTTCTGTTTCCAAAAGTGCTTCTGTATCATCCATCTCCTGGGCCTCTAGTCCTGTCTCTGGGACTGTCTCTGTAACTCTCTATGGTACTACAGTGCTCTGTACTATACTGTTCTATTCTGTACTGCTCTATCTCTCTGTAGGTAAGTGGAACTTCACAGTCTTGGCAGGAGAATTATTTTCATTCTAAACCATTGGTTCCTTCTTCTTGGTGCGCATAACAGTGGCAACTTCCAACTCTACCAGATTGGAGGCAGGCTCTTGTACCTTCTGTTGGCTATCACTGGCATTGGCCTTTACAGGGCTTGGACTAGGACAATCCTTTGCACTGTGGCCTTCTCCTTTGCATCGGCTACATAAGGGCTTGTAATCCACAGATCGTCTAGGGTTTGGACAATTCGGGGAGATATGTTCCTTTTCTCCACACCTATAACATTCCACCTCTGATCTTTGACCACCGCCAGACTGTCGTCCTCTGTAACTTTGAGAGGGAAATCTCCTTGGACCAAAATTAGGACCGAATTCCCTAGGCTTTGGTCCAATATCTTGTGTTGTCATTTTGGATTCCAGCAAGTTGAATCTTGCATTTTCATCCTTATGTCTTCGTTCATGCATCTCTTTCAGAGAGCAAATATCCTCTGTATGGTTCTTCCACAAATAGTAGGAACAGAAGGCTCCAGGAATGGTTGGTTTTCGGGTACATTCAGTGGCTAAATGTCCCACTTGATGACACTTTCCGCACCATGTATTAGAGCGCATCACATCTCTTCCAGCTTCCGCAGGAGTGGATACATTGGCGGTGTTCACCTTCAGCGTCTGTAGCTGCTCTGTAATCACATCCAGAAGCTCTTTCTTGATACTTGCAACTAAGTTGGATAAGTAGTCCTTTAGATTTTCTCCTCCTGAAGTGCTTGTAGTAGAGTTTTGGGAAGCGTCTCTAATTACTGCATAAACTGGTTGGATAGATCCAGAAGGTCCTCTGTTCTGACTCTAATTCAGAGCTCCTGTTGAGACTTGGGGTTGTTGATTCCAGTTGATAGGATTCCACTATTATTGATTCGCCATTGGAGGAACTGTTTGAGGCCACTGTTGTTGTGGTTGAGCCATCATTTGAGGCACTATTGTCTGCGGTGACCACACTGGATTAGGTGCATTATACTGCGGCATTGTTTGCATCTGGGGATAGGGATAGGGAATTGTCCCTGGGACTGCATTTGGTGGGTATACCATTCCAGGCATGGGAGGAGGTAAGACTCCTCTTCCTGGAGTCATTGACAACCTTGCTTCAACTTCGTCATACAGTCTTGCACCTTCCACTGCAGCTTGCAGATTGACTGGTCTTCTCAATTCTACAAACTTGCAAACTTCTGGTTGTAGGCCCCTGAGAAATACTCCTTTTTGGATTCCTTTATCCAAATGATGGTTAGTCCATCTCTTCAGATGGATTCCATTTGCGAGACATAAACTTCTACTCTTTCTCCAGAGGACTGACTTAGGTTCATGAACTCCTCTCGCATCTGCTCTTCAAAACCTTCATGCCTGAATTTAGTGAGGAAGGCCAACATCAGGCCCATGTGCCAAAAGTTCCTGGTGCTTGTCTTTCATACCACTAAAATGCCGCGCCCTTGAAAGTGGCAGAAAATATTGCTAACCAACGCTCAGGGGTTCTGGCATTGTTAGCCACACATGCTACCATAAATTCTGCTACATGAAGATCAGGGTCTTCATTGTACTCTCCCTTAAAAATTGGCAATGGGACTACATTTGCTGGCCTATCATCAATATTTCCAGGATGAATCTGACTAGGAAGGGAACCTTGAGTTGCCATGGGGACTTCTGTAAAGAGTGCTTTTAAGGTGTCAAAGGAAACTTCTGCTGCGAGCTCGTTCTCAGCCTTGATTTTTTCCTTCTCTCTTCTCACGTACCTTTGGACTCATTCTAATGCTTGCCTCTTTATTGCATCATTCATCAGGGGGTTGGCTTCAACCGGTTGGTCTGGACTCAATAGGATAGTATCAGAGGGGGCTTCAATCTCTGATGGATTCTCTGGCCAACATCTCTTCTACTTCCTTCTTTTCAACATCTCTGAATTTGGCTTTCAAACCACTACAGAAGGGAAGATATTCTGTTTTGAAAGTATCATAACTCATTCTTCTTAAGAACGTTGTTGTGTCATTATAATAATGCCAGTTTCTGAGGGTTTCAATAGTGTATATTGTGAAAAACACTCTTTCTACCTACTTCCACTGGGTTGCTAATTGGACAAACAGAAGATTGTCAGTGCACCAAGCATCCCAAGTATCTTGCTATTGAGCATCCATGAACAAATTCCAACTCTTTTCCTTCTTGTCTTTGTGAACTTCCACAGACCAAGACTCCTGAAGCTTCTTCATAATCTCCCACTTGATGATGTTTGAAAACTTCTCAATGAATGCCAAATCTTCCATATATGGTCATTCTCTCTGTTTCTACTCTTCAGTTTGTTCCCAAACAGTTTGCCACCAAGATGCAAGTTTCTACTGCTTCAACGGGAAGAGGAAACAGTCCACCACATAGAGCATGCATCATGATGGTGATATGTTTCTGCCATTGTGGGATGAACTTCTTGTGGAAAGTGGCTTTGATAATGAGAAATCCCAACCCTTTAGTGGAAGAATAAATTTTACAAACATCCATTGAATTCTTCTCTTCTTGCCAATGCCATTTCCTTCATTTTCAGCCTCTTCTGGTGCTTGTTGATGGCAAGTTTCCTTGGCTGCGCACCAAAAACATGGAGCCCCAAGAGGAAAACCAAGGAAAAGGGAATTCTCTTGCAAGAAAATATATCATGTAACATCAACAAGCTTTTATTTCATTCTTTTGATAATCAAAACAAAGAAAACAGCAATTCTTCATGCAACATCATAGTAGATATCTCCCACGGATTTGATAGAATCAACCATAATCTTCAACATCTTCATATAATCCATCAATAGAAAAAAGAACACAAAGTAATACACCATATTTGAGTGAAAATCAATTACATATTATTCATCTTGAATGTCTTCATAGTTCTCTCTTTCCATCTCTCACATACAGTTACAATGTTTTGATAGAATTGACTATCTCTGACTCTCTCTCTCTCTCTCTCCATCAATAGTACATCATCTCCTCACTAAAATAATACCATAATAACCCTCAATAATCCTTATTAGGTCGTGGATGAACCTCCCAAGAGATATGTCTGATATGAAGAGTCACCAGAGCCACTACAGTGTCTTTTCACAGCTCACTACTGTCACTGTCACCTAGTCTTCTCTTCAGTCTTCAGCAGTTGTTTCTTCCACTTGTTTTAGCTCTTTTGAACTTAGATTCATCCTTTCCAAAGGTTAGAAAACTTTCCCAAAGTCACACATACATTCTACAGAACTCTTACAGAAGGTCTACAGTACAGTTACAGTACAGCACCAGAGCAGAGACAGAGCAGAGACAGAGTAGAGACAGAGGCTCTATAGAAGGTCATCAGAACCTCATAACTCATACTCAAACCATTCCAAACTATCAAAAAATATTCAATAAACTTTCAAAAGATCTCAATACTCATCAATTATCAACCCATGCTTCATACAGAAGACAATCAGAACAAAACAGAAGCTACACAGAAGGTATACAGAACCAATCAGAACCTCATAGAACCTCATATCTCTACTGAGAATCATCATGAACTTTCCAAAAATAATCAATATCATCCAAAAAACTCTCAAATACTTCCATTAACAACCATACATCACTCTAAATCCATAAAAAATCAATCATTCACACCTCAAAAACAACAAAAATCAGTCAAAAATCAGTCTTTTTCCACTCTCAACAAAAGGCGCTAGAGAGCATAATTTCCTATAACCATGAGCAAAAGGCTAGGAAACTCCAACAAGATGTAGACAT